>NW_022589708.1:48389742-48586052 GCF_004348235.1 Phoca vitulina
AAAAAAAAAAAAAAAAAAAAAAAAAAAAAAAAAAAGAAAAAAATTAACAGATTATCAGGGAACTGTGGAGTAATTGCAAAAGGTATAATATCCTTTACTAGAAAGACCAGAAGAAAATGAGAAAGGAACAGAAGAAATATTTAATTAATAAGGATTGGGAATTTTTGACATATCAAACCACGGAACTCAAAATTCAGAGAATGCAAAACAGGATAAATACTACAATCCTATACCTAGATACATCATGATAAATTGCAGACAACCAAAGACAAAAGGATAATCTTGAAAATAACCAGAAAAGGAAAACCATCTTATCTATTGAGGAAGGATAAGAATTACATTGGACTTCCTGCAGCCCCCAGGGGAAGGATTTGGGCAGAGCCTGAGGTTTTGCCAACCGACTGTGATCCTTCCTATGGGGCCTGGCTCATAAAAAGAGCACAAAAACATGTTTTTGTCCTATAGGTCATTGCCCAGCAAGTCAAGGTTAAAAATAAAAGAAGGAGAAATTTCAGGAAAAAAAAAAAAGAATTACATTGGACTTCTCATTGGAGACAACATAAATAAGGACACAATGGAATAAAATACATAAAGTATTGAAGAAAAAAACCCCACAAATATAGAATTCTGTATCTGGCAAAATTAACTTTCAAAAGTGAAGGGAAATAAAGACTTTCTTAGACAAACAAAAACTGAGGGCATCTGTCACAAATATCCCTGCCTTGCAAGAAATGATAAGTTATTCAGAGGGAAAGGAAATAAAATAGATCAGAAACTTGGATTACATAAAGAAAGAAAGAGCATCAGAGAAGGGATAAATTAAGGTAAAATAATGTCTTTATTTTTCTTAATTGATCAAATAGATAACTTTAAATTAATAAGAACCACAATATATAGAGTAACCATAACATATGGATAAATGAAAGAAATGACAGCAGGGTTATAAATGATGCGCAGAGGAATTGGGAATAATCTATGATAAGGTACCTGCAATAACTGTTAAGAAGTATAGTATTATTGGAAAGTTGAGTTATATTATTTGTAAATGTCTATTGCAAACTATAGGAACAAAGATAGAAAATTAAAATAAGGAGTATCACTGATATACTAAGGTATAGTAGAAGATAAAATCTTACATAATGGTTTAAGTGGTGTATTAATTTAAACTGGATTAGGCAGAAAAGAGGGAAGGTAAAAATGAAACAAAGAGCAAATGCAAAGAAAAGGAACAGTTATAAACATGCTAGATATTAACTAACTAGAATTTAATTAGAAACTAAAAATAAATAAACATATTAGATATTAATCCAACTGTATCAATAGTTACTGTAAATCTGAAAGTTCTAAATACGCCAATTAAAAGACAGAGTTAGACAGTATGGAATTTACAAAACAAAACAAAAAAGAGACACAACTATATTGCCTAAAAGAAACCCATAATTATAAAGACACAGTTTAAAATTAAAGAAATGGAGAAAGATATATACCATGATAATACAAATCACAGAAAGCTGGAGTAGCTTTATTTATTGAAAAAGCAGGGGCGCCTGGGTGGCTCAGTCATTAAGCGTCTGCCTTCATCTCAGGTCGTGATCCCAGTGTCCTGGGATCGAGCCCCACATCAGGCTCTCTGCTCAGCGGGAAGCCTGCTTCTCCCTCTCCCACTCCCCCTGCTTGTGTCCCCTCTCTCGCTGTCTCTCTCTCTCTGTCAAATAAATAAATAAAATCTTTAAAAAAAAAAAGAAAAAGAAAAAGCAGACTTTGGAATTACAATAACATTATCATGACAAAGGAGAGCTTTATATAAAGATACAGTAGTCCCTTCTCCATGAAGACATGACAATCCTCAACATATATGCACCTAACAGTAGAACATCAAAATATGAAAGAATATGAAATATTTCATATCAAAATATGAAAGAATAAAACTGATAAAAATGCAAGGAGAAATATGCAAAGCCACTGTCATAGTTGGATATATTTCAACAGCCCTATGTCAATAATTGGCAGATCCAATTGATAGAAAGTCAGTAGGGATATATTGGAACTCAATGGAACCATCTATGAACTACATTTAATTAACATTTCTAGAATATTTCATCAATCAATATCAGAATACAAATTCTTCTCAAGTACAGTGAAACATTTTCCAAGATAGACCACGTTCTCACCTAAAATACAAGCCTAACAAATTTGGAAGAATAGAAATCCAGGGGCCTGGGTGGCTCAGTCAGTTGGGCGGCTGCCTTCGGCTCAGGTCATGATACCAGGGTCTTGGGATGGAGCCCTGCGTCGGGCTCCCTGCTCAGTGGGGAGGCTGCTTCTCTCTCTCCCTCTGCTGCTCCCCCTGCTTGTGCTCCCTCTCTCTCTCTCAAATAAATAAAATCTTAAAAAAAAAAAAAGAAAGAATAGAAATCATACATAGCTTGCTCTTAAACCACAATGGAATTAACTAGATACCAATAAAAAAAAGAGCTGGAAAAATCTGAAAATACTTTGAGTTTAAACACTATACTTCTAAATACACATAGGTCAGAGTGGAAGTCTCAGAAAAGATTAAAATGTATTCTGAACTCAATTAAAATAAAAATACATGTTATCAAAATTTGTGGAATGTAGTGAAAGTATGCTTACTGGGAAATTTATAGCACTGAATCCATATATTAGAACAAAAAAAGATGTAAAGTCAATAATCTAGGCTTTTACATCAGGAAACTAAAGATTAGCAATATAAGTGTAAAGTGAACATAAGAAAAGTGATAATTAAAGATTAGAATTAAAAATGGGAAATCAATAGAGAACACAAAAAGCTTGTTGTTTTTTTTTTTGTCTTTGGTTTTGGTTTTGTTTGTTTTGAGGAGTGAGGGGCAGAGGGAGAGGGAGAGAGAGAATCTTTTGTTTGTTTGTTTTATTTAAATTCAAGTTGGCTAACATATAGTGTATTATTAATTTCAGGGTAGAATTTAGTGATTCATCAGTTGCATATAACATCAAGTGCCCTCCTTAATACCCATCACCCAAATACCCCATCTCTCCATCCACCTCCCCTCCAGCAATCCACAGTTTGTTTGGGAGAGAGAGAATCTTAAGCAATGTCCATGCCCAGCACTGAGCCTGGGTAGGGGGCAGGCTTGACTGAGGGCTGGAGGCGGGCTGGACGCAGGCTTGAGCTCACATCCCTTAGATTATGACCTGAGCCAAAACCAAGTCAGATGCTAACTGACTAACCCCCCAGATGCCCCACAAAAGCTTGTTCTTTAAAAAGATCAATAACATGATTAAATATCTAGACAACCAAGAAAAAAAAAGAGGAAAAGACACATATTACTAACCCAAAAATGAAAGACAGTTTATTACCACTGACTCCATAGACATTTAAAGGATAATAAATGGATAATATTTACAATTAGAAATATGCCTACAAATTAAATAATGTAAATGAAATTAATCAATCCCTAAAATACCAAAATAGCAAAACTCACAAAAGAAGTAAATATTCTGAATATGCCTGTATCCATTAAGAAATTGAATCATCAATTAAGTTTCCAAAAAAATAAAATACCAGTCTTACATGGTTTCACTAGTGACTTCTACCAAACCTTTAAAGAAGAAATAACATCAATTCTCTCCAATCTTTTCCAGAAAACTGAATCAGAGAGAACTCTTCTTAATACATTCTATGAGGGTAGCATAACCCTGATACCAAAACCAGATAAAGCCATTACAGAAAGAAAAACTGAGAACCAAAAACTCTAATGGATGCAGTTTCAGAACTTATCAAGATTATTTTAGCAAATAGAATCCATAAAAAGCATTATTTTACATCATGGCCATTTGGGATTTATTCTAAGTATGAAAAGCTGGTCAACATTTAAAAATCGATTAATATATTCCATTACATTAACAACCTAAAGAAAAAAATCAAATGATTACAACAATTGATAGAGAAAAAAAACATTTGACAAATCTAACATGCATTCATGATAAAGTACTCAGAAAACTGAGAGGTAAATTCCTTCAGTTTGCTAAAAAAAAAAATCTCAAAAGCCCTAAAGCTAACATATTGGTGAAAAACTAGATGTTTCCCTCTTAAGATCAGGAGCAAGGCAAAGATTGTTCCTCTAATTACTCCTACCCAACATAGTGCTGGAAATCCCAGCTAATGCAAACTAATATAAGAGGGGAAAAAAATTATATAGTTTGAAAAGGAGAAAATAAACTGCCATTATTTTCAGATAATATAATTATGTAGAAAATCCCAAATCATAAAAAATCCTGGAATTAATAAGTGATTATAGTAAGGATAGAATACAAGATTAAAATAGAAAAGTAATTTCTTTCCTATCTATTAGCAATGAACAATTAGAATTTGAAAATAAAAGCACAATATCACTTACTTCAGCACCAAAAAAAAAAAAAAACAAGAAAAAAGAAATGCTTAGATGTATATCTGACAAAATATGTACACAAATTTTTTTTTTAATATTTCACTTTTATTAAAGTAATCTCTACTCCTAGCACGGGACTTACAACTCCAAGATCAAGAGTTGCAGGCTTTACTGACTGACCCATTAGGCACCCCCATGAATTATTTTTTGAAAATTTATGAAACTCTGTTGAAATAACGTAAGATGTAAATAAATGGAGATAAATGTTGTGTACATGAATGGGAAGACTTGATTTGTTATGATGCCAGTTGTTCCAAATTGATCTATTGATTTAACACATTCCTAATTAGCATTCAGAAAAATTATTTTGTGGGTATTGACAAATTGTATCTAACGTTTTTACTGAAAAGCAAAAGACGTAGAATACACAAAATAATAATGACAAAGAACAAAATTGGGAGACTAACATGACCTGAGTATAAGGCTACTATAATCAAGACAGTTTGATATTAGCAAGAGAATAGACAAATAGATCAGTGGAACAGAATGGAGGGCTCAGCAATAAAGGAACAGAGACAGTTCAATGGAGCAAGAACAGCCCTTTCAACAAGTGATACTAGAAAAATTGGATCTCCATATACAGAGAAATTATTCTAGACATAGACCTTAAAGCTCTCACGAACATTATTCAAAATAGATCACATGAAAATACAAAACTCTGAAAGTTCTTGAAAGTAACATAGGTGAAAATAAATGACCTTGGGTTTAAGGTGAGTTTTTAATACAATACACCAAAAGCATGAATCATTAAAAAAATTGAGGTAGATCTTTATTAAAATTAAAACCTTCTCTTCTGTGAAAGGCACTGTTAAAGGGAATGAAAAAATAAGCCCCAAACTGATAGGAAATATTTGCAAAACACAAATCTGATAAAGAAATTGTATCCAAAAATGCATAAAGCGGTCTTAAAATTCAACAATAACAAAACAAATAATCCAGTTAGAAAATGGGCAAAGCTTCAGAAAAACATCTCACCAATATAGATATGCAGATGACAAATAAGCCCCTGAGAAGATGATCAGTATCATATGTTGTTAAGACATTGTACATTGAAGCAATGAGATACCACTTCACATCTATTAGAATGGCTAAAATTCATAAATCTGAATATACCAAATGCTAGTAAGGATGCAGAGCAAAATAAATTCTCATTCATATCTGGTTGCAATTCAAAATTGTACATCCATTTTAGAAGACAGCTGGTAGGATTTTTTTAGAAAGCTAAACATAGTCTTACCATATGATCCAGCAATAGCGCTCATAGGTATTTATCCAATTGAGTTGAAAATTTATGTCCACACAAAAACCTGCACACTGATGTTTATTCCAGCTTTATTCATAATTGCCCATAATTGAAAACAACCAAAATGTCCTCCATAGGTGAATGGAAAAACTGTGTTTAATCCATTCAATGGAATGGTTTTCAATGTTAAAAAGAAACGAATCTATCAAGGCATGAAAAGACAAGGCATGAAACGATTTTAAATACATATTGCTAGTGAAAGAAGCCAGTCTGAAAAGGCTACATACTGTATGATTCTACTATATGACATTCTGCAAAAGGAACAACTACAGAGAGTGAAAATATCTGTGGTTGCCAGAGTATCAAGGGGGAGAATTCAGTATTTGAAGCAGGATTTTTAGAACAGTGAAACTATTCTGTATGATACCATAGTGGCAGATCCATGACATATATTTGTCAAAACCCATAGAAAGCAAAACACAGAGAGTGAACCCCAATGTAAGTTATGGAATTTAATTAATAGTAATGTATAAACACTTACATTTTTGGCAAAAAGGATACTGCATTACCTAAGATGTAAATAGGGGAAACTGTGCTGAAGGGTGAGTGTATGGTATGTGGAAACTACTTTCTGCTCAATTTCCCCTAAATTTAAAACTTTAAAAAAATGAAGCCTATTAATTAAACATAGCAAAATGTATATATCTAAAATATCAGAATTTGCATGTAAATGAACAAAATATTCTTGGAATAATTTAGAAGAAAATTATAACAGGTTGCTTCGGGTAATGAGTATCTGTGGGACACTAATGGAAGGCAACTTTTTACTGATTTCCTTTTAGAGATTTTACATTTTAAAAGGTATGAATGACTTTCAGTTCAAATATAACTAAATTACATTAAAAATAGGAATAGTAACACTTCTGAAATGACTTCAGCATTATCCTGTTTATTGTATATAGTTCTGACTTCAAGAAGACTTACACAAGACACATATGTTAGCAGAAGTTGCAATCTTACCAGTCCCTTTGAAATTTGTCAGTTTCAAAGAAAAAAAGTCAAATAATTGCACATTAGTATTGTAAAAAAGCAAAGTGTTAATATCAAGAATTTATTTCCCAGTCTAATTAATTTTGCCCTCTCTCATGCCCCCAAATCACTTATTTGATTTAAATGTAAAACAGTGTCTATAATTCATCTCTTTCTGAATTAATATCAAATGACTTCTGTTACTGCAAAAGTTAAAAAAAGAAAAAAAAAACATCAAAGTTAACATGATGAAGTCTCTTACTTGGATATTCGTTCCAGGATATTTTATTGAGTAATCTGTTGGAATAAAATACATTTTCTTTGTGTCTCTAAACAACAAGTAAGGTCTACAAACTTGGAAGTTCTCTTGAGAGTGCTTAACGATTTCCTATATTCCAAATTTTGTGTATACTTATTTAATTTATTTTTAATGTTTTGAGTTTCTATTTATGTTCTAGTTAGTTAACATACAGTGTTATATTAGTTTCAGGAGTAGAATTTAGTGATTCATCACCTACATATAACACCCAGTGCTCATCACAAGAAGTGCCCCCCCACTCCCCTCCCCTCCAATAACCCTGTTTGTTCTCTATAGTAAAGAGTCTCTTTTATGGTTTGCCTCCCTCTCTCTCTCTCTCCCTTTCTTTTTTCTTTCCCCTATGTTCATCTGTTTTGTTTCTTAAATTCCACCATGGGAAACATTTTATCAACTAAAATGCAGTGCATATTAGCTCTTAGTCCTATAGATTCTATTCATTTCCAAAGTTAATTTGACCCCCACCCTATGCCCTGCTCCCCTTTAGATAATTTTTTTTCAATATATTGTAATAAAATTGGATTCTCTCTTTGTTCTTTATTCCTTTCTGGTTCCCCAAACTCCTGAGTGATTTTTTTTTTTTAATTGCACACATTTATGCTGTTATGTTCTACGGATTTTTATAAATGAATAACACCATGCATCCAGTATTACAGTATCCAACAAAATAGTTTCGCCACCATGAAGTTTCCATGTACTTTATGTATTTATCACCCTACCCCCTCAAGCCATGGCACCAACTAGTGATCTAGTTAGTACTTCTATATTTTTTTCCTTTTTCAGAATGTCATATAATTGGAATTATATGCTATGTAGATTTTTCAGGCTCCATTCTTTCACTTAGCAATATTCAATTAAGTTTCCTTCAAGTCTTTTTGAGACTTGAGAGCTCATTTTTTTTCTTATTGCTGAGTAACATTCCATTGTAAGTATGTACTACAGTTTGTTTATCCATTCACCTATAAAAGGATTATCTTATTTGTTTCTAGTTTTTGGTGACTATAAATTAAGCAGCAATAAATACTCTTATGCAGATTTTTAGTTTTAAAAACAATGGGATAAATACCTAGTGACACCTTTGCTGGATTTCATGATAAGACTATTTAACTTTGTAAGAAACTGCCCAAGTATCTTCCAAAGTGGCTGTAGCATTTTACATTTCAACCAGGAATGAATGAGAGTTTTGCTGTTCTACATCCTCGTCAGCATTTGGTATTGTCAGTTTTTTGGGGGATTTTAGCCATTCTAAGAGCTATGACGTGGTATAATATTGTGCTTTTAATTACACAGATGACAAGTAATGTTGAGTAAGTTTTGATAGACATTCAAAATCAGTGTATCTTCTTTGGCAAGGTATCTGTTTAGATGTCTTGCCTTATTCTTAATTATTTTGTTTTCTTTTGTCTTCTTATTTTGAGTTTTAAGACAGATCTTTATCTATTTTGGTTACAATTACTTTTCAAATATGTATTACAAATATTTTATCCCATCCTCTAGTTGTCTTCACTTTTTAATAGTGTCTTTAAAAGAGCAGGTTTTAATTTTAATAAAGACCAATTTATCAGTGTTTTATATCACAAATTATGACTTTGGTTTTATATCTAAAAACTTACTGCTAATCTCTAGGTAACTAGATACTCTCCTATATTTTTTCTACAAGTTTTATAATACTGAATTTGAAAATTAGTCCTATTATCCACTGATCTATTTTAAGATTTTATTTTGTGAAAGTTATAAGGCCTTTGATTAGATCTATCTATCCATCTATTTCTTGTTTGCAAACTTATAAGCTAAAATTTTTTTAGCACTTTTGCTGAAAAGAATATCTATTTTCTATTGAGTTGCCTTTGTGCTTTTTTCAAAGATCAGTTAGTGTGAGTCTATTGCTGGGCTCTCTATTCTGTTCTATTGACCTATTTGTCAATTCTTTTGCCAATACTAAACTGTGTTGACTGTGGTAGCTTTATAGTAAGTCTTGAAGTAGGTAGTGTCACTCCTCCAATTTAGCTCTTCTCCCTCAATATTGTGTTTCTAGGTCCAAAGAAGAACTTGCTGGGATTTTGACTGAGATTGCCTTAGTGTAAATTTTTATTTTAATCTGGCTAGGTGTTAGGCTGTTTAATATTTCTTGTAGTTGTATGTACCATAGGCTTAAACTCCTCTCATTTTCTGATTTTTTTCCCCTGTTGTCTTTGGATTTCCATAACTCCCCTTCCTCTTCAGATAGAGTCTTTTGTCTTGCAGGTCTTTTAGCTATAATCCAGTTATACTGAAGCCAATTGATATGGTAGTAAGTATGTTTTGGGGCAAGTAAAATGTTCTATATCTTTTTTTAATTAAAAAAAATTATTATGCTATGTTAGTCACCATAATCTTATGATTAAATCTCAGTTCTTGGGGTGCCTGGGTGGCTGAGTCGTTAAGCATCTGCCTTCGGCTCAGGTCATGATCCCAGGGTCCTGGGATCGAGTCCCGCATTGGGCTCCCTGCTCAGCGGGAAGCCTGCTTCTCCCTCTCCCACTCCCCCTGCTTGTGTTCCCTCTCTCCCTGTCAAATAAATAAATAAATAAATAAATAAATAAATAATCTTTAAAATAAATAAATAAATCTCAGTTCGTCTCCTGTATCCCCAGGCTCTTAACTTCATAAATGTTTCTCATCATTTGTTTACTGCCTTAGTTAAAACTGGAGGGTCAGTGTGTGCTGGAATAGGGTAATTTTATTTTAACCAGGTAGAATAAGATTCAAGTTAAGTGTTTGGTTCACTTGATTAGACCTTTTTTTATGGAGAGTGCTCTTGGACTGTTTCAGAATGGCTCCTTTTCCCCTTCCTTCTGCAAGAAGCAACAGGGTTTTTCTTGGCTCTTCACTATGAGAACCTGATGATGCCTGGGCAGTTTAGCTCCTTAGCCATGGTTGCTCAAATAAGAAACTTAACTGTTAAATTTAAATTTCGTGAATACATTAAATAAAGTTTCAAGTAACAGAATGCTAAACTCTATTGTGATTCATCCTTTGTCTTATAAATTAAAATTCCGTTTTTATCTCACTTATCCCTATTTTTAAAATTTGATTAGAAAATCACCTATTTTTATCCTCCTACCCAGAATTTTCAAAACCCTCATAGTGCTTTATCTATGTTTATTTAATATTTTAATGATTCTCCCAACCTACTTGAAATATTCCTTCACAACATAATAATTTAGCAAAAGACACTGGTGTGCTATATTGGAACACCAGTGAAAATATCTATTAAAATAAAATTCCCCCAAATTATTCAAATCAGGGATTTCAGCCTAAATCACTAAGTTGATTATTTTTTATTATTGATCATTATTTTTTCCATTAACACAAAAATTGATACATACAATTTTAATAAATAAAGCATTTTTATTCCTATTTATAATCTCTAATGTACCAAAGCAGTTCACAGAAGAAAGTAAGTACATAAATAGAAATAGATATAAAAATGTTCAAGGGCTCAGTGCATGTCAGGTGCTTGTTCAAGGGTTTTACATGTACTCATATGGTTGCTTGTCACAAGAAACCTAAATAGACACAATTTAAAGATAAGAAAATTGTGAAACATGAAACAAGGGCTCTCCAACACAATTTCCAACACAAGACACTTGTTTAGCTAGGTAAAACTACAATTCTTCTTTGAAAATAGTTATGTCCATTTAACTATGTTCTAACCAATGGAATATAACCATTAGCAGTGTGCTAAAGTTGCTTAAAAGGAAATTGTTCACCCTCACGTTGTTCTTTGTAGCTCTTTCTGGGGGTTGAAAAGCACACTTTATCAGGTCGAATTATGAGCATGGAGAATAGGGCAATATCTAAGTGAATAAAAGAACAAAAAGATTCTTGGTACTATGATAGACATTACCGAGCAGATGAGCCATCCTGTGAACTGCTCAATTCCACAATTTTATGTAACTGAGAAGTAATCATCTATCTTAGTTAAGTCACTGCAATTTTTTGTATGTTTACCATATCTTAGCTCGTACCCTAATATATTGCTCTAGTTTACCCAGCTAGTAAGTGAGAAAAGTGGAAATGAAAAAGTTAAAACATGGAAGTTTGGCTGAAACACTGGAGTTCTTAATCAATACACCATATTTTCTAAAGTGATGATAAACAAATGATAATTCTTCCCATATTTCTACAACATTCTGGCTCTTTCCAGTGCCACTTTGCATGCATATCCTGGCTTCTAAACAGACCTTAAAATGAGCTTCTAAGCAAAATTTGATGTCAAAATCATGGGAGACTGGGGGGAAAAACATAATCCTTATCATTTTAGAAATTCCTAAAATACTTCATTTGTGGGTATAAGTCAATTTCACTTGTAATCAGCTTTTCTGATTATGCAACATTTCTGATTATTCAGAATACAGAAGATATTTGTGGTTTTCTTACAATGATAAAAGTGTATATCCAAGTCAATTTACGTTCTACAGATATGGAGTTAGCAGGTGCAAGAAGTGATTCTCTTTAAATTGGCATTATTGCTAAAGATTGCCAATATGAAAAATTATTTCTTGAACATATGATAAAGGCAATCCCACTGGAAGAAACCAAAACTCTGCAAATACATAACAAATGAGTTTGTGAAATATGCTAACAGAACCTGAAGTAGTATTTTTTACTTTTAAATCAAAGTTTATCCTTTTTAAAATTTTTTGTATGTCTGAATATGAGCCAAGTTGTAATTTTTATGCAGAATACTATGAATACTAATGAATAAAAATTCATATTATGATTCAAGTAATACTATGTTCTTCAAACGTTTTGTTTAAAGAATAAACAAAAAATGGGGGTGCCTGGTGCTCAGTTGGTTAAGCCTCTGACTCTTGATTTTGGCTCAGGTCATGATCTCAGGATCCTGGGATGGATCCCCGCATCGGGCTCTGCCTTCAACATGGAGTCACTTGTCCGTCTGTGTCTGCTCCTCCTCCCTCTCTCTCTCTCTCTCGAATAAATAAATAAAATCTTTGAAAAAAAAGAATAAACAAAAAAATGTTTAAAAAGCATTTTGCTTCACTCCTTAAGAAAATATTCACATGTAGTTATTATATCAATCTATATTTTACTATGGTTAAACCCTTGTTTAGACTATGGCCAGCAATTCAGCAATTTTTTTTAAAAAAGATTCCAGTTATCAATATTTGGGTTCCGCAGGCCATATGGTCTATGTTGCAACTACTTGATTCTGCCAAAGTAGTGTAAAAGCTTCCACAGACAATACGTAAATGGATGGGTATAGCTGTGTTCAGCAAAATTTTATTTACAAAAATAAGTGATGGTCTGTGAATCATAGTTTGCTGACTCTTGATTTAGACCAGTGTTGTCCAATTGAACTTTCTGCAATGATGGAAATGTTTTATATATGTGTTGTGCAATATGGAAATCACTAGCCTCACTTGACTGTTGGGCACTTAAAATAGGTGTCATGTTACTGAGAAACTAAATTTTTAATTTTATTTAAATCAGTTCCTTTAAATATTAATGTAAATAACTACATATAGCTAATGTTTAATGGATAGCACACATTTAGACATGCATATTAAACATCAGTGAACAGCCACATTGTTTTTCTTTATTAGAGTTATTTCCATCCTTATTTAAATAAAGTTTATAATTTTCTATTGGTTCTTTATACTGTAAAGGTGCTACAATCACTTTTGAATTTATAGATCTTTGAATTCTATGAACACTTAATAGATACTGTATATTAACTGTGATCACATTAGTTTTGGAGTTTTGCCTTTTTCTGGAAACCAAGATATTTTTATGCTATAGAATAATGCTCTTGTGGACAAAGGATGATTATAATAAAATTATGTTTCATTGAGATATATTTAAAATGTGCTCAGCCTTAATAACAAAAATCCAACTGAAATTTCTCTAAGCAATACCAAAATTCTAGAAGACAGAAAGTTCTGTTATTAGTAATGCAGGGCTCAACATTATTTTCCAAGTTCCGAGTTCTTTCTGTTCTGTCAAATTGCCCTTCTCAGAGTATTCTTTTTAGGTAACTTTTCTCATGGTTTATATAGGGAACTTCTCAATACTAGGAATCATATGTAAACCTGAAAATATCTATTCATAAGAGGAGTCTATCCTATAATGAACAAGGAAAACTATGCCCAAGATTATTCTCAGTATACTTCCCTTAATTATACTGCCCAGATTTTTGCATATACCTTTGCCTATTTTTTCACTGCCATGTGAAATTGGACTTATGACAGGTCTAAACAAAACCGTAATTCCACCCTTCAGTTGGGAACTGGGTTACACATATCCTGAATCCAGTGAAGTTGGGATACCTGAACAAACTTCAGATTTTGTTAGTTAGGAAGAGGGACAAAAATGTGTTGATGATCAATGAAAATAATTTTCAAAACTGGATATTTAGGAAGCTGAAAAACTTGGAAAAGGAAAAGACAGAAATGCAGTACTATGTAATAAAATTCAGTGTAGGAAAGTTTGGTGAATAATGTCAGAAAAAATAGATTACTTATTTTGATATAATTAGTGACTAGTGTTAATTCATTTGTTGTAATATAAGTTGGTTTTAATAAGTCAGTTGACACTGTGTTTCAAAAATCTTACTAAGAAATTAATTGAAGTTGGCTTGGATATGAGTACTGTCACATGGACTGAAACTGACTAACAGACCGTAAACAAAAACTGATGATAAATGGCCACCAGTTGAGGGGAAAGCATGTGGGAAGTGTTTTCAGTTTAGAAAAATGAACATCTTTATAAATACCATGAAAATGTGTTTTTTATTAATGTGAATTAAAATTAAGTTGTTTCAAAGAAATTATAAATGCAGGTAAATAAATCCAAAAAGTTTTTACATTGTTTTTTATTGTTCCCTGCTTTTTGGATGTTTGAACTTGTGATAGAAAGGAAGCTAATGAAGGATTGCACAACAGGATTTTTTTTTTCCAGAAAATGCCTGTAGCTGTGAACATCCATGCAAGGCTAAGGTTTGTGGTATTTATGGCTTAAAAGACATTTCCCTTACGGGCTTTTCTGGTGTGAGTCAAAGTGTTAACATCTTTGAATGAAGAGGTGATTCAAATGCATCAATTTTCATTTCTTGAAGTTGTTTTTGTATACTGACTTTTTCATCTTGGATTGCATCTTGGTTGCCTAATATTATGTCTGTCTGATCTTTATTATCTATTTAACTAGCCGTGCCAAAATCACTGGGACAACCTAAATGAAAGATAATCTCCACATTCATGGCAATTGTAGACAACTGAAAAAACAGTTTCTTGGATAAATTTCTAACTTCATTTAAATAATTTCTTACATAGTACGTTTTATTTGTCTAGCACTGTTCCAAGTGCTTTACAGTATCTTGTATATGAATAAAAATAATAATAATGATATTCAATAATAAAAAGTATTTTCTTATTTAGAACAATTCAAAATTTCCATATTTTTCCTATTATTTACCTAAATCCTCCTAGACAGCTTGGATTTCAATAGTTAGTCACAAAAATGCTGGAGCAAATTACTGAAGCCATGGTGGCAAAAGACTCCATGGAACCATCATACTGGCCGGACAACTTTGGGATTTTTACGTTAGAGAGAAATGCTTTCATCCCACTACTATTTTAGTTTTTTGGTTGTATGTAAGAAAAAGTAATACAAAATATACATATATTCAAAAAGGAGAAGGAGTATGTGTTTCAAACACATGCATACACATACATGTGTGTGCATCCCACACACATCTACCCATAAGCACAAAGTCTAATAAATAACAAATTAAAATATTAAAAGATAAATGGAAATATGTGATGAATGGCTTCTATCCCCAAAATCACTTCATGGTCCAAACCTAGGTGGATACCAACATATCACATCTGAATTACGTGCCTGAAGAATGTAAGAAAGAAGGATTAAGGGCATGGACCCCTTCTGGCTGAGTTAGCTACCTTTAAGTAACCCTTTCAATGTCTTAAAAAATGTTTTGCTTGCAATTAATAAATTATAATTTTGTCTCATAGTCACACATAAAAGAGGTTGGCAATGTAGTCTTTACTCTGGGAGGCATTTCTTAGCTAAAAATCAGAGCTCTCTCTAGGAGGAGATGATGGATGAGTTTTAGGCAACTAATGATCTCTGAAACCAAACAAAGCATAGATTGAAATGAAAAGTAGGTTTCACAAGCCTTATAATCATATTAAAGAGTATATTTTCCTAAAATATAGATCTGATCATGTATATTTTAGAAAATCTCAGCTAAGTTTTTTCCCCCCAAGTATGTATTTATTTTTGCTTAAAGGGTCAGATTCTAAATAAATTTTAGCAAAAATGTTTATGATCAATTATATCACAGACTGGAAGCACAATGATCTTAACTTGAACCTCCGTGTCTCTGTGTATCCTTGGAATTCCTCTTAATCTTAACCTTTTAAAAAGCTACATAAATTGTAGCACAAATACCACATTCATTAGACAAAGATGATCACTTTATTATACTCTCAAAACCTTCCTGTCTCTATTCATGGCCAATTTAATGTTGTAACTCATCTTATAAAATACCAGGCTTCCTCCCTCTCTGGTCACGTCCTTTTTTTGAGTAACCTAAGTGATAAATGAGGAAGCAGCCCACTAAACTGAGGGATTTGCTTTACACATGAATTCCTCAAAGCCATGAAATCGGGTGTTGTCAACTCTAAACTTCACTTCTCAGGGAGACTTCCATACAGATTTTGTAAGCTTAAATTCCTCAGTCTTCTTCCAATATTCTGCATCCCTTCTCTGATATTGCATTATCACCCCCTATTTTTGACAAAAACAAGAGGTGTAAGAAAAAGTATTTTGAGATTTGACAATGTCTCAACATTTCCATTTTTCCAAGTGCCTTAATTCACCTTTTGATATTACAAATTTGTTGTGACTAAAACTGTGGGCACTCACAGTCAATCTTCCTAAATTCTGAAGTTTACTCTTATCTGTGTCACACACGCACACACACACACACACAGAAAACATTCCACACAGAAACACAGAATGTAATCAGTACAAAATAAAATCCTCCAAATCATAATTTTATTTTCTTCTCTCTTACTAATTTGATTGCAAATCGTACATTGAACACCTGCTATGTGCATATCCATGGGGTAAGTACTGAAGAATAATTTTAAAAATCAAAAATATTATGTAGTTGTTTTTGTTTTGTTTTGATTTCTGTGTTCTATGTTTGTTTTGCTTTGATTTTCTTTGCTTTATTCTAAAATGACTTCCTCTGTATTTGGATAATTAACATAGACACAAAACACTATGAACAAAGCTAATGCTAATGCTAAAATATCACAAAGCTAAGGCTAATCATGCTATTAGCTGAATGTAAGAAAAATATTGACAAAAGCATACAAATATATAATGGATAATAAAGAATTAGATCTAACTCTGTTCTGCTTATAAATATTCCACATGGAAAACTGTGAGTTTTATTTTGATATCTTTTCAGTCTAAATTAACCTTTAATGAAACATGGTATTTGTTATGTCCCCTGGAGGTATGTGTATGTTGTTCAAGATATTAATTTGGAGTTTACGTAAAATAAGGGAGATCATCATGTAAATCTGTACAACTGTGCCTTGCTTTTTGTTAGTAATTTCAATGTTATCTTTTTTTTTGTAATTACCAATCTTTTCTATAAAATCTAAGGTCCAAATGCCAAGGCAAATCACTTATAAGTAAGAACCAGCAAATACCATTTCCACCCTTAATCACCTTCATCCAAGGCCACAATTGAAGGGATTCACATCAAAACAAAAAATATGTTATCAGAAATAGATTTTCAAGATTTACCTGAAGAAAACAAAACAAGATGATTCAGAATAAGGCACTATAAAATATTATTTCTACAATTGGGAAATTGTGATAGTTTGTCACAATAAGATTTTAATTCTGATATTAATTCACCCATGCATAAATACACAAATGATAAAATTGAAAGGAGCCTGACAACTGTGGTGTTTCATGTTATACACATTAGGGTACAAAAAGCTTTTAGTTGTTTTTGAATTTTTAGTGAATAGGGTTTAAGAATGTAAAATCTTTATATAAACTCATCCATTTAAAAAATGTATAATATCTAATAAAAGTTGTGGGTATCAACTATACCAATCATCCCAGCTGAAATTACAGTAATAATATCCAGAGATCTAGGATATTATTATTTGAATAAACTAGAGATGTTTATTAATAAATTCTAAATGTTTCATTACATTTCTTGATGTCCTATAGAAATAATAAATATTTTGTAGGCTAAATTATGTCCATATATTTTTAATGCAGAATATTATTTCAAAATTAAAAGATTACTAAGTGGGGAAAGTGCCATAGCTGTAACAGTTTTTAATGATTACAACCCAATTATAATGGCAACTGATAGGTTAAGAACAAATACTGAAAATGGTAACTGGTGATGTGAGTTTTGAACCAGAAATGTTCACTTACTGACTATGTCTAATGATGTATTCTAAGAGCAACTTGTTCCATGAGCTAATAAAGGTTTTCTTCATATCCTATGGATGAGTCCTGCTATTGCAGTTTTTTATAATATTTGCATTGAAATTCAATCTTTTATTGTTTGTAATGAATACATACCAAAGTTAACACATCTCTGGCTGAAATTATAATCTAGATTACCTGAAATCATTTCCCCAATCTTCCAAAACATAAATTCATAGAGCCACTTACTAATATCTTTAAACTGATGTTGTTTTTCCTTCCTGTGTACCTCTAGCATTTTTTTTATTATCTTCAATTAGCCAACATATAGTACCTCTAGCATTTTTTAAAGGTTTTATTTATTCATTTTAGAGAGAGAGAGATAGAGAGAGACAGCATGAGTGGGAGGGGCAGACGGAGAGGGAGAGAGAGACTCTCAAGCAGACTCCACACTGAGCATGGAGCCTGATGAGGGGTTCATCCCGGGACCCTGAGATCCATGACCTGAGCCTAGATCAAAAGTCAGATACTTAACTCACTGTGCCACCAAGGCACACCTGTAGCATTTTTTTTATACTACACATATTAGTACTTGAGAATTTTAAACATGGCACATTGTACATGCATTTTTGTTATGTAATTACTTTATTTAAAAAAAAAAAAATCCATGACATTTGAGGCTATTTCTTTATCAAGGATTTTTTATTTATTTTTTATTTTTTTAATTTTTTTAATTTTTTTTAAAGATTTTATTTATTTATTTGACAGAGAGATAGACAGAAGAGCACAAGCAGAGGAAATGGCAGAGGCAGAGGGAGAAGCAGGCTCTGCACTGAGCAGGGAGCCCGATGCGGGACTCGATCCCAGGACCCTGAGATCATGACCTGAGCCGAAGGCAGACGCTTAACCATCTGAGCCACCCAGGCGCCCTATCAAGGATTTTTTTAAGATTATTTTGTCAATAAGCTGATATTTATTTGATACAGAGTAGCCTCAATATCTGATACTTGAATTAAATGTTTTCTTTAGAGACGCTTGGGTGGCTTAGTGTCTGCCTCCAGCTCAGGTCATGATCCCAGGGTCCGGGGATCGAATCCTGCTTTGGGATCCCTGCTCAGTGGGGAGTCTGCTTCTCCCTCTGCCTGCTGCTCTCTCTCCCACTCTCTCCCTCTCTGACAAATAAATACATAAATTATTTAAGTTATGCTTTTGATAAAACACTCATGAACTATTAACTTTTCAGATAGAACAAGTAAACATTAAAGAAATTATATAAGAAAACTTGGCACGTTTTACCCAGGTGCTCTTATATCTGCTAAATTCATTATTGTTCATACTTACTAATCAAGCCCTAATCAATCAATATCAAACACACTTTGTATCTTTTGATTTCAACAAATAAGTACTTTCTTAATTAAAGGAATATGACATATATATAAATCAGTATATGAAGTATAGGTAAGATTTGGCAAAGATTGTCTCCCACAATCTGCCATCTGCATGCCGGAGAGCCAGGAAAACCAGGATATAATTCAGTCCAAGGCCGAAGACTTGAGACCCAGGGAAGCCACTGGTTAAGTCCTAGGAGTCCAAAAGCAGGTCCAATGTCTGAAGGCAGGAGAAGGCCAAAGTCCCAGCTCCACAAGAAAGAAATGATTGGCCCTTCCTTTGCTTTTCTGTTCCATTTGGACCCTGAAGGGATTGGACGATGCCTCCCCAGGGTGAGGGTGAATCTCTTTACTTAGTCTATTGAATCAAATGCTAATCCTTTGCAGAAAACTGTCACAAATATAGCAACATGTCACCAGATATCTGGGCATCCTGTAAGCCAATCAAATTGACACAAAATTAATCATCACAGGGATATTTATCAATTCATTGAATGATGTCAGTGTTATCCTGACATCAAAACTAAATGAAGACATTATAAGAAAATAAAACTTGAATTCATATCCCTTATAAATATATATGCCAAAATTCTTAACAAAACTTTAACAAGTTGTATTCAACAATACCAAAAAAAAAAAAAGAGAGAGAGCGAGAGAGAGAGAAAATGCTCTTGACATGTTGACTAAGTGGAATTTATTTCACGAATACAGGGTTGCTGTTACATTTGTAAATCAATCATTTTAACTTATGATATTAATAGACTTTGGAAATCATCTGAAAGCTTTGGAGAAAGAATTTGGCAAAAAAAATTAATACCCACATATGATAATCAACAAAATGAAAACACAAACACTATCTACAGAGATGGGAGAGAAAATATTTGCAAACCACATATCTGAAATCAGGGGTTAACACTGAAAATATATAAGGAACTCATAAACTCAATGGCAAAAAACCAAATAACTCAATTTATTTATTTATTTATTTATGATTTTATTTACTTGACAGAGAGAGGCACAGTGAGAGAGGGAACACAAACAAGGGGAGTGGGAGAGGGAGAATCAAATAACTCAATTTAAAAAGGACAAAGGAATGAGCAATCTTCCAGAGGAAACATACAAATGGCCAATAGGTATATAAAAAGATGTTCAACATTGGGGTGCCTGGGTGGCTCAGTCTGTTAAGCATTTCAGCTCAGTTCATGACCTCAGGGTTGTGAGATAGAGCCCGTGTCAGGCTCCTTGCTGGGCTTGGATCCTGCTTAAGATTTTCTCTCTCCCTGTCTTTCTACCTCTCTCTCTCTCTCCCCCACTCCTTCCCCTCTTAAAAAAAAAAAAAAAAAAAAAAAAGGTAATATACTCTGTTAGGATGGCTATTATCAAAAAGACAAGAGATAAGTGTTGGTGAGAGAGTTTTGAAATTGAGGAGTACTGCAGCTTTTTTCTTTTTCAAGATTGTATAGCTATTGCATCTAAATAATGCTTGCAGTGACTCTCATAAGTTTTGATATGTTGTCTTCACTTTCATTCATCTCCAAGTATGTTCTGATTTCCTTTTATATTTCATCTATAACTCATTGATAATTTAGAAACATGTTTAAAATTCCACATATCATGAATTTCCCAAATATCTTTCAATTATTATTTTAAATTTTATTCAGTTACAAATAAATATACTTTGTATATTTTCAATTCTTTTAAATTTATTGAGACTTATTTTATGGCTTAGTATATGGTATGATTTCTCCTGGAGAATATCTCTTGTACATTCTCGTGCACATGAATATGCATTCTTGTGTTTTGGGGTAGAGCGTTATATAGATGTCTGTTATGTTTAGTTGGCTTGTAGTTTTGTTTGACACTTCCATTTCTTTTTGGTATCCTATCTAGTTGTTATATCCATTATGAAATTGAGATATTGATGTCTCACTCATAGAACCTAGACATCAATACTTCTTTTTTAATCCCCTTGCATTACAGTGGATAGTCACATATGAGAAAAAAAAAATGTTCTGAAGAGTGCCATTATAGAGCAGTGGTTTTGGGCCCAAGCTGATATGAGAACTGTTTGATCATAGCCTGTGACATAAGTACCAAAATTGAGCATAAGAATTTGTATGTTTTGCTAACAATTTAACATGGTAATTTTTTGTCTGCTAACTATATTGAGTTTTTATTCTATATGACTTTTATTTTTCTATATTGCCTTTTACTGTATTTTTAAAAAGTAATGGTTTGTGATAGATTGAAAAAAATATTTTCTTCTACATAAACAATTTGAGAAGATTGAGCATTAACATTTTCATACAGTAGTATGTCTTTGGGCCTTTATTTTAATTTTTACAAAAAACACCATTCTCTTTCTACCACTCCTGTCAACCCAGGAAAAAGTGCAGGTCTCTCTGTCACTTTAAGTATGTGGGTGGGTAGTAGATGGATCATAGCTAGCATATATTTGCCCCAGAAACTTTCCATTTTGTATGTGTGTTCAGTCCCACATCTCAGTTCTAAACTTCATAAGAGATTATAATTCCATATAAAAAGAATAGGTCCCTAGGTTTGATGTGTGGAGGATTGAATGAGAGGAGAAAAAATAGAGATAAAGTCTGTGGACCTTAAAGGGAGATGAATTGTCGAAAGTTACTTGTCTTGGGGAGCACCTGGTTGGTCAGTTGGTTGGGCTTCGGATTCTTGATTTTGGCTCAGGTCATGATCTCAGGATCCTGAGATCGAGCCCCACGTGGGGGGAGTCTGCCTGAGATTTCATTCCCTTCCCTTTGCCCCTCTTCCACTCACACATGTGCTCTCTCTAAATAAATAAATAAATAAATAAATAAATAAATAAATAAATAAATGTAGGATGCTTTTACAATCTTAGTATCACTGAAGCTGTATCATTAAAATGTCTTCCCATTTTCCTCCCAATTTGCTCTCATCCATCAAGATAACAACATAATGTAACATAGAAACAGAATCATCGGGAAAAAACAACAAACAGGAGAGTTAGGGGGATGCCCACCTACAGGTGACTGTCCTTGTAGAATAACCATTTGCATAGATTTTTTTCACAGAATTTTATAGCATCTCATCATTCATCACTAATCTGGTTATAAACATTGTTTCCTCTAGTAAATCCCTAAATCTGTGCATTTAATATGCTATATTAAGACCCAAGATTTCTTGCCTGATATGTTCAGCATCTGATTATCAAAGACATAAAATTGTGCAATCTATATATACCATGGAAGAAGAAATGTGACCTTTCTCTTATATATCAACAAAAATGACAGATGATAAATAGAATAGAGAATAAAATATATATGATATAAGGGAATGAGTGCTCTAAGAACTCTTAGTGTATTTATGAAAATGAAAAGATCAAATAAAAGCTGTCAGGAAACATGCAGATTCTCAATAATGATAGAGATGAAGAGGAGCCCTGTTCAAAGTCTCCTGCATTTCATCATGAGCCATCAATTCCATATTTGAATGTTTTGGTTAATATTGTACTTCTATAACACTTAAAAACTCCACAAATTTCAGGATAAAGATAAAAAATGTAAATTTTTATCTTGTCCTTTTTTAGACCCGAGATGGAATGCACATAACATAAAAGTAACCATTTTAAAGTGAACATTCAGGGGGCGTCTGGGTGGCTCAGTCGGTTAAGCATCTGCCTTTGGCTCAGGTCATGATCTCAGGGTCCTGGGATCAAGCCCTGTGTCAGGCTCCCTGCTCAGAGGAGAGCCTGCTTCTCCCTCTCCTGCTGCTGTGCCGCCCCCCCCCCCCCCCGCTTGTACTCTCTCTCTCCCTCTCTCTCTCTCTGTGTCAAATAAATAAGTAAAATCTTTTTTTCATGTTTTTTTAAATTTTATTATGTTATGCTAATCACCATACATTACATCATTAGTTTCTGATGTAGTGTTCCATGATTCATTGTTTGTGTATAACACCCAGTGCCCCATGCAGTATGTGCCCTCTTTAATACCCATCACCAGGCTCACCCATCCCTCCACCCCCCTCCCCTCTAGAACCCTCAGTTTGTTTCTCAGAGTCCATAGTCTCTCATGGTTCATCACCCCCTCCGATTTCTCCCCCTTCATTTTCCCTTCCTACTATCTTCTTTTTTTTTTTATAAGTAAAATCTTTAAAAAAACAAAAACGTTTCATAAAGTGAACATTCAGTATAATTTATACATTTATAATGTTGTTCAATTCACAATTCACAGTGTTATGGTGCATTTTTCATAAATATGTTTAATCACGTTGAGGTATTCCCTTCTCTTCCTAGTTCTCTGTATGCTTTTTGTCAGGAAAGTATGTTAGATTTTGTCAATTTTTTTTTCTGCATTAACTGAGATAATGGTGTTTTTTTTCCTTTGTGCTCTTAAGTATTTTTGACTCTGCTTCTTAATTGCCACATATTTATGAATTTTTTCAATTTTCCTTCTGTTATAGATTTCTAGCTTCTAGCTTTTTTTTTTTTTTTTTTTAAGATTTTATTTATTTATTTGACAGAGACAGACACAGCGAGAGCAGAACACAAGCAGGGGGAGTGCGAGAGGGAGGAGGAGGCTTCCCGCAGAGCAGGGAGCCCGATGCGGAGCTAGATCCCAGGGTCCTGGGATCGAGCCCCACATCGGGCTCCCTGCTTCGCGGGAAGCCTGCTTCTCCCTCTCCTATTTTCCCCTGCTTGTGTTCCCTCTCTTGCTATGTCTCTCTCTGTCAAATAAATAAATAAAATCTTAAAAAAAAAAAAAAAAAGATCTATTGAAAATTGTTTTGTGGTCTAACATATGGTCTCTCCTGGAAAATGTTTGTTGGGTACTTGAGAAGAATGTGTATTCTGTTACAATTGAGTGGGGTGTGCTGTATATATCTGTTACATTTAGTTTACAGTTGTATTAGTTTGCCAGGACTTTTGTAACAAAGTAGCACAACCACCTGGCTTAACCAACTAAAACCTCCTATTCCACCATCTTGCTGATGTCACTCCCCTCTTCTTAAATTACTTTCAGCAATGTTTTTTTCTTTCTTTCTTTCTTTTTTTAGTTTTCCTTATACCAGTCTTTTTTTTTTTTTTTTAAGATTTTATTTATTTGACAGAGAGAGACACAGCAAGAGAGGGAACACAAGCAGGGGGAATGAGAGAGGGAGAAGCAGGCTTCCCACGGAGCAGGGAACCTGATGTGGGGCTTGATCCCAGGACGCTGGGATCATGACCTGAGCCAAAGGCAGACGCTTAATGACTGAGCCACCCAGGTGCCCCTTCCTTATACCAGTCTTACACGTCCTTTGTTAATTAAACACTAGTTATTTTGCCCCTTTGGATGTAATTGTAAATGGAATTGTTTACTCAATGTCTTTTTCAAATTTATTTATTGTGGCTCCATTCAAACACAACCGATTTTTATGTTGCTCTTGTACTTTGCAACTTTGATTAGTTTGTTTTATTAGCTCTAGAATCTTTCTTGTGAATTCCTTAGATATTGTATATATAGAATTGTGTCATTTGTGAATAGAGATTATATTCATTATATTCTCATGTTGAACTACCCTCGCATCCCTGGGATAAATTGCACTTGGTCAGGATGTATAATCCTTTTAATATGCTATTGAATTTATTTTGCCATATTTTGTTGAGAGTTTTTACATCTTATATTCATGAAGGTTTTTAGTCTGTAATTTTTTTGTGTGATTTCTTTATGTCTTGATATTAGAATAATGCGGACAGACCTCATAGAATGAGTTAGGAAGAGCTCCCTCATCTTCAATTTTTTGAAGAGTTTGAGGAGGATGTTGTTAATTCATCTTTAAATTTGTGGTAGCATTTGCTGTTGAAGCAAACGCTGGACTTTGATTTGATATATTTGGTTACCTATTCAACTTGCTTATTTGTGATAAGATGCTGAGATTGTCTATTTGTTCTTGAGTTTGTGTCTCTAGAAATTTATCCAATTAATCTAGGTTAATTAATTTGTCAATATGTGACTGTTTATAGAATTTTCTTATAATACTTTTTAAATTTTTTAATAGTAGTAATGGTTTAATAGTAATAACCCCACTTTCATTTCTGGTTTTAGTTATTTCCATCTTCTTTCTTTTTTCTCTGTCAGATTAGCTAAAGGTTTGTCAATTCCATTGATCTTTTTGAAGAACCAGTTTTTGGTTTTATTGATTCTCTTATTTTTCCCCCATTTGCATTTCATTTCTCTATAATCTTTATTATCCTTCTTTTATCTTCTGGCTTTGGATTTTGTTGGTTCTTTTTCTAGTTCCACAAGGCATAACATTAGATTATTGATTTGATGTTTTTCTTTTTTTAATGTAGACATTGACTGGTCTAAGTTTCTCAGTGAATACTGTCTTTACTGCATCGTTTGAGTTTTGGTATGCTGTGTTCTCATTTTCATTTGTCTTCCTGTATTTTCTGATTTCCCCTCTCATTTGTTCTTTGTCCTATTCATTGTTTAATAATAAGTTGTTTAATTTCCACATTTTTGTTTAATGATTTCTAAATTTCTTCCTTTGTGGTTTTGGAAAACACTTTTTATAATTTAAATATTTTTAAATTTTTTGAGATTTGTATTGTGGCTTAACATGGTCTCTCCTGGAGAACATTCCATGTGTATTTAAAAATAATAAGTATTCTGCTATTTTTGACTGGAGGGTTTTATATAAGTTTGTTAGATCTAGTTCATCTTTAATATTGTTCAAGCCCTTAATTTCCTTATTGATCTTCTGTCTAGATGTTGTATCCATTACTGAAAGTTATGTATTGAAGTTTCCAACTATTATTGTGGAACTATTTCTCCTTTTAGTTCTTTCAATGTGTGCTTCATATATTTTGAGGCTTTGTTATTTTTTGCATATATGTTATAATGCTTTTATACTGAAATTTAATAACCTCATTGTTTATTAAGCCTTTTGGGCCTTTATGTTGAAGTTTCTCCTCTTTGCTCCTATATATATTAAACATATTTCCATCAGCTCCCTCGTCTCGTTTGTTAGTGTGATTTTTGGTTGTCTTCACTGAACAAGAGGAAAAGGTCTGCACAATATTTGACTTAGTAGTCCATAAAGCTAATGTAGGTGATCAATACATTTGTTTGAATGAATGAATAAATGAAAGTAATGAAATATGCCTTAGCATTTATTTGACTTCTAGCAGAAATGGTTATTGCTAAATTATTTACAATAAGATTCAAAAGACTCAATTTTCCACATTTATATTTTAAAATTGCATTTTTTTTCCTATGGTGTTTTAACAGGCTTTGTAATTCTTCACCATAAGGATAGTGTTGTGTCCTGCTTGGTACCAAGTATTGTGTTCTACAGTAGCAGTTAAAAGTTTTCCTCAGGCTAAAGTTGGTTTAAAAGTCATTCTAATCATTGTGTCCAGCTGGTTTGTAAAAGCAGGAGAGACTGATGATAACATTAAACCCAAAGGGCTAAAAACATAATAGGAAGCAGGATAAAATTCTGATTTTTCATAGGTCATAGAAAACTGAGAATGATCAACAGGTTTGGATCACTGTGCCTCTCCCTTCTTAGTCAGTGGGTTCCTGGTGTTAGGATACTCCAACACCAACAGGGAATAAATTCAGAAAACTTCACCATATGAAGGCATTAGAAATCAGTTTTATGTTTAGGTTTACACTGGGATCTATTTGTGTATTATTATAATAATGATGATGATGATGATGATGATGATGATGAATATTGTATGTTAGAAACAGCACCGCCTTATATTTCCATTAATTCTCAACTTACAAGGCACTTTGACGTGAATTAATCATTTTATCTTTTTGGTATCCCTATGAACTAGTGGAAACAGCTTTTATAATCCTCCCTTTATGAAGCAGAAAACAAAATCCTCTGATGTAGTAGATGTAATGTGCATGAACATACTCAAAGTATGTGGAAAGTGCAATCTAAACTTCCTCTTCCAACTCCTGCTTCTTTTGTCTTTACATATACTACTCTGGCAGATTTTCGTCACAATCTGTTAAAATAAGCTTGTAAACAAAGTTTTCATTATGTAATGTGAGACAAAGCAGGTTAAATGTATCATATTGTTTGTCACATTGATTCTAGTCTTAGTGTGTCAAATCCTTTAATATCTGACAATCTTTTCTTAAAAAAATACTTTAATATACGATGCCATTTAAAGTTACCTACATATGTGCATTGAAAGAAAGTCAAACATTTCTTAGAATATTTCTGGAACTTTTTATTTCCTGCAGAAAGCAATTTTAAAGAAAGCATTTATTTTATTTTATTTATTTTATTATTTACTTATTTATTTTTGTTTCAAAGTTTTTATTTAAATTCTAGTTAGTTAACATGTAGTGTAATATTAGTTTCAGGAGTAGAATTGAGTGATTCATCACTTACATATAACACCCAGTGCTTATCACAACAAGTGCCCTCCTCAATACCCATCACCCATTTAGCCCATCCTCCACCCACCTCCCCCAACAATGCTCAGTTTGTTCACTGTAGCTAAGAGTCTGTTTTATGGTTTGCCTCCCTCTCTCTCTCTGTCTCCTTTTTCCCCCATGTTCATCTGTTTTGTAAGAAAGCATTTTAACAAAAATAATTCTTAATTACTTTTCTCACAAATATAAGTTCGAACTTCTTGATATCAGTCAAACTTCAGTGTATTTTTTTTTAAGATTTTATTTATTTATTTGGCAGAGAGAGACACAGCGAGAGAGGGAACGCAAGCAGCGGGAGTGGGAGAGGGAGAAGCAGGCTTCCTGCAGAGCAGGGAGCCCGATGCAGGGCTCGATCCCAGGACCCTGGGATCATGACCTGAACCGAAGGCAGACGCTTAACGCCTGAGCCACCCAGGCACCCCAAACTTCAGTGTATTTTAAGAAACCTATCATAATCTGCATATTTCAAAAAATTAAATGAAAATGACAAATTAGATAAGAAAACCTCCTCTCAGGGTACCCAGGTGGCTCAGTTGGTTGAGCAGCCAACTCATGATTTTGGCTCAGGTCCTGATCTAAGGGTCGTGGGTTTGAGCCCCACGTTGGGCTCTGAGTTCAATGTGGAGTCCTTTTGTCTCTCTCCTTGCCCCTCCTCCTGCTCCTGCACTCTCTCTCTAAAATTAAAAAAAAAGAGAAAAAATCTAAAAAAAAAAAAAAAGAAGAAGAAAACCTTCTATCATTTTCAATTAAATTATAGAGGATTTGAGATGATAACTCTATTCGAAAGAACTTCCCTGTATATCTCAAAATGCTTTTTAAAAGATATTTTAAAAAGACAAAGGGATTAGTTGAGACTACTTGTCTGGATGAAGAAATAACAGTGGAAGTATAAATTGTCATTTTTATGTCTGAGAACTTGCTATTGAATATTTTTTTTCTTCTACTTAAATTATATTTCTTACTAGTTTAGGAAATCTCAGTTACAAATGAAAATTAAAGTGGTATGAAAGGATATAATCTCTATTGAGCTCTTTAATCAACTGAAGCAAATGCACATTTTATATAAATGCACCTTATCAAAGCAGTTCTCTTTATAAGTGAATCTGTGGAAAATATTAGTTTTAAATCATTATGTATCATAACATCAAAAATAGGATGGTAAGCATAGTTTACTGTAATCACAACTCAGAGGTGAATCTTAAGGGAACATAAAAAACTTACGAAATAAATTACTAGGGGTCTTCAGGATTGTAATAATGCAATAACCTGATACAACTTGATAATGTTTAATATTAGGTATTCTGGGGATTTTTTTGTCCATGAATTAAAGGACTTTACTTTTTAAGTGTAAATATTGATATTAAATGTCATGACTTTATCTTATGGCATTTTAATCTTATTTTCTGGTGAAAAAAATTAACTCATAAAAATATAATGAAGGAGTAGAATTCTAATATTGCAAATGCTGCATTAATGTCTCTTATGTTGACTGGCTTTCCATGCCTTATGATATGTATTATCTATAATATATTTTTTTCTTAATCTAATTTATGCTTAACTAAACACTAGAACTACAATATTAAAGAAAAATTATTTAAGTATATTCACAATATTAAAAATGTGTGTAATAAACATTTTCAACAATTACATATTTTCAAAAAAATAGTAAAAGTAAAGGAAATTAGCGTTTATTAATCTACTACCGTTAGCCAGCCACTTGCTTAAAACTTTATATATTTGTCACTTGATTTTTTTATCAACCACATGAAATAAATATTGCTATTTCTACTTTATGTACTCAAAAGCACAGTCTCTGAGACAAGTAACAACATGCCCAAAGATATAAGGAAGTAGAGAAGTAAAAATACAAACATGTTTCTGACTAATTTCTCATGTTGCTCCTCACCAACTACTCAATAAAATACAAGCCTTTGGACACATTTAAAACATCTATTTATTTAGGTTCTCTGAGAAGTTAAGCAATTAGAATTAGCCATTTATTGATCAAAAAAACACATAGTTGAAAACAAAATCTTTTAGTTTATATAAATGTCATGTCTTTTATGACTTAAATTGCCTGCTGATTTCAATGGACTTTTACACAAATATGACCAAATTAGCAAATTTTTATTTCATTCTAAATTATTTATATTTCCTTAATTAAAATAATATGTTCTAGAATAATTTTGTTTATTTGAATCTTTTGAAACTAAAATGTTTTGTCTTAGCAAGGCAGCTTGCCTCAGTTTTCATTACAATATTATTTTCTAGATTGGAAGCTTTGAAATTCTTGCCATGCCAAATGTCATATGCCATCTATCAGCATGATATGTGAAATTACAGAGATGACATTAAAGTTGTACTATGATGACAGTCTTTTTTGCTTAAATGTGCAGCATTTTATTTTCAGAGGGAATTTATTTTCTATTTCTTTCAGTATTCTCTTTTGGAAGGCAATTTATCATGTTTGATCTACATTGTTCATTATTTAAGATTTTTGCTGGTATTGTTTTGACACCTAATTCAAGAATCTTACAAAACTGAAAACATTTTTCTCTGTATCTCATATTCTAATTTAATCTCATGTTGTCATATTCCATTTTACATAGAGGAGTTTTCACTAGTGGCTTTAAATATAACAGAGTTGAAAATGAAAACATTTTAAAATTGGTTTATCTTTTATTATTATACCAATCTCATCTTTTTGAGTGTTGAAATCATACATATCCAGACTCTAATTAAATGTATTTCTAATACCTCACACCCAGAGTATATATGCATTTTAAGGCACAAAATAAAAAGTTGTATTTATTAAAAGAAGTTTGGTTTAATAGAAAATGCATTTCCATCATCAGGGGCCTAATTATCTATTTATGCACAGAGAGAAAGTTACAGAAATCAATGCAGGTATATTGTTGTTAAAAAAAGCCTTAATTTCTTAAATCTAGTACAAAGCAGAAGAACTGGGATTTACTCTGTGTAAAGAAATCTATCACCCCTGCCTTCAGAATTTAGATTTCTGCCACTTTTTAATCACTGAATTTTATATATATGCTCTATTGAGTTGAGAAGTTCAAGAGGTAGCAAATTTCTAACATATCCTCCATGTCATTTTTTTGACTGTTAAGAATTAAGACATAAATTGCATACAGTGAAATGCACAGATTTTAAGTATTGTATTTTAATAGTTTTGGCAAATATGTATACTCTTATAACCCACAACCCTATAAAATACCAAATATTCATCATCAGAGTCAATTCTCTCCCAAATCCTGATAAACCATTACAATATAGTCTTAATTAGACTTTCATATAGTGGAAATACAATTAGAAACACTGTTAGAAGATAATAATTAACAAAATTATATAACATTAACTCTGTAAAACATTATTTTCCTCTTTGATACATTGTCTATGGTTTAAGGAATGATGTAACACCCTGAAATGCAACTAACACTCTGTAAAATTTGTTTTATTTTAAGTATGTCCTGATTAATGGGAGGTAGATGCCCACATTTTTTTTCTTTTTTGAATATATGTTTGGATGTTTGTGTAGTTATATCCCTCAAATTTCAAAATCATTTTCTGTGATATAGCTTAGGTTATCTTTCAGACTGGTGTTGGAGAATAGTACTGAATTATTATTTATCTTAAAATTGACTATCTTATTAAGCATCCTTAATAGGTCTGAACAGTGGACATTTTTGTTTGTTTGTTTCTTTTGTTTTTCTTGCCTGATGATCCTGTTTTAAGCAAATAATACTTAAAACACATATACAACTACAAAATTTTTTAAATATTTTATTTATTTATTTATTTATTTGAGAGAGAGAGAAAGAAAGATTGAGAGCATGAGCAGAGGGAGGAGCAGAGGAACAGGGACAAGCAGACTCCATGCTAAGCACGGAGCCCAGCGCAGGGCTTGATCTCACGACCCTGAGACCATGACCTGTGCCGAAATCGAGTTGGCCACCTAACTGACTGAGCCACCCAGGTGCCCCACAACTACAATTTTCTTTTAAGATTTTATTTATTTATTTATTTATTTATTTATTTATTTATTTGAGAGAGAGAGCGTGAGCAGGGGGAGAGGGACAAGCAGGCTCCATACTGAGTGTGGGCTTAATCTTAGGACCCTGAGATCACGACCTAAGCTGAAATCAAGAGTCCAATACTTAACTGACTGAGCCACCCAGGTGCCCCACAACTACACATTTATATTTAAAAAGCCCAATGGAACAGTTGGCCAACCATGTAAAGTTAAAAAGTCAGTCTTGTTGCTGGTCAGATACTGAGTTACCTTCTCATCTCTGAAAGACCATTTGTTCTTCATGAATTTTGATGGGTTCCATGGGGTTTAAGACAATGATGGTATTTTTAGTTCAACATTATTGTATTTGAGAAACAATATAGTGTATTAACCTTTGACATTTAACATGTATGTCACATACTAATGTAGACCATACTTGTATCCTCAAGATTCTTCCTGGGTCGAGCATTGTACCTTTCTTTAATAGACAATAATTATAAATAACATAATTTACACATTGCCATAGAACTAAAATTTCTGTGTAGTAAGACCACCTTATCAAATAACGGTATAATACTCAGAGCAATACTACCTTCTTTATCCTTAGAAAATTTGTAGCTAGTGATCTTTTAAATAGATACAAAATAATTATGAAAATACTACCATTAGCCACTTGTGGTTTAAACAAGCTTCAATGTTATATTTAACTAATAATGATTTATTCTAAAATCTAATGGTTAAATTTAATACATTTTTTTCTATAGTCAAGTACATATTTATTAAATTTTTTTTTATTTCTTTCTAGAAAGCTGCATTCCTTAGTTGGCAAGCAAAAACATAAATATACTAATTTTCATGACTCCCTACTTTCCTTACTCTGTCTTAGACTTTAAATGCCAGTCTTTGGGCGCCTGGGTGGCTCAGTTGGTTAAGCGACTGCCTTCGGCTCAGGTCATGATCCTGGAGTCCCAGGATCGAGTCCCACATCGGGCTCCCTGCTCAGCGGGGGGTCTGCTTCTCCCTCTGACCCTCGTCCCTCTCGTGCTCTCTGTCTCTCATTCTCTCTCTCAAATAAATAAATAAAATCTTAAAAAAAAAAAAAAAATTAAATGCCAGTCTTTGAGCAACAGACCGCAAGAGACAAACCCACATATCAAACTAAGATACAGTAGGGCTGTGTTTTTCCGAGAAGGTCAGAGTATCAAGCATGCTCTCACGGAATAAAAGAGCTCTTTGATGGGAGTAGTTGAGAGTTGTTGGCAATGCTCCTTCTCCCTTTGGGGCGTTACCTGCTGATATTTCAATTTAGTATCAGTCAACATTCTTTACTGATTTAAAGACTACGAGTGGAGCATTGTGCTAGGTTTATTCATTTTTCTTTCATTCTTTCATCTCTCAAGTTTTCAATTAACTATAATGCATATTCAGTCATATTCTAATGTCTGAGCTTACCTCTGTTATCTGCCTTTGAGAAACTTGCAATGTAGAAGTGTGGGAATATTGTCAGAAAATGCAGTATGTGCTACATTACCGACATAGACCGTGCAGCACGGGGAGAACTCAGACTGTACCAGGCAATCCTTAGAAAGAGAAATACTGGTTAATTATTAAAGAATGACTACGAATTCATCAGAGGAAGAAAAGGAAGAAGGACAATATCTCTGCTTCTATGCTTTTTAAAGATGTGAGGGAACTCCAATTTTAAAAATCTTTATCTTAGAAAACTAATTTAATTAAATAAATGACATGGTAAAATAAGATAAATCTCTCTTAACCAAGTTTCACTGAATATCCATGTCATATTCTTTTTGGAATAAAAGCTATCACATGATTATATTGGTTTTTACGAGCCCTTGTCAGATAAATCTTTATTCTGATGAAGTGTTAGAGAATATCCTTTCATTTTTCTCTTTTGCTGGATCCCTGAATATAAAACACATTAAGGGCTCAACTGATAAACAGAAATACAGATGAACATTATCAAGTTATCACCTGCAAATGCTTTCTATGAAATCGCAGTGGAATTTAGCAATTTTGATTATACTCATGTACCAGAAATATCTCTTACAGTCTTCTATTTTGATATTCTCATTTGCATAATTTACATTTTCCTTCTCCTATTTTCCAACTTTTCTCATAAAGATGAAGATTTCATACATTCAGTTGTTTATTTTTTTTTTTTTAAAGATTTTATTTATTTACTTGAGAGAGAGAGAGTGAGAGCATAAGCCAGGGGAAAGGCAGAGGGAGAAGCAGACTCCCTGCTGAGCAGGGAGCCTGACACTGGGCTCGATCCCAGGACCCTAGGATCATAACCTGAGCTGAAGGCAGATGCTTAACCATCTGAGCCACCCAGGCACCCCCATTCAGTTGTTTATTTGCACTCCCATATCTATACTTCATCATGTAGTACAATTCATTCATTCACACATTCAATCATTTTATTACCTTTCACTATTTTCCCCATATTTAAATAGTTTCAAAGAACAGTTACAAGAATGATACAAAGAACACTCAGAACCCAGTTTATCACAGAACACTATTTATCCCAGATACTATAATTATTAGCATCTTATCCTCCCTCTCTCCTTTTTACTCCTCCCTTTTTTTCTCTCTTTTTCTTTGTCTCCTCTCTTTCTCCTTCTTCCCTTCACAAAACAGACATAGAAAGAGTTGTGGAAGTAGAATATATATTTTAAATATGATGTTTTTTTGTTTTTTTTTTTTTAAAGATTTTATTTATTTATTTGAGACAGAGAGAATGAGAGAGAGAGAGAGCACATGAGAGGGGGGAGGGTCAGAGGGAGAAGCAGGCTCCCTGCCGAGCAGGGAGCCCGATGTGGGACTCGATCCAGGGACTCCAGGATCATGACCTGAGCCGAAGGCAGTCGCTTAACCAACTGAGCCACCCAGGCGCCCTAAATATGATGTTTTGTTATGCCTATGTACTGAATTCAGTGCATCTAAAAACAAGGGAACTTTCTAATTTTATAATGGTGCAAAACTCTCCATCAGGAAACCAACATCCCAAATTTCATTTAAATTACACCCGCTATCCCAACAAAGACTCTTTCCCACTCTGTGCTAAGGTCCTATTCAGAAGCATTATATTTAGTTGTCATATCTCAAAAATGTACTTATTTCTGGACTATTTCTCCCTTTTCTTTCCCTGTCTTCTACATCTTTGACAGTCTTACAAGATGTAGGCTTACCACTCTGTAGAATTATCCTGTATGTGTTCCTGCCCAATATTTTCTCATGACCAGATTTTGGCAATGTCCTCTTGGTGGGAACATTGCAAAATGATTCTTATCTCACGGCATCACATCATGTGTGTACTACATAGACCGTTCTAACCCCTGGTCATGTTAACCATAATTAGTGATTTTTAGACTTCTCCATGTAAAGTCATCATCCCTCTCTTTATATGTCATATATTTTGAGGAAGATATTCTGATAGTACTACTACTGTATGCTAAGCATTTTCCATGCTGTTGAAATATATCAATGGAAAAAAAAACAGTGTTGTCAAAAACTGACCTCCATGCTTCTGAGCCAAAATATATTGTGAAACAGAGTTCGGGATAGAGAGGAACAATAGCTTTACTGCTTTGCCAGGCAAAGGAGGCTGCAGCAAGCTATGGCCTTCAAAAACTATAAGCCCTCTTAGAGGAAGGGGCTGGAGGGTTTTATAGGGAAATGTAAGATAGATCTTGCTGGTTTGGACAGAATTTTGTATGTGCTCCCAGCCTTGTTTGTCAAGACTTTAGAGTGGTACTGGGTTCCTGAAACAAAAGGATAAGAAGGGAGGAGAGTTCCTGAAGCAAAAGGATAAGAAGGGAGGAGGGGAGGTTTGCAGAAGAGAGGAAAAAGGTTACTTAATTCAAAATCCATCTTTGTGGAAGAGTGCAGCCATTTTGATTTTTGTTCAACTTTATGCTTTTAAGTGGTTTCAATAGGGCTAAAAAAAAATCCCTGCCTACATGAAGGTTATATTGCAGTTAAGGAAGAGAAAGCCTTTAATATAATTAAGTAAACTGTGTAGTATGTTAGGCCTTTATAAATTAAAAAAAAAAAAGAAAAAAGGCCATGGGGGGCCTGGGTAGCTAAGTCAGTTGAGCTTCCGACTCTTGATTTTGGCTCAGCTCATGATCTCAGGGACATGAGATCAAGCCCACCTTGGGCTTGCTGGGCTCCGTGCTGGGTGTAGAGCCTGCTTAAGATTCTCCCTCTGCCCCTCTGCCCCTCCCCCACTTGCTCATGCACACTCTTTCTCTAAAAAATAAATGCATAAATAAATAAATAAAAGGCCAAGATAAGCAGGATTGGTAGGTTTATGACAGGGTTTGAGGGTTGAGTTGATTTTTGTTTGTTTATTAAAGCAGCTTTATTTAGATATAATTCGTATACCAAACAATTAATTTCTTGAGTGTGAAATTCAGTGGTTTTTAGTATATTCATGAAGTTGTACAAACATCTTTTTTTAAAAGATTTTATGTATTTATTTGAGAGAGTGAGAGCGAGAGAGATCACCACGGGAGAGGGAGAAGCTCAGCTGTTGAGTAGAGAGCCGGATGAGGGGCTTGATCCCAGGACCCCAAGATCATGACCTGAGCCGAAGTCAGCCACTTAACCAACTGAGCCACTCAGGCACCCTGAATTCTGCAAACATTACCACAATCCATTTAGAACATTTTCATCACCCCAAAAGAAACTGCATGAGCATTAGCAGCCACTTCTCATTTTCCTCTAACTACCCCCGTCCCTATGCAATAAATAATCTATTTTCTGTCTATGTGGTCTTTTGTGATGGGACTTCTTTTCTGTAGCATCATGTTTTTAGGTTCATTTGTGTTGTAGCATATATCATGAATGTATTCATTTTTGTTGATATATAATATCCTATTAAGTGGACAGGTTGCATTTATTTATTAATTCATCAGATTAGGGGCATTTGTTTCCAGTTTTTGGCTATTATGTGAAATTCTGCTATAAACATTGCTGCACACAAAAATTAAATAAACATTGTTGCACAAGTTTTTGTGTGGACATATGTTGTTTCTCTTGGATATATGCATAGGAGTCAAATTTCTGGGTCATATGATAAGCTCCATGCTGAATTTTTGAGGGCCTATCAGATATTTTTCAAAATGGCTGTACCATTTTACATTCCCACATACAATGTACTGGTTTCAGTTTCTCCACATCCTCACCAATCCTTATTATCATCTAACTTTTTTTATTATATACATCCAATGTGTGTGAAGTGGTAGCTCGCTGTGAATTTGAGTTGCATTTTCCCAATGGTTAATGATGTTACACATCATTTTAGGTGTTTATTGTCAATTTGCATATTTCCTGTGGGAAATATCTATTCAGATACTTTTTACATTTTTTTAAACAAGAAATCCTTTTATCATAGAGTTATAATTGATCCTTTTATGTTCTAGATACAAGTTTCTTATGTAAATATGCTTTTCTTCCATTCTGTGGGCTGCCTTTTCACTTTTTTGATGTTATCTTTTAAAACAAAACATTGTTAAATTTTGATGAAGTCCAATTTATCTACTTTTATCTTTTGTCGCTTTTGCTTTTTGTGTCATATCTAAGAAGTCTCTTTGCCTAAATACAGTTCACTAGATTTATTCCTGTATTTAACCTAAGAGCTTTATATACTTAGCTCTTATATTTAAATTCATGATTTATTTTAAGTTACTTTTTGTGCACTGTGAGGAAGGAATCTTATTCTTTGCATGTAAATATCACTTGCCCCAGAACTATTTATTGAAAAGACTATTCATTAAGGATTGAATTATCTTGGCCTTTGAAAAATATCAATTGACCATGAAGGTTTATTTCTGGACTCTGAAAAAAAGGCTGCTACAAAAGCCACTTGGGATTATTATGAATTTGTAGGTCAATTTACAGATTATTGTCTCCTAATAGTATTAAGTATTCTAATCCATAAGCATATGATTGTTTTTTATTGTGGAAGGTTGTTGCATTTTGTTCAAATGCTATCTCTGTATCTACTCTGATGATCCTGTGGTCTTTGTCTTTGTTAAATATAAATATGTATTTCTATTTATTACATTATTGATTTTTGGATATTAAAACAACAGAATTCTGAAATAAATCCCAATTAATCATGGTGTATACTCCTTTTCATGCACTACTGGGCTTGGTATACTAATATTTTGTGAGGACTTTTTGGTCTATAAAAGATATTGTCTGTTACTTTTCTTGTGATATCTTTGGTTCTGGCATCAGAATAATTCTGGTTTCCTAGAATAGTTGTTTCTTTTTTTGCTCTTCTGCATTTTGAAAGGTTTGTGAAGAATTAGAAGTAATTCTTCTCAAATTCTTGTTAAATACTTGGTAATATTCACCAGTGAAGCTATTTAGGTCTGAGTTTTTCTTTATGGGATAACATTAATTCAATGTCTTTGTTATAATTGTATCCCAATTCTCTATATTTTCTTGACCCAGTTTTAGTAGTTTGCATGTTTTTAGAAATTAGTGTATTTCATCTAGGTTTTCTAGTTTGTTGGCATATTTTGTTGCTCATAGTAATACTTTGTAATCATTTTTCCCCTCTTAAGTCAGATTTGTTGTCCCTTCTTTTCCTCTTGATTTTGGAATTTATGTCTTTCTATTTGCTTTGGTCAGTCCAGCTAGGGATTTGTCTTTTTCTCTTTTAAAAGAACCAACTTTAATTTTATTGATTTTCTCTGTTTCATTCATTTCCATTTTAATCTTTATTATTTCCTTAATTCTGTTAGTTTCAGGTTTAGTTTTCTCTTTGTTATCCAGTGTTTAGGGTAAAGGTTTTGTTTGCTAACTTGACATCTTCTTAAAAAAAAAATGGTGTATACAGTTATAAATTTCTCTGAAGCACTACTTTAGTTCCATTCTATAATTTTTTTGTGTTGTGTTTTTGTTTTCATTGGTGTCATACTATTTTCTAATTTACTTGTGATCCCTTCTTTGACCATAGGCTATTTATAAGTGTGATGTTCAGTTTTCACATATTTGTACATTTCCCAAACTTTATGTTATTAATTTCTAATTTCATTCTTTTGTGGTCAGAGAACATATCCTATGTGATGTTAATCTGTCAGATTTACTGATGCTTGTTTTATATCCTATATTTTAGTCTTAGAGAATGAATGCTCCATATGTACTTGAGAAGAAAGTGTATTCTTTTTTGTTCTGTGGATTTTTCTGTAGATGTCTGTTAGATTTAGTTGGTTTATTATGTTCTTTAAGTCTTCTATTTCCTTGTTCATATGTGTTCCATCACTTTTTAGAGGTGAGGTGCTAACGTCTTTAACTATTATTTTTGAATTGTCTGTTTCTCCCTTCAAGTCTTTCAGATTTTGTTTCTTCTATTTTGGAACTTTGTTTTTAGCTGTATATATGTTTATGATTTTTATCTTCTTAATTGATTGGCATTTTCATTATTCTATGATGTCTCCCTTTTCTCAAGCAACATTTATTTTAATTAAATTTTATCTGATGTGTGGTTTGCTTTTATATGGCTACATTTTGGATATGTCTCGTTCTATTCATTTATTTTCAACCTATTTTTATCCTTTAAATCTAAGTGTGTCTTGTATATGTAACATGTAGTTGGTTTTATATTTTTATCCAGTTGGATAACTCTGCTTTTTCATCCATTTATAGTTAATGTACTTATTGATATGTTATTTTTCACATCTGTTATTTTGCTTTCTAAATTTCTTATGGATTTTTGTTCCTCTATACGCCCCTCCATTTCTTTTGCATTAAATAAATACTTTCTAAAGTAACATTATAATTCCTTTAATGACTTCTTCATTATATTTTTGGAATTATATTCTTAGTAGTAATATTCTAGGGTTCATAAAATAAATCCAATCTTCTCAGAATTTCCATTAGATATAGAAATTTACTCCTATATACCCCTACTCCCTCCTCTCCCTTATTATGCTATTGTTTTTATACAATATTACATCAATATATATGAAAAACACAATAATATCTTATTATTATTATTACTTTACATAATTTTATTAGTTTAAAGGAGATGAGAGAAAAAATGAGAGTAAATATATGCTTTTAAGAATGTCCTTACCAGGGGTGCCTGGGTGGCTCAGTCGTTGGGCATCTTCAGCTCAGGTCATGATCCCAAGGTCCTGGGATTGAGCCCCGCATCCGGCTCCCTGCTCAGCCAGGAGCCTGCTTCTCCCTCTCCCACTCCGCCTGCTTATGTTCCCTCTCTAGCTGTCTCTCTCTGTGTCAAATAAATAAATAAAAATCTTAAAAAGAAAAGAATGTCCTTACCATTTACAGTGTCTTCATGTGTTTCCAAGAATTTGAGTTATCATCTGGTGTCATTTTCTTGCTCCGATAAGAATGTACTCCTCCCCACAACTTCCTATGTGTTTGCTTTATTCCCAATAATACATGTTGTTTTATGCTATTGTTTTATTTGAGATTCAAAGTAGTAGAAATATGCAGTCATACTGTTTTATATTAATCCATGATTACCATTAATGGTACTCTGTTTTTGTTTTTGTTCTTTTTTTATGTGGATTTTAATTACTGTCTGATGTTCCTTTATTTCAGCCTGAAACTTTCTATTATTATTTAGTATAGTAAAATTTTGCTAGTAATGAATTTTCTCAATTTTTGTTTATTTGCCTCCATTACTGAAACATAGATTTACTATATATAAGATTCTAGGTTGACAGGTTTTTTTTTTTTCTTTTATTCAGTACTTTGAATATGTGTCTCAATGCCTTCTGACCTCTATTTTTTTTTTTTTTCTTTTTTGGATGAGAAGTAGCTGTTATTTTTATTGGGGTTTGTTTGTAAGTGATTAGTTATTTTTCTCTTGCTTTTTTCAAGATTTTCTCTGTCTTTCAACCTTTTTATTACAGTTAGTCTAGATATGAATCTCTTCGATTTACCCTATTTGGAGTTAATTGAGATTCTTTGATGTGTGGATTAATGTTTTTTATATAATTTTGGAAGGTTTTCATTATTATTTTTCTAATATTTTTATGCTCTACTCTCTTTCCTCTGATTTTGGTATGTTGATGTCCCAGTTGGTTTCTCATATTTCTCCAAAGCACTCTTCATTTGCAAATTGCAAAATCTCTATTGGTCTATCTTCAAGTTTGCAGATTCCTTCTTCTGCTAGCACAAATCAACTCTTGATTACTTCTGGCAAATTTATCATTTTAGTTATTGTGCTTTTCAATTTCAGAATTTCCATTGGTTCTTTTTTTGTATTTTCTATCTTTTTATCAATATTTTCTACTTGATGACACATTGTCATCATACCTTCCTATACTTGTGTAAGTATGGTTTCTTTTAGTTCTTTGAATGTATTTATAACAAATAATGTCTTATCTGCTGAATCCAACAAGTAGGACTTGTCAAAGGCAGTTTCTGTTGCATACTTTTGCCCTTGTTTATGGGTTACACTCTTCTCTGTCTTTGAATTCTCTCTTTTTTGTTGAAAATGGACATCTTAGATAACGTATAATGCTGTATACTGACCCACCAACTCTAGGGCTTGTTGTTGTTGTTTGCTTGCTTATTTGTTTAGTGATTTGGCTGGACTCTTTTAATGATGTGTATTACCTCTACAGTGTGCAGTCTCCAACACTGCTTATCAAATGGCACAGCACGCATCTACCCCAGGATGACAGTGGTTTTTCCAGGCTTCTCCTTGACTGTCTCTTTCCCTGACCTTTCTGTTAAGCTGTTTACATCTGTTGCTGTTAGACCCTGTTGTTTGCCTCTATTAATTGCTGGCTGCCTGTTCTATTTTGTTGTTGTTTATTTTTTGACAATGCCTTAAGTAATAAATTGCTTTGTAATGTATATATTTTATATAACTACACATAATATATAATATAGCATATGTTATATACTTATCATATATTTAATGGTACTTCACAGGGGTAGTATTTGAGGCCAATCTTTGAGGGGTAGTATTTGAGGCCAATTTTGAGGTTTGCTCCAATCTTGGAAAGACACTTCAGTAGTTTCTTTTCCTAGTTCCCTTTGTTAAATATCTAGGTGGTCAATGTTTTGTATTATTCATCTCATGGAGCTACCAGCCTCCTCTTAGTTGCTTATCATAAACATAGCCATCATTCTCAACAATACTCTTAGGCCTGAACTTCCCCAAACTCTGTTCCTAAAGAAGTTTGTTCCCAAGGAGATGGTTGTAGAAGTCTCAGTTCTTATGGCCTGCCTTGCCCCATGGATAAAACTTTTTCACTAGTCTCCAGACCCAGGGGCAGGACAGCAACTGCTTCTCTTGGAGTGATGTCTTTACAGTTGGGGTCCTCTATAAGGTGAGACTATCAGGATTTCTTGGCTTATTCCATCCAGCATGGAACCTCTATTTTACCAGCAAGCTGAAGGAAAAATGATCAGGGCTCAGTATTCTCAGTCTGCCATTCCTGAGGAAGAGCTTCTGCTCTATGCTGGCTGGAGGAAGGGATTCCTACATCTTTCGATCTCTCTTTCCTGGAACAGAGCTAAGTGCTGAAAAGAGAGGGAGCCCTGTGTTCTTGTGCTCTGTGAGTGTACATCATGGACATTTGTCAGAAGTGGAGGAAGTGACTCATGTCTTAAATGGCATAGAATTTCAATGTTTTTACCAAGATTTGGTAGATTTTCTGTAATAAATATTAGTCCACTTACGGTAATGATTTAGGCATATAACCCTTAGGACAATTTCCAGAGACTTTAAATATTATCTTTTGAAATAGTGTTTTATAAATTATGGTTGTTTTGTTAGGGAGAGTGTCTGTGCAGTTGCTCACATTATCATTCTGGAAATGTCATATAAAATTTTATAAAGACAATGACTGTGTGCTTCATTTGATAAATGACATATGAGCAAGAAATTGAAAACTTCAGGAAATTGGCTCAGCAAATATCTTAGGGAAATTCCCAAATTTAGGGAATAGTAAGCACAAAGTCCCTAAGTTAGTACATTTATGATGTGTTCACAGAATAGAAAAGATTCCATAGAGAAGAGTCACTAATAAATATTTAGTTTTCCATTATGATCGTAAAATGAGTGCAATTATTTAAATATCTTCAACCACCAACTCCCTATCATTGTTTTCCAAACATATATTTTTGCATAGATAGCTCTTACTAAAATTGCCTCTAACTCAATATACGTAAAACTAACTTATCATCTTTTAAAAACATAACTACGCTGTGAGGATAGCATAGAGATGAGCAAGAGTCAGTGTTCTTGTCATTGATCCTATTATAGTACTTTCTATTCTAATTTTTCTCAATTTCTCACCTTACTGTACATTTTTACTCATTACAATGATCATTACCCATTTTTCTTCTCTTTTGGTTAAACTCACAAGGGGACAATTTCATTGGTTTAATTTAATTGCCTAGAAAGTCAATATCAGTGGTTATACTTATGGGACAGGTTGGAGATCAAGATTACACTTACCAAAAGTTTGGATGTTTGTAAAAAAAGTTTTTTTTCTGTATGTTAACTGGCATCAGTTGTTTCTATAGTCATGAAAAGATGGGGCTGTTTAATTTATGGCAGCATTATTTTGTTATCTGTGGGTTTCCCTCCTCTTAAATCTTATGTAGTCTCTAAAAATTTGATAGTCTGTGAAAAAGGCTTATTCTGATGCTACAGACAGAGAGAGGCACTTCTCCATTCTCCAAGAAGACATAATATAATTGCTTTAATGGAGCCAAATAAATGAATTGTGAGATAATAATAGCATGTAATCCAACCTTATAGTTTTACAAATGAGATGAAACTGAATTGTAGCATTTGATATCATCAACAATTTAAAACCCTATTTCTCTACACTCTCTGAAATGAAAGGTCACTGGGGCATAAAATCTGTACTACTATGATGTAGAAATCATAATTACATTAACATATATTTGAAATGTTTAAATTAAACCCACTGAAAGAACTAGCTTGGAAATTTTACCATCTCTGTCTTACTGAGTTTTAACTTCCCAAACACGAGTAATGTGTAGCTTATAGCCTATTTACTTTCAAAACTGAATAAATAAAATGTTAAAATCTATGTGTACTCTAGTTTGAGTTCAGATCAATATATACTTTTGGTGCAGAACATGCCTTTTTCTCCCGCATACTTATCATATAGTGCTATGACTTTAAAAAACTATTGTCTTTCACTCTGCAACCCCTGATTTCTTTGCTCCTTAGTTAGTTCTCTGCCTTTGACCAGTTTTCCCCAGGACTCATTCCCAAATCCCCTTTCCTAATCCCAGTAATCTGATGTGCCAGTGCTGATCACCACTCACATGTATTGGGCCTAATGGCCTAAAATTTTAATCTATAGATCATTTTAATAAGCACATCAACTTGTTTTAAGTAGAGAGGAATTCATGGTTGATAGTGGACTCACAACTGAATGGTCCTGGCATCACAATGCTAGCCCAGAATAAGCTGACCCACAAGCTATTACAACTAATAGGAAAACAAACATGAGTATCTTCCCCTTTGCTATTCAAACAGCCCAAATAATGGCTGTAATCATAGGTATTTCAAGACTCTGCAGGAAGGTTGAGAAGCTATTTGGGGGAAAGTTGGTTATTTTATTTTATGTCCTTTCTTAATATCCAAAGGGTCCACCATGATAACACACTTTATGCAGTCACTTTATGGTAAGTATTCAAAACAGGGGTGCCTGGGTGGCTCAGTCAGTTAAGTGTCTGCCTTCGGCTCAGGTCATGATCCCAGGGTCCTGAGATCGAGCCCCACATTGGGCTCCCTGCTCAGCAGAGAGCCTGCTTCTCCCTTTCCCTCTGCCTGCCTCTCTGCCTACTTGTACTCTCTCTCTCTGTCAAATAAATAAATAAAAAATCTTTTTAAAAAAAGTTCAAAACAATTTGACTTTAGTCAGGAAATATATTTAAAAATATGGGTTAGCTATTTTAAAAAAGTCACAGTTTTGAACATTGATAACATCTTTCTTCTAATATTCTATTTATTTTAGTTTTATAACATCATGAGTAAATTACTCCTATTCTGATAAATATCTAAGGGAGCCCCGTGTGGTTAAAATTTTGGTAAGACATGAAGACCTATCACAATATTATTTCTTGTCAACTTGAAATAAATGGTTACACACAATATTTTTCCAAGAATAAAATCTTAAAATTATGAGAAAACAATGTAAATTGATTGAAATTGGTCTACTATTTATGAAAATTGAATAAAATGTAAAAATCAATTAAGGACAAAATTTTTTTTTTATTTCTGTGAATCTATCTATCCAATCTATTTATTGCCCTATATTTCTGGTCTGAAGATTAAAAGTTGACTTATTATATACTTAAGTTTGCCTTTATACTATGAGACATGGAAATCCTACTAACTTAATAGACACTAAATGCATTCTATCAGTAAAGTGCTTTACTAAAGAAATGCAGACCTAAATCTAAGGATAGATATATTACTGATGCTGATTTTTCTCATCATTAACTGTATCTTATTTATGTTTAACTGCTATCATCCTTTTTTGGTTATCATCTTTTTAATAATGGATATATTCAGCAGAACAAACTACTGCTCAACATGAGTTAGTGCAAAGTTTCCACTAGTCAGAGATCTTGAATATACTTTTACAGAGAGTTAATCTGATTTTTAAGTTTAAATTGTCTTAACTAGTATAGAGCTTATTTTGTATATACATCATGTTTAACCCTGCTCAGCGGGGAGCCTGCTTCTCCCTCTCCTCCCTGCTCATGCTCTCTTACTATCTCTGTCTCTCTCTCAAATAAATAAGTAAAATCTTAAAGAAGGGAGGGGACACCTGGGTGGCTGTTGGTTAAGTGTCTGCCTTCAGGTTAGGTCATGATCCCAGGGTCCCGCTCAGTGGGGATCCTGCTTCTCCCTCTCCTCCCCGCTCTTGCTCTCTCACTATCTCTGTCTCTCTCTCTCTCTCAAATAAATAAATAAAATCTTTTTAAAAAATCATGTTTATGTTTTAAAATTTCTTATTATTTCATTTGCATTACCTTGAAATAACAGTTGATTCATTAGACTTCTAAATTTCATTTTCTTCTAAAATGCTGCAACATTTAATTGATCTTTATGAGAGAGTGCATAGTAAAATATATCCTGTGAGACTGGTTTCTCACAGTGAGAAAATAAAATAGAAAAAGAAAAATAGATTCTTCTTATCTTTCTACCTAGTATTTCTATTATGTATAAGGAAGCTATAACATCTAAGCATTTTCTCTGTCACTATCTAAAACAATGGTGAGATCTAAAAGGTATATGCACCTAATAAGAGAGCTTCAGGATACATAAAACAAATAGAGTGGATAGAACAGAAAGGACAAATTCACACTCTAATTGGATACTTCCAAGTTTTGTCCTAATAAGTGATATAACAAGTTGAAAGAAAATAAACATGATGCAGATGATTTGAACAACAATGTCAACTGACCAGTAGATAACATCCAGTGGTGTTACCAGCAGAATATGCATTCTTCTCATGGGCATGTATGACATTTACAAACATAAACCACATGTAAAGTAATTCACAAAATGTAAAATAATTATAATCATATAAAAATATACTCTGACCACAAAAACCTAAACTAGAAATGAATAATCAAAAGATATCTTGAAATCTACAATAAATTTCTAAATTCCCCATGAATCAAGGAAGAAATAATAGGCAAAATAAAAAATATTTGAAATTAATGAAAAATGAAAACAAAACATAACTATTTGTGAGTTTCAATTATAGTCATTCTTAAATGGAAATTCATAGAATTATAAGAGAAGAATAAATACTTTTAAATCTTAAGTCTTAGGAATAGAAAAATAAGAAGAAAACAATTTAAGTAGTTGGAAGGAAATAGTAAATATAAATGCAGAAATCAAATAGATTAAAATAATAAAAATATTAGATAAAGCCATAAAACCAAAATCATTTTCCTTGAGATTAAAAAAAATTGATAACATAGGGGTGCCTGGGTGGCTCAGGTGTTAAGCGTCTGCCTTTGGTTCAGGTCACGATCCCAGTATCCTGGGACCGAGCCCAGCATGGGGCTCCCTGATTGGCGGGAAGCCTGCTTCTCCCTCTCCCACTTCCCCTGCTTGTGTTCCCTCTCTTACTGTGTCTCTCTCTGTCAAATAAATAAATAAAATCTTTAAAAAAAATTGATAACATATAGCCAAATTGATAATAAAACAAGAGAGAAACCATAAACTATTAACATTAAGGATGAAAAGGTGACATTTATACAGATATTATAGACATTAAAATAATCTTAGGAAATGTTATGGGAATAACAAGGGAATATTATAGACAACATTAAGCCAATCAATTTGATAAAATAAATAAATAAATGAAATGGATTAATTTCTTGAGAGACGAAATTAAAATGCTCATGCAAAAAGAAATATATATTTTTCATAGCTATATATCTATTAAAATATTAAATTCACAATAAAATAATTCCCACAAAGAACTCTAGGCCCAGATGATATTACTGTTGAATTCTCCAAATATTGAAAGAAGAAATGAATTTATTCAATACAATCTCTTCCAACAATAGAAGGGAAGAGAGAACCTTACCACTCATATTTTGAGGCCAGAATTGCCTTACACCATACCCAGGCAAAGATACAGCAATAAAAGGAAGCTACAGAATAATATTACTTATGAACATAAATACAAAAATCCTTAAAATATTAGGAAATTACTTTCAATAATTAACACAAAGTAATTCATCATGACGAATTCTTTTTTATTCCAATAATGTGCAGAAAAATAATTTGACAAAATACTGCATCTCCTCATGAAAAACTCTTAGCATATTAAGAAAAATAGGGAACTTCAACTCAATAAAGGATATCTAAAGAAACTCTATGGCTAAAATTATACTTAACAGGGGGTGCCTGGGTGGCTCAGTCGTTAAGCGTCTGCCTTCGGCTCAGGTCATGATCCCGGGGTCCTGGGATCGAGCCCCGCATCGGGCTCCCTGCTCTGCCGGGAGCCTGCTTCTCCCTCTCCCACTCCCCCTGCTTGTGTTCCCTCTCTCTCTGTGTCTCTCTCTGTCAAATAAATAAATAAAATCTTAAAAAAAAATAAAAATAAAATAAAATTATACTTAACAGAAAGAAAGAAAAACAACAACAACAACAACTGACAGAGCTTTTCACCTAAGATCAGGAACCAGGCAAAGATGTATCCACTCTCACACCTTATTCAGCATTATACTGGAGGGCATAGGTAATATCATAAAGCAAGAAAATATAATAAAAGTCATACAGATTGAAAAGGAAGAAGTAAAACTCTATTTTCAGACAATATGACAATGTGATTATCAATGTAGGAAATACGAAAGATCCTACATAAAATATCCTATAACTAATAAGTGAATTTAGTAAGATTACAGGATAAAAAAATTGCATTTCTACATAATGATACAACGACAGTAAACATTGGACATTATTTTTATAAATCCATTTATAATAGCATCAAATAAAATTTAATATTTATGATAAAATTAATTTAGCAAATTAATATATTTAATAGAAAGGATGCAAGATTTATGTAATTAAAAAGTGCAAAATGTTTGTGAGAGTAATTAAACCAGAACAAAATAAATGAAGACCTATATGGGTACATTGATTAGAATAATTAATATTGGACTCAACAAAACTAAAAGGCAACCTACAGAATGGAAAACAATTTTTGCAAATGATAAAGGGTCAGTATCCCAAATATATAAAGAACTTATCAAACTCAACACCCAAAAAACAAATAATCCAATTAAAAATGGGCAGAAGACATGAACAGACATTTCTCCAAATAAGACATCCAGATGGCCAACAGACACATGAAAAGATGCACAACATCACCTATCATCAGGGAAATGCAAATCAAAACCACAATGCATTATCATCTCACCCCTGTTAGTATGGCTAAAATCAAAAGCACAAGAAACAATAGGTATCGGTGAAGATGTGGAGAAAAGTGAACCCTCTTGTACTCCTGGAGGGAATGCAAGCTGGTGCAGTCACTCTGGAAAACAGTATGGAGTTTCCTCAAAAAATTAAAAATAGAACTACTCTATGATCCAGCAATTGCACTACTGGGTATTTACCTAAAAAATACAAAAACACTAATCCAAAAAGATACGTACACCCCTATGTTTATAGCAGCATTATTTACAACAGCCAAGATATGGAAGCAGCAAAGTGTCCATCAATTGATGACTGGATAATAATGGAATATTATTCAGCCATAAAAAGAATGAAATCTTGCCATTTGCAACAACATGGATGGATCTAGAGGGTATAATGCTAAGTGAAATAAGTCAGTCACAGAAAGAAATACCATATGATCTCAATCATATGTGGAATTTAAGAAACAAAAGAAATGAGCAAAGGGGAAAAAAGAGAGAGAGGCAAACCAAGAAATAGACTCTTAACTATAGAGAACAAACTGATGGTTACCAGAAGGGAGGTGGGTGGGGGGATGGTTAAATAGGTGATGGGGATTAAGGAGTGCACTTGTCATGATGAGCACCGGGTGATGTATGGAAGTGTTGAATCACCATATCTTACACCTGAAAATTACACTGTATGTTCACTATCCATAATTAAAATAAAAACATAAAAGAATAATTAATATTGGACAATGGCAGTTTTCCTAAAATTGATTTAATGATTTAATGTAATCTTCATTCATATCCTTGAAGGTTTTTTTTTATTGTGGAATTGACAAGTTGATACTAAAAGTACACATAAAAAAATAAAGAACTGGGGTGCCTGGGTGACTCAGTTGGTTAAGCAGCTGCCTTCAGCTCAGGTCATGATCCCAGAATCCTGGGATCGAGCCCCACGTCAGGCTCCCTGCTCAGTGGAGAGCCTGCTTCTCCCTCTCTCTCTGCCTGCTGCTCTGCCTACTTGTGCTCTCTCTCTGTCAAATAAATAAATAAAATTTAAAAAAAAAATAAAAAATAAAGAACTAAAATAGTTAAAAAAGAAAAAAGTAAAAGAAAAGTCATCTGAATTTGAGACATTCTATAAAGCCACCGTAAATAAAGCGGTGCAGAATTGGATTATAAATGGATGGATAGATAGATAGACAGATGATAGATGATAGATAGATGATAGATGATAGATAGATAGATAGATAGATAGATGATAGATACAATAGCATAAAGAGACTAAGAAAAAAAAAAGACAGAGAAATATATATGGTCAATTGATTTTTGATGAATTTGTCAAGCTAATGCAGTAAAAGGTAGTCCTCTCAGCAAGTAGTGCTGAATAAATTGGACGTCCATATAAAACTAACTGATCCCTAAACTTTACCTCATCGCACATAAAAAAATAACTCAAAGTGGATCATGGCTCAAAATCAAGGGCAAAACCATAACTTTCTACAAGAAACATGGGAGAATATATTTGTGATCCTGGGTTAGGGAAAGATTTCTTTGGCCATAACACCATAAACCATAAAAATGATGACGATGTATTAGACTTCATTGTTATTAAAAGTCTTGCTCATTGAAAGGCTCTAAAAAAATGTAGACATGCTCTAGACTGGAAGAAAGCGTATGCAAAACATACCTGTTAAAGGTTTCTTACAACTGAATAATAAGGAGACAAAATACTCAGTTAAAAAAGAAAACTAGGCAAAAGATTTGAGAGGACATGTGGCTAACAGAAAGATAAAGGTTATAAAGAAGCACATGAAAATATACTCAGTGTCTTCAGTTTTTAGAGAAAGGCAAACTGAAATCATTATGAGATATCAGTGTAAACATTCTAATATAAATAAAATGAAGATGATAGGTAGATGATAGGCAGATAGATAGACATAAGTAGATAGATGGATAAACCCTGACAATAATAATGGGTGAGAGGATGCAAAGAAATTGTGTATCTTTTATATTGCCAATGGGAATTCAAATTGACACAGCCACTTTTCCAAATGGTTTGACAGTTGCTTATAAAATTATGTTTATGCTTCTGATGTGACCCTGTAATCATATATATAGATATTTATACAACAGAAATGAAAATATCCCCACAGACATCTGTACATGAATGTGTATAGCAACTTTCTTCATGATCGCCAAGTTCTGGAAACATCACCAATGCCCATCCACTGGCGTATTGATGAACATGTTGTGGTACATCTATAAAAAGAAATACTATTTGGGGCGCCTGGGTGGCTCAGTTGGTTAAGCATCTGCCTTTTGCTCAGGTCATGATCTCAGGGTCCTGGGATGGAGTCCTGAATCAGACTCCCTGCTCTGCAGGGAGTCTAGTTCTCCTTCTGCCTGCCCCACTCCCCAACCCTGCTTGTGCTTGCTCTCTCTCTCAAAAAAATAAATAAATAAAATCTTAAAAAAAAAAAAAAGAAATACTATTCAACATGAGCCGCTGATGCAAACCCCCCAAAATGGATGGTTCACAAAAGTTTTGTGTGATGGAAGAGAAATGAGAAAGGCATACTACTTGATTCTATTTATATAAAAGTCTTGAAAAGGCAAAATGATAAGGATGGAAATCAGTTTAATGGATGCCAGAATCTGAAGGAGGGAGAAGGCTATTGACTGCAAAAGACTCAGGCAATTTTTTATTTATTTTTATTTATTTATTTTTGTGTGTGTTTGTGGTAACATTCTATATCCTGATATTGGTATTGGTTACCCTACTGCATACTTTTGCCAAAATTCCCCAAACCATATACCTAAGAAGGGTAATTTTTAAAAATGTAAATCATTTATCAATAAACTTAAAAAAATAAAATTAAAAGTTATAGGCAATACAGATTTTAAAAACAGTTATGGAGGTTACAGGGACATACCCCAATTTTCCTTTTTCAAGGGGTAGCTCCGTTAATGTCTTTTCTAAGCCTTCATTCAAGAATCCAATTTTTATGGGAGCCGTGAATCAGGCATAATTAGGACACACTTCCAGAAATTTGGGCCATTGGAAAAGAAATAAACCCATTTTATGATAATTTCTTATGGTGGCTAAAGTTCCCACAAAATCAGAAGCTATTGAAACTTAGCAAGCTAGCTTCCTTTAATGCCATTTAAGGTGAGGAGAATACAGAGAGAATAAGAAGGATTTATAGGGAATACATTATAAACACAACAGCTCCATCTCAGAACACAAAAAGGAAAAAATATCAGGTGGTTTATATTTGCAATTTGTCATGCATGCTATTCCATGGGCTTTGACAGTGATGATTATGTGAATCAAATAGTAAAATCACCGTGGTCTATTACGTATATAACTCCCCAAAACTACTTTGGAGAAAGCTTTTCTTTATGCTTTAAGGATTTTCATCTGTATACTCTTCAACATGAGGCAGATTGTAAAACTCTGAAATTCATTTTGAATAGAGAGTTATTTGTTCTATTGTGAAATATAGATGGAAGTCAGATTTTACCTATGAGTAAAAGGAGTCCCTATTGCTAACATATTTTACATTTTCCTGAATATGATTATATACTTATTCATCCCCTTAGATTTAGATATTCATATCTGTATAGTGCAAGTGATTCATGTTCTTTCCCTCCTTTGCTGTAATAAATTTTATTGATTTCTTTGAAATAACTGAAGCCTCACACAAGTGCAATACCTATTCCTAAACAATGTACCTCCATGTTGCATCTGTATAAAAATGAATAAATTATATAATGAATACATGACATTAAGAGACAAAATACAGATAATTATCACCATGTGTTGAAATAATAAATGCACATTTTAAGTAATTTTTTCTTAGAAGTCTTAATGCTAAGATTAAGCTCTAGAACTTTCTTCCAGGTTTCAGAATATCTACCCTCTAAAGGCAGGCTATAATTTATAGCCTGATTGCATTTCAAGAACATGTTTATCATTACTTATGAAACCTGAAACCTATTTTCCCCACATGAACAATGGTATCATATAATGTTTATTTTCCTAAGCCAACCCTCCATGTTCTATTACCATAATTAGGTAAAATACTTTATTTTAAATTCAAAAGGAGCAAGAAAACTCTACAATTAGAATAGCATTTTTCCTGGGCAAAATGGTCTGAAAGTCAGCCATTCTCAAAGAGTTCTAATTAAATTGACTAGAAGCACACTTTTCTATGTATGCAGTGATGTGGGTTTGATGTTTGATTCTTACTGGGTCACCCTTGGTTGGACCTGCTTGGACATCTGAATCACAAGTTGCTCTTTGGGACTGCCAGTATCAGATATGACATGTAAAGAGCTTGGAAGTCATCATCGTCTTTATGATAAGAAAAAGCTATACAAACTGAAAACCTGTGGCTTTTCTGAGACCCATCAGGTAATAGATGGAGTTGGACAAACCGCTACACTGAGATCTTGAACGATCAACACATCCAAGGAGATAAAATTCGTGAGACTTTATTACTTGCTGCAGAAGCTAGTAGAAATAATAGGATTGTAGGACGCTAACATGGTTATTTTATACGATTGCTGTAGGCTGAGTGAAGCATATAGTGAGTGTGAGAAACTACTGGGGTTCATTGTTGTAAGTGGACCCTCGTAGGTGTGCAGTTTTATATAAGGATTCCCCGCAGTTTCTCATGGAGAGGATCTGGGAAAGATTCTTTCCTGGCTCTGCTCAGGGTGAGGGGATAGTAGTGATCTGGTAAACCACTGAAACTCTTCTCCCATTGAAAGTTTTAATCTTGAGGGGGAAGAAATTATCTAGAAGGAAATTCTGAAATGTTACCTCAATGGAAAGGGAATTATATCCCAGTTACAGTTTTATTATTTTACCAAAGGGAAAAAATATCAACAGAATGTAAGGTCTCAGAAAATAGTTGTGAATGTTGCTTTTAGGAAAGGAAATAGATGTCTGGGGGACAAAAGCCTATTTCCTTGGAGGAGGAACAGAAACACTTGTGAAAGCCATACCCCCCAAAAGTAGTCCATGAAAAGACAGACAAAATCATGGAATTATAGAATCCTCCCTCCCCCACCTCCCACCACCAAACCATGAGCCTCCAGGATAATAGCTATGAATTACAGCTAAAAGAAGTGTCAGACACAGAATCTCTCTGAGAATCTGTACAAAAGGAAACTTCAAAGCATAAGGAGACAAAAATAAGGACACTAAAGGAATTTGTTGTCTAGGTACCTATACTTAAAATGTATACTAACATAGCCCAACTCCTAGCCAGATTAATAAATCCTCACACTGAAGGCTTATTTCTTTCAGTCCCTATTACTCTGTATAGCATGTCAGCCTCAATTGAAAACAAAACAAAACAAAACGCAACTTTGCAAGGCATGCTAAAAGACAAGAAAAAAACATTCTGAAGAATTAAAGCAACCATCAGAACCAGACTCAGATATGACCCGTGTGCGAATTATCAGACAGGAGATATAATTACAATGGTAGGGGACCAAAAGGAAAAAAAATTAATAGCATGCCAAACTATTTAGATAATGTAACAGAGAGAAGAAAATGCTAAGAAAAAATCAAAGGAAACTCCAGAAGTTAAAAATACGGTAACAAAACTGAAAAATGCCTTGAACAGGTTCTTTGATAGATCTGCACAGCTGAGGAAGAATCAATGAACTTGAAGATAGGTCAATAGAAACATCCAAAACTAAAACACAAAGAGAAATATGAATTTGAAAAAAAGTACAGAACATCCAAGAACTGTACAATAATAATAATAATAATAATAATAATAATAATAATAACAGGTATAACTTACATATAATTGGAATACCAGAAATAAGAAATAAAAGGTAGAAGAAATATTTAAAGTAATATGGCTAATAACTTTACTAAATTAATAACAGGTACTAAACCAAAAATTCAAGAATGTCAGAGAATCCCAAGCAAAATTTAAAAAACAAAAAACAAAGCTAGGCATATATTTAAACCATGAGGAAAAAATAGAATATTAAAGGAAGATAAAGAAAAAAAAGAAAAGAAACTCTTACATATAGAGAAATAAAGATAAGAATTTCAACAGACTTCTCATTAAAAAACATGCAAAAAAGGAGTATGGATTGAAGTATTTCAACTGTTTAAAGGAGGGAAAAACACCTAGAAATCTGTATCCAGGGAAATTATCCTTCCAAAGTGAAGGAGAAATAAAGACTCTGAGGAAAAAAAAATGAGGGAACTCATTTCTAGCAGACTTGCTCTAAAAGAAATGTAAAAAAAAAAAAAAAAAAAAAAACTTCCAAAAAAAAAAAAAAAAAAAAAAAAAAAAAAAAAACTTCCGACAGGGAAAAAAAAAGATAAAGGTCAGAAACTTGGAACTCCATAAAGAAGAGGGTTGCGAATGACGTAAATGAAAACAAAATAAAATCTTTTATGTTTTTTATTCTTTGTTGATGTAAAAGACAACTGCTTGTTGAAAGCACTATACTAACAATGTATCTGGTATGTATAACCTATGAAGAATTGATATAAATGACAACAATGTCATAAAGTATGCGAAGGAGGAATTGAAGATAAATTCTTAAAGGTAACAGGATTTTGGCTCCTAGTTAAAAACCTTTTTCGTGCCTGAGTATAGGCAATTACAAAGGCTTTACTATTCGTGTCTTACAGAAGAAAGCTGCCCTCCCCTACGTAGACACACTTGGTGTGCAGCCCATGCACTGCAGTCTCTGAAGGAACTTGAGTCAAGGTGTGAGGCCCCCTGGACAGTCATGCTCTTTACACTTACGCATTTCTACCGCCATCACCTTCATTCTTAGGTGTCTTTATTTGATGCCTTGGGCAGAGGTCTTCAGGCTCCTCTGCTGAGGTCTCATATTGGGGAGAGAGGGGAAGTGGAAACCATGAAAACACTTTTCCCCAATATGACTCAGAACCTGGTACTTTCTCTCTCCTATCCTTTTCCTCTAGCTCTCCCTGACCTCAGGGTCCATGAAAGTGCCAGAGACTTTGAGCCAACAGTGAGCCAACCCCCACATATGCCCTGCCCCTTGACTGATGTGCTGTTCCATAGGAGAAAATGGACCAGGGGTGGGGGATGGGCTTCCTTGATTTTAGCCTTTTGCTTATTTCCCATTGCAGTAAATGATTAAAGACTTAACTCTTCCGTTTTTTGGCTTGTTGCCTTAATTGGCTGACATTTGGCAGCTCGGTCTCTCTTTCCCAGCTCAGCTGAGCTCCTGGCAGCCACTGCACCCCACATGAAGTGTTACAGTGAAATTTCATTGTGTACATACATTATTTAAATATACATGTTGTAAATTCTAGAACAATCACTAAAATAGTTGTAAAAGATGACAAATAATACATAAAGAAAAAATATAAAATGCCATCAAATAAAAGTTGGAGAATTTGAAACTTCTTTGTTATAAATTGATAGATTAAGCAGGTAGAAAATCAGTTAAGATACAGTTGACCTGAACAGGACTATCACTTAACTTGGTCGTCTTAATATTTTTAGAAAACTCCATCCAACCACAACAGAAAACACATTCTTCTCAACCACACAGGAAAGAGTTATAGAGTTAGACCACATTCAGTCTATAAAACAGTACAGACAAACTGATGAGAAAGGCTGAGCCCTCCCACCTTTGGCCCTCAGAGGAAGTTCAGAGCATACACCCCTAGCCCCTCACATAGGAAACCTTCACCACAATCTCACACTTAAACCCCAGCCAATATCCCTTTCCTGCTTTTTCAAGTCTATTTTTATACCTGCTTAGGAGTCAACCCTGTTTCATACCTTCTTGGTGCGCATGTGGTGTTATTCAAACCACAAGCATGTGCATTTGTGTGAGTTACACACATTTGGGGTAAATGTAGGATATAACATAACGGCCCATTAGAGTACTCGAAAATGTTATCATAAGGAATTTAACATTTAGTTTGTTTTAAAATAAAATACAATTAAGTATTTTTTTATGTTATTAAACCTTTTCTAAATAGAATTGTGATTTCTCTTTAGATACATTTAATTTAGCCAAGCTTATAGATGATTTAAGAATACAGACAATTCTTTCCAATTCATTGAATTTTTTCAGATACTGTTGACTTGCTCATCCCATCTTAAGTCCATGTATTTTTCCACACCCCACTGTTTCCCATATATATAAGAAAATCTGTCTGTAGATGTGAGAATAAAAATCTTTCTCATCCAACACAAATTCCTTTGAAAACCTAATAAGAAAGCAATTGGAAAAAGAGACAGGGGTTCTCCTTTACTTTTCTCTCATCCTCCCTGTTTGATATCTTTACCTCATGACTGGGATTTATTTTGGTCTTGGTTTGTGATCACATGCTAATTTGCACAGCTCAGTTCACCCAGATGGAGCATATAGCTACCTATGGAGGTAACAGCACATTTCTTTAGACACTTTTTCAAAGTCTAATGGTTTGTATATCCCCAGGACTAACTTTCTTAAGCAGCAGCAGTAAGTATCTTCACTGATTGTTAAAAGTGGTTTCCTGAACTCTGTGTCTTAACAGCATGTGGCTCCTATTTAATAGCTGTATGTCTTAGTAATTCCGTAATATCAGTAGAGAACAAAAACTCACAAAAACACTTCTTGGAGGGGAATATACTTATGCAGAAGTTTGTAGAATGCATGGCATTTATATATTAGGTACATCTTAGGTTCTATGTGTATTCCACAGTTCATTTATCTTGTCACAAGGTTAGTTACTTTGGGTACTAGTTTTTGATTAATACCTTCAGGAAAGGTAAAAGTTTCCTTTTACATGAACTGAATGTTTTTATGAGCATATCTAACACCCCATCCGTTTCCTCTTCTGCATGTTTAAGGGTAAATGTAAGACAAAAATCAATTTGCCAGTGACTTTTAAAAAATTTCATTTGAAAGGAAGGGATATTCAGTTAGGGGGAAATAGATTGTATTATCTGAGGCAAATTTTGCAATTAAGAAACGGAGTTCTGCCAGTAGAAGCAGGTCTGTACCCTTCCAATGAAAGGGAATTACTTTATGCTGGGGAAAGCTTTATAGTTTCACTCTGCAATTTCACTTGCTTTAATAGAAGTACTTTAGCACCTCCACTCCTATCAGCCCCTACCCCGTGTTATAACATCCCCATCTAGATCAAAAGCAGAAACAGAACTATTGACATTATCCAGGGCCATCTGACTGGTGTTGTGAAATCACACTGAGAAATGTCTTCTTTTATTATTTCTAGTAGACACACAATATTATATTAGTTTTAGGTGTATAACTTAGTTATTTGACATTTATATACATTACAAAATGCTCACCATGGTAAGTCTAGTTACTATCTGCCACCATACATAGTTATTACAGTGTCATTGACTATGCTCTCTATGATATACTTTACATCCTTAGGACTTATTTATTTTATAACTGTGAATATCTTTTATATTTTATTTTTATTGATAGCTGCAACCTTAATAGAAACTAGTAGAAATGCAATGAAAGAAAATAGAAAATGTTATCTTCCTCATGTAGGTAGCTGAATTCATATGCTGTCTTCCATTTTTTAATCATGTTTCAGATAATTACACTTTCTTCCCCTCTGGGACCTTAGAAAACTATGTTGTGATTTGTGTGCTGAATGCCTTAACTAGCAGGGGGTAGAACACAATGATATGATTCCTTGATGCTATGCTCTCCCTATGTACTACCTCTAAGGCTTCATTTTTCACTCAATAAGATCATCATATTCATGGGAATAGCCAGAGTAGGTTTTTATATAAAGTGAAACTTCCCAAAAAATATTAGCTATTTTAACTCTTGGTCAGTTATTTAATGATTAAAGGAACTTGATCAATTGTGAAACTATTTGCTCAAAATTTCACATTACGGCAACTGAAAAGCCTGAACTCGATACTTGTTCTACTGTAACGCACTATCCGTGTCTCTTTTCCTGTACCTGCTACTTTGATCACTTTGCATTTATCTGCCACTGATAATCTGCATTTATATATACAGTATTTTATATATTGCAATACATGATAATTTTATTCCCCAGTAGATTGTACTACTACTGAGGAAAAAAAGAAAGAGAGAAAGAGAGGGAGATCATGGCATTCATTTAAAAATTTCCAGTGCTTAGTACATGATCACAATTCTCTAACATCGCTCAATATGTGGTGATCTGAATGAAAGTGCTATATTAATGACATTTTTGTAATGCAGGTATTGAAATGAAATAAATTAATTAAATTCCAGATGTAATCAGGGTATATTAATCTAGAGTCTCACAAAAATATTATAATTTAAATCATGCCATTTCTGTTCCTCCTACTACTTAACATTTTATTATTTTTACTACAATAGTACCGCTATAAAAAAACAATAACAAATTTTCAAAGCCTCCATTCTAAAGGTCATCTTGTAGGCAAGATCTCATCATAATTATTTTTGATACTTGTATCAGAAGCAAAAAATACTCATTTTTTATTAAATTATGTCCTGTGGAGATCTGTGGCATATTGACTTAGTGGTTATTGTGTTTACACTGGAGATATATAGGAACAATAATGAATGATACCTTCGGCAAAGCACTGTTCAAAAATAAAAGGCTTAGGTAAAGCTTTTCTTATATCTCAATCCCCAGAATCATATCTAGTTAAAATCGAAACTTAGAGATATAGAGTTATAGATGTCTACTTCAGTAGAGAAGTCATTGTTTATCTTTGAGGTGGGAGCTAAGAAAATTGGTTATATTTTGGGATGAACATATGAATTCAAGTAACTCCACTGGATTCAGTGCAATATGGCGGGCAGGTACACAGTTTAGTATGGAGGGTAGGAAGAAAGGTTTTGGACATATAGCCACTGCTGAAATCTTAGCCCTGCCACTTTATATGTATTTTTCATCTCAGTATATGTCAGTCTCTTCAGATGTTTTTATTTTTCTTTCTTTATTTTTTTAAAGATTTTATTTATTTATTTGACAGAGAGAGACACAGCAAGAGAGGGAACACAAGCAGGGGGAGTGGGAGAGGGAGAAGCAGGCTTCCCTCTGAGCAGGGAGCCCAATGTGGGGCTCGATTCCAGGACCCTGGGATCATGACCTGAGCCAAAGGCAGACGCTTAACGACTGAGCCACCCAGGTGCCCCATCTTCAGATGTTTTTAAATGAAGATAATTATAAATGTATAAACTTAGCTTTAATTTTGGAAAAGTGAATTTTAAATCCATATCTTGGTATTTTACTAAAGTAAATTTATTTACAACTGATTTTCAATTATTTCAGTAGGAGAGCATAATAAATTTACTTTTATCTTTTTAACTTTTATAGCATTATATTCATTTTTAAATTTGTGAGTATGGTATTACCTATTTGAATTGGCAGCAGGCTATAGAAAGAAATGTATATGATTCATAATAATAATATTATATTATTATTTAATAATAATTTTAGTAATAGTAATATTATTATTAAGGACTTTTAAAAACAGTTTTAGGTTTACAGCAAATTTGAGAGGAAGATGCAGAGGTTTCCCATAAACCCCTGTTCTCAGACATGTGGAACCTTCCCCTCCATTATCAACTACCCTCATCAAGAGTGGCACCTTTATTACAGTGGATAAACTGATGTTAACACATTGTAATCACACAAAGTCCATAGTTTATGTTAGGGTTTGCTCTTGATGTTGTGCATTTGATGGGTTTGGACCAATGTATAAAAAACATATATCCATCATTATAATATCCTACAGAATATTTTTAGTGCCTTAAAATTCCTCTGTGCTTGGCCTATTCATCCCTCCTCACTCCCAATCCCAGTTCCTGGCAAGCATTGACTTTTAATTGTCTCCATAGTTTTGCTTTTATAGAATGTCATGTAGTATGTAGCCTTTTAGATTAACTTCTTTCACTTGGTAATACGCATTTAAATTTCCTCCATGACTTCTCATGGCTCGGTAGCTCATTTCTTTTTAGCACTGAATAATAGAATAATATTCCATTGTTTGTGTACCACAATTTATTTATCCACTCACCTACTGAAGGACATCTTGGTTGCTTCTAAGTTTTGACAATTATGAATAAAGCTGCTGTAAACATCCTTATTTTATGTGGATGTAAGTTCACACATATTTTGGGTAAATGCCAAGAAGTACAATTGCTGAATCATATGGTAAGAGCATATTTACTTTTGTAAAAAACTGCTAAACTATATTCCAAATGGCTGTATCATTTTGCATTCCCCCCCACCAATGAATGAGAGTTCCTATTGCTCCACATCCTTGCTAGCATTTGGTGTTTTCAGTGTTCTGAATTTTGGCTATTTTAATAACCAGTGTTTAATTTTCTGTATTTTGAAAATATGTCTACATATAGTTTTTGTTTTGTTTTTTGACATTTATCCTGCTTATGCTCTCTTAGCTTCCTGGGTCTGTGGTTCGGTGTCTGACATGGACTTGAGGAAATTCTCGGTCATTATTTTTTTAAATATTTCTTCTTTTCCTTTCTGTTTTTCTTCTCCTTCTCCTTCTAGTGTTTCTATTATTATATGGTATACCTTTTATCGTTGCCCCACAGTACTTGGATATTCTATTCTATTTTTTTCGGTCTTTATTCCCTTTGCTTTCAAGTTTAGGAAGTTTCTATTGAGATATCCTTAAGCTCAGAGACTCTTTCCTCAGCTCTGTCCCAGTCTACTAATGAGCCCATCAAAGGTATTTTTCTTTGTTACAGTGATTTTTATATCTAGCAATTTTTTTTTATTTCTTTCTTAGGATTTCCATCTCTCCGTTTATATTGCCCATCTGTTCTTGGATGCTGCTATTTTATCCATGAGACCCCTTAGCGTATTAACCATAATTGTTTTAAATTCTTCTGATAATTCCAACATCTTTGCCATGTCTGGTTCTATATCTTTAAATTGTGTTTTCTTGCCTTCTGGTATGCCTTGTAATTTTTCTTATTAGCCTGACAGAATAGACTGGGTAAAAGGAACTGCTAGAAATGGACCTTTAGTAATGTGGTGGTGAAGTGTTGGGGTGGGGGAGTGTTCTATAGTCCTGTGATTAGGTCTCTTTTTTTTTTTTTTTTTTTTTTTTTTGTGAGCCTATGCCTCTGGACTGTGAACTTTACAAGTGTTTTAATTTTTTCCTCCCCCTATATCCCCTTGGGTGGGACATGTTGGCTAAAGTAGTCCAAAGTTGGGTTTGCCCTTCTACCAGGTCAGGTTCTCCCAGGTCAAGTTAGGCTCTGATAATACCCCATCAGGTTAAGCTCTGCTTAAATAGTTTTTCCTCAGGGCAGGCCATGTTTGTTATATTTTAAAATAGTTCCTTTTTCCTTACCCCTGCCTGAATCAGGAGGGGATTTTTTTTTTTTTTTTTCCTGATGTTTACTCTGGGAACCTGGTTGAGCTCCTGGAGATAAATCTCATACTGTGAGGGTCCTCCTATGACTGGGTTTCCCACAGAGTTTTTAACTCTGAGTTGTCCACACTGAGCCTCCAGCAATTTGGTGATGACAGCTCAGGGTTCCCTACCCTGGCACTAGTTCCTGCAGCAATTTCTGCTCATGAGTCCCTGTTCTGCTAAGTTGTTATTCTCTGTTGGTTGGGTTCTCTTAGGGACAGTGATTTTCTTTGTGTCTTCACCTTTCTTAGGGATTCTAGAAAAGTGACTGATTTTTCAGTCTGTTCAGCTTTTCACTTGTTGTTATTAGGATGGAGTGGTATCTTCCAAGCTCCTTACATGCAGAACTGAAAACCCCCGAATTATTTATTTAGTAAATGTTTATTAAAATTTTACTATGTGCTAGGAATCTACTATAAGGAGCTTCATGAACTTCTCTTATTCTTCTTCCTCAGAAGTCATCTATATGCTGAAAAAGCATATATCCTTCTGTACTTAAAGATTTTTTACCAAGGATGCTCAAAAGCTCACCAAATGCAAATTTCTAAGCATATGGCTTGTCCTCTCCTTAAGGCTTTTTCTGTGATTATTTCCGGAAATTTTCTGAATATCTGAGAAAGAGAAGAAATCATTTTCTGTTATTCAGGGGGTATTGGTAGAGGTAGAAAATTTCACATAAGGTGGGGTTTGAAACAACTGTATACTCAGTACGAAAAGAAGAAATAGGATAGCTTTTTCTCAGTTAAGCCAGAATTGTGAAGCAGAGAAGTTTGCATTAAAGGAATGATAGTATCTATGTGAAACATCCCTTTATATGCATTTGTATTAGTTTAAAGGAAGGGTTGTATCTTGTAGAGAAAAATGCATTGACCTAGGAATCAGGTGTCTTGACATTCTCTCAAATCTGTCATAGATAGCAAGCTTAACACAGGCAATTCACCTCAATTTCTTCATCTGTAAAGTAATGGACTAGATGTATATTTTCATAGTCTGCTTCTCCCCTCCCCTCTGCTCATGCTCTCTCTCATGCACTCTCTCTCTCCCTCAAAATAAATGAATAAAATCTTAAAAAAAAATAATCCACAGTGAATATGGTGGTATATACTAGAGAGTCTATTTTTTTCTATTTTTATATATGCTTCAATATAGCATGATTAAAAATAAATAATCAGAATATTTACATTAGAACAATGTTCCTTAATTGGTAACTACTGAAATTGGCAGATAAACAAACTATATTTATATAATTTTAGAAGAGAAGTTCAAATGATATAACCTTCAATATATACTTTAGCTTAAGTTTACATTCTGAACCCTCAACTCCCAAGTGAAATATCAAAACATTTTTCCTTAGGATTATTTCAATGGATAACAAACATTCCCAAAACTGTGTAGTGTGGGATTTAATTAGAGAGATTAGTGGCCCCTTGGTCCCTTGAACTGAGTAGTTTGTTTCCCTGAAACTTAGAAAGATGAAAAACTAGGTCCTCAGGCTCTTATTCCTCAAATTATAAATATTCCCCAAACAAGCATACTAGCTGAAAAGGAAAAAAAAAAAAAAAGACAAAAGAAAAAGAAAAAACAGAGTTGATAAAAGTCTACATACTCTTCAAATACTTGCATTTCTAATCCGGTGGATAATTAGGCAACTGGTCCCTTATTACACTGAGTGGGAGGTGGTCAGTGAGGAAGGCTTCTAGGAATCTGCATATTGTCAAACTACTAATACTATTTCCCTCACAGTTCCCTGAATGAAAGCTATGTCACTAAGTACATATATATTTTTTCTAATTATGACTTCTTAATCCTTTTAATCATTTCCCTCCTTCTCAGAAATAAAAGGAAACTATCTGATTTCCTAGATAATGGCTATGCAGAGTTATTTAGATTTTTATTATTAACATACAGTATATTAATCTATGCTGAAGAAAAACTCTGCAACAGTAATTAGGTTACTTAGGAGTTTTTAGGAGTATCAGTAATTAGGAGTTTCAAACACGGTCATATCCATCAATCAGCTCCATCTCTGAGCTATTGTATTCACTTAGTTTCATTAAATTTAGTTGTGAAAAACAATAAAGTAATACAAGATTTTACCTTTTCTCTTCATTTCTATATACTATTAAAACAATTTACTGACGTTTATACAAGTCATCTATTGTTTTAGTCCATTTGGGCTGCAATAACAAAATACCACAGACTGGGCAGTTTATACACAATAGATATTTATTTCTCACAGTTCTGCTGGAATCTAGAATTCTGAGATTAGGGTGCTAGCATGGTCAAATAAGACAATTCTCCTTGTGTCCTCACATGGCAGAGGGGCTAGGGATCTCTTTGAAACCTCTTTTATATAGCTCCAATCCCATTCACCAGGTTCCAGCTCCATGACTTGAGCACTTCTGAAAGGTCCCACCTATCAATGCCATCACCTCTGGGGGTTAGGATTCCAAGATATGAATTTTAGGGGGACAAAAACATTCAGACAATAGCATATGCCTTTACTCAAAAAAGCTAGAGGTTTTGGGATTTGAATTATCATTTGCCTTTTAGGTTGCTTATAAGAAGGTTACCTTACTTCTTTGATTTATTTCTCAATATCTTTAGTATTCTACAATAATTGTTTTTTTGTTTTTTTGTTTTTTTGTTTTTTTCTGGCAAGGTTGTTATGAGATCAATTAGATTATTTAAATACCAAAATTTCAGCCATATATCAGGAACTCATTGATAGCAAAATTAGACTTTGCCTCTTTTTAATGACTTGTACTTCCCTTTTTAGCTTCAAAATTAAAGCAGTTAATATTAAATGTCTTTTAATAGTCCATTGGTAAATTCTAAGTTATAAGACAGAAATTTTGTCTGCCTTATTTGTGTTGAAGCTCCTTCTTTCCCTCCCTCTTTCTTTATTTTGTATTGGGCACTGGATTAGTTGCATTGTATCTTGGGACCTGAAGAATTCTGTATATATTGGGGCGCCTGGGTGGCTCAGTCGTTAAGCGTCTGCCTTCAGCTCAGGTCATGATCCCAGGGTCCTGAGATCGAGCCCCGCATCAGGCTCCCTGCTCTGTGGGAAGCCTGCTTCTCCCTCTACCACTCCCCCTGCTTGTGTTCCCTCTTTCGCTCTCTCTGTCAAATAAATAAATAAAATCTTAAAAAAAAAAAAAAATTCTGTATATAGAACAGGATTATGGAAATCTATTAACCTGTGGCTTTTATACATGTTGCATCTTACATGCAATATTTATTTATTTATTTATTTATTTTTAAAGATATTTTTTATTTATTTATTTGACAGAGATAGGGAGCACAAGTAGGCAGAGCAGCAGGCAGAGGGAAAAGGAGAAGCAGGCTCTCTACTGAGCAGGGAGCCTGATGCGGGGCTCGATCTCAGGACTCTGGGATCATGACCTGAGCCGAAGGCAGCCACTTAACCAACTGAGCCATGCAGGCACCCCTTACATGCAATATTTTAAAGGAGGAGAATGAAGAGTTTGCACAGCACTTATCAACATTTAACCTTGAGTATGTCAAGAAATATGAGCCATTATGTTTGTTTGAACTATATATTCACAAATCCATATAGTTATAGTGATTCTAACTGCACATAATATTTGATACAAACCCATTTATGGTCATAATTGGAATTCAGAGCAATCTCTAAAATTATAGTTTTGATTTTGCACTACTACATTGTGCTACTTGCAAATCATTAAGTGAATTCATAGTTCTTTGCTTAGTAGCCAAAAACTTAATTAAGTTAACTCCTTATTACAGAGAAAAGTATAGACTATTAATCACACTGTAACGGAGAATAGAATAAACAAACAAAAAATTGTAAAATCTCAGTCTTTTTGACGAAATATATACAATATCGTTTACTCTAAAATAATAGCATGATTGGAGATTTATTGATTAAACAAATCTAAAGAGATGACTTTTAAATTAAATAATTTAAAATTCATTTAGAAACTATATAAAACATTAAAACATACCTATATCAAATAATTTGCTTAGCCATGCTTTATAATCGTTGGACAATAAAGTCCTAAATTTTTTTTTTGAATCATATGTTGTTCAAAGATACTTCTTTCAAACATGGTCATATATATCTGGAGATCTCATTTGTTGGAACAACATTCTACACACTTTAGAGCTGTGGAGGAAGATTCTGAGTTCTCTGTATTCTTCAGGGATGGATCCTGTGGTGGTGGAAAATGAGCTCAAACTGAACCAGCAGTTTGCTAATGCACATCTGAATTCTACCGATAATCAGCATGGAGGAAGTACAGCCTGCAAAGGGTGCTATATTCCTCCTCCCTTAAGAAACAGAGAAGTTACTACAAGACTCTATGATAATAAAGACAGTTCATAGTGAGTTCCAATAAAAGATACATACAACAGTTTTGAGGTTCATAGTGATTCAAGAGGAAAGTCTAGTTTCTCAGTGACTGGAAGTGGATAAAAGAAGAGGTTTGATGATCATGGACAAAGAGACTGATAACGTTGGCAGCCATGACTACAAAAGTGGCTCTGACAAATTTGAACATGGTGGAAAGAGTTGCTGGTGTGACAAATCAATTGAAGATGACTGGTCAAAACCACTCCCACCAAGTGAATGCGTGGAACAGAAACTCTTTTTGGAGATAAGACTAGATTTAATTGGAGAAATATGACATTCCAACTGAGGCAACAGGCAACGAATGTCTCCCACATGTTGAAAGTTTCAGTGATGTTGAGATGGGAGAAATCATCTTGGGAGACATTGAGCTTACTTGTTATACTCACCTGACTCCAATGTAGAAGGAAAAGACACTTGAAGGCTTTGACCCGAACAGGGTCTGTAAAAACTACAGCATTTCTCTTGCCCATCTTGAGTCAGATTTATTCTGATGGTCCAAGAGAGACTTTGAGAGCCATAAAAGAAAAGGGAAGGTTTGGGAGCTGCAAACAATATCCAGTTTCCTTGGTATTAGCACCAACAAGAGAATTGACAGTACTGATCTATGAGAAATCCAGAAAATTTTCATACTAATCTAGAGTTCATCTTCGGATTATTTATGGTGGTGCCGATATTGGTCAGCAGATTTGAGACTTAGAACATGGATACTACTTGTTAGTAGCCACTTTGGAGGCCTAGTAGATATGATGGTAAAAGGAAATATTGGATTAGACTTTTGCAAATACTTGGTGTTGAATAATGCTGATAGAATGTTGGATATGAAGTTTGAAGCTCAGATATGTGGAATACTTGAACAAAATAGCATGTCACCAAAGGAAGTTCACCACACCATGATGTTTACTGCTACTTACCCTAGAGAAATAAAAATGTTTGCTCATGATTTCTTGAATGAATATATCTTTTTGGCTGTGGGAAGATTGGTTCTACCTCTGAGAATATGACACAGAAGGAGTCAGACAAATGGTAATTTCTGCTTGACTTTCAATGGGCAAGGATTCACTGACCTTAGTGTTTGTGGCGAACAAAAAGGGTGAAGATTCTCTGGAGGATTTCTTATACCAGGAAGGAGATGCTTGTATCAGTATCCATGGAAAACAATCTTAGAGAGACAGAGAAGAGCGTTCATCTGTTCCTCTCAGGAAAAAAAGCCCAATTCTAGTGGCTATAGCAATAGCCTCAAGAGGACTAGACATTTCAAATATGAAACAACTTGTCAATATTGACTTGCAATGATAATGAAGAAATGTACATCACATTGGCTGTACTCACAACAAATTACCCACTGTGCTATTCCACTGACTTTTTCTTTAAGGGAGCTGAACCTCACAAGAAGACATGAGAAGAGTGATCAGAAGCCCTCTTCAGAGATAGTTTGAAGACTTCCATTGTTGTAATTTAGATTAACTGCCCTCTTGCCTACACCTATCCCAAGCTGCATTTATAATTTTGTAACAGGATTATCTGTTTGTTAATGTACTGTGCCTTTAACTTTTTATTTTGATGTCCTGTTGGCTCAGTAATGCTCAAGATATCACTTGTATTGACAAAACAAATTAAATGAATGTGGACTAAAATTTTAAAAAATTCTGTACATTTTAAACTTAAGTACACATTTACACACAAAACTTGATTCTCTTCTAAGTACTTAAGGAATACACTGACTTTATTATAGTAAGCCTCTTTCTAAAGGTTATTTGACTTCCCAAATATGTCATTACAGAGAACAGCAGATACATGTTTTCCAGATTAAAATATTGCGATGGCAATGCCATCCTTTCTCCTTAATATAAGAATGTGTTTTGCCTTATGCTTATAAGGAGACCTGATTCTAATGAAGCAAATGTCAGACATAAGGGGGATGTGGAAAATTACTAGAGAGACTCAGTGTGTCCTGTGAATCTATCCAGTACAGGAAAATTAAACAGTACCTGATTACTGTTTGCTAAGACTGGGCTCATCTGTGCACACATTTAATTTATGGTTTTAATTTACCTTTAATGTAAAATATAACTTCCAAGGTTTTAATATATCACTTCTCCTTAATAAATCTGTCATGAATGTGAGTTAGTCTTATATAATTTTTAGAAGCAATCTTGGAGTCTAAGAAAAATTCAACTAAATCACAGATTTTAATGTTTGCTATATATAAAAAATATGCCTGCAATAATATTTCAGTATTTAGTGGTGACATTTGCATTGAATGGAAAAAAGCAAAAGATTAAAAAAAAAAAGAACTACATCCCTTAGAATTTTCTATATTAGCATATTTTAGTAAGGTAGGATGTATGAATCTTGAAATGGCTAATCTTCTGGATATTCAATTTCAAGTGATTGGTGTTTACCGAAAAGAGCTCAAGGAGCATAATTTAGGAGGATGAAAAGAAATGAGATATTATTGTGAGACTCAAGGACAGAAGTTAAAACTCTTAATCATGAGCTAAAAGTTCACCGATATCTGCTTATTCTGATCACATACGCCATATTAACCACATTGAGAGCTATTAATGATTTTCAAAAATCCCTCCTTTAGAATGGCACGTCAAAAATATTTTAGCTTTAGTTTATACTTTAAATATTTAACAAAATACTACACAAACTGAAAGTTAAGAAAAAGCAAAGAGGAAAGAAAGAAAGAAAGAAAGCCTCATGCACAGTGGTCAGTATGCTTTATTGGCTTATCTCACTCTTTATCATGAATAAGATTAGAAATGTAATTTTTTACCCAGCTTTTATTTTTATTTATTGGTCACGCATGTCTGGGATATACAACACATCATTCTTCTGCTGAAATTTGTCCTTTTCTTGGTTCATATTAGAAAGCAAACACATAATTTTCCATTATATAAAGCTGGGGAGTGGGAAATCTAAAATTGAAAACTCTTTTTTTACTTACTTTCTTTTTAGTTCGAATGGAAAAGTGTCTAAAGAAACTTGACTTAATTTGAGTACTAAAAGAAAAAATTGGAGCTCGTGCCAAAGGCCTAAGAGAAGGTCATACATAAATTCCACCGCCTGGCTGAGAGCGGAGGGCTGGCTAACACTGGCACTCAGCACAGGTTCAAACTGAAATGACCAAGGGCATTACAGGCTACACTTTAGTAATCAATTTGATAAACTTTGTTACATTAAGTTAGTACATAACTGTTTCCTTAATAATTATAGTGTAATGTTAGGTAAACTCAAAAAGTACTAATAGACATAAAAACAATTCTTCCCAATTGCACGTGTTTACTTTAATATATATTCTGCGAAGGTCATAACTTTTTCTATGAATTTGAGAGCTCAATAGACTTTACTTGTTGAATTATGGCTGAACTAATGATATAACTTTGAGCTTCAGGATACATTTTCCACTTACCAAGAAATAATATAAAAATTAATAAAAATACATAAAGAATAAAAACTACTTGGGCATCTCATGAAGGGACAGTATAGAGCTATAGTTAAGGATACAGACCATTTGGGTGTGAATCTTAGCTCTCTTCTCCCTTCTGTATGAACTTGGGCAAGTTACATAATATTCCTGTGTTTCAGTTTCCTCATTTGTAAAAGGAAGATAATATCTACTTCACTAGATTATTGTGGAGATTAAACAAATTAATATGTCTGAAGAGCTGAGAATAGAGCCAGGTATATTATAAATGTGTGGTAACAAGATATGACATATTCCCTTATTGCAGCAAACATTCTATTTCCCTAACTATTGGTCACTGACTGATTATATTCTCTCTTTCTAAGTTACTGGTTTTAGTTCCTATCTTATTTATCTATAATTTTAATTTGTTTCCTTTTTTACATTCAGATTTAAAAAAAAAATATAGACCTAGTATTATTTAAGTGTATCATATATTAAAAAATTCTACAATGCAATATGTAAATAAAGGTATTCTTTTCATTGAGATTTCAAATGAAAGTAAAGAATTTCCCTAAGAATATGTGACTTTTAGAATGCAAAATAATTGAATAAAGTGTATTGAAAAATATTAGTCCAAAAGAAAAAAAAATTGAAAAAAATATGGTCTTATATATTTAGCCTACTTCTATGAACTTTATAATGCAATGATGAAATTGATATAGGTATATTTACCAAATTAAAAAGGTAGCAGTACTAAAAATATTACTTAGAATTTTACTACACTATAAAGCCAGTACTTCTGTTTACAAAGAAAGTTAGTTTGTAGATAGGTAAATAAATAGATGACTGATTTTGAAGACTTTTCATATATCAAAAAATGAACAATAAAATTTAGGAATTACATCCTAAAGACACATGACCATATGAACATGTCAGCTCACTCTAGGAGTATATCATCTACTCAGATATTTGAGTCTGTAGTTACATTGGGAATAGTTCATTAAAATACATGGTCAGCCTACAGCAGGCTCTTGCATTGGGAAAATGTAACACCCTGTCATAAGTAATACAAAATCATTCATTAATTTAATCTCAATGAAATATTCTATTTTATGGCGAAATTTCAGTTTTGGAAAAACAAAGATCAGAAGAGATTTTTTAAAGTTGTCAGTATTAGCATTTTTAGTCATAGAGGTAATCATTGTTTCATTCTAGTAAGGACTTTGGTAGATTGAAAAAATATAGAACATAGAATTAAATTGCTAAATTCACAAGATTCACATGAATTTTGGCTACTAAAAAATTCTATAATGCAATATGATAATTAAACTGAGTGATGGTTTCACTTCATATCTCAAGGTAAGGAAGCTTCAAATAAAATTAGATATAGGCCTTTTTAATTTGAAATGATAAGGTGATAAAATTATAATTCTAAAATGTCAACTAATGAGAAATATGCATGACTAGGGTATTTGGACAATTTATCAACTGTCCATTTTCTTATAAACATTAAGGCCTTAAAATTTTATTATTACTTATCAGAAATAAATCAATTTACTCAAATTAAAATATGTTTTTTCTTCTGAATTATGAAATGCAATTAAGTTTTTCTCAATGAAAACAAAATCCTTCAAAGGAGGGATAGATAACAACAACAAACTGAAAATATAATTCTCAATGTTGTTAACTGAAAAATAACCTAAAACTTAAAATTAATTGCAATAAGGGCGCCTGGGTGGCTCAGTTGGTTAAGCGACTGCCTTCGGCTCAGGTCATGATCCTGGAGTCCCTGGATCGAGTCCCGCATCGGGCTCCCTGCTCGGCAGGGAGTCTGCTTCTCCCTCTGACCCTCCCCCCTCTCATGTACTCGCTCTCTCTCAAATAAATAAATAAAATCTTTAAAAAAATAAAAAAAATAAAAAAAAAAAAATTAATTGCAATAAGATAAAATTATATCTACCCAGAAAATAGTGCCAGCATATTAAATTATGCATTATAAATTTAATCTGATGATTTAGAATTCAGTGATAATGGCAATAATACATTCATTGATTATGTATTATTTATTTATGGTTACATGAAATACAAACTTTCTAAAAAAGAACATAAATACTCAACATATTATAATTAATTGGGATAGAGAAACTTAGAAAGTTTGAAAATAAGTTCAAATTAGAATAGTCCAAAGTAAAAGCCAGAATACATATTGCTTTCCATGAGAAAATAGGGTGTTTACTAGTGCTTTTCCCACTGAAACAGAATTGGGACCAAAGAAATGCCAAAAGTAACACACATTTATAAAAACAGGGGCAGTCAGAGTCAGAAGATTTTATTAGGACTAAGAGGTGACCATGATACACATCCTAAATTCCCAGGCTCTATAAACCTACCAGGAAGGAGAAAAGGATACAGGGCAATGTGGAAAAAAAGAAGATACATATGCACCATCAGTGTAGTCAAATTGTGAGGCATGTAATATCCAAGCTTTGGGAAAGAATATGTTTTTTTCTCCCATTAGCCCAGCATATATATGTGTATGAGGGTGTGTGTTCTCTAAAACAAGGAGAAAGTTCGTCAGCTGGACTTCTGCTTAAGCATAAGGTTTCCCGATTTCTCCTGCACAATGGAGAAGAGAATTGGAGAGCATTGTTCTTCTAAGACATAAGGAGTGAGTTTTTCATAGGGCAAACAGATATCCAGAAATTAGTAGAGCTTGATTGCTGTTATTTCTCCCAAGAGGATTGTCCGCCAGATGGTGAATACCAACAGCATGAGTTTGTGGATGCATGAGGTGCAAGAGGTAAAGGGATTTATAGAAGAGGACTAAATAGAACTCCATCGTGGAGAACCCCAGGGCCCTCTCAAAACTCACACATGAACCCTTTGAAACAGCAAACCCTTGGACTTGTGCCACACGGAGGACATTAATGACCAATCAGTGTCAGCCATAGAATGAAAAACAGCAAAGTAGAATAAAGCAAGTGTCAGTTGGGTAAAAAGATACTTCCTTTCCACGTTTCTCCTTTCTCCTCAATAATATGGAAGAATCTAGCCTTAAGAGGGAAAATAGAAACAGTGACTCAAAGCTAACCAAAACTTCCTTTACCATTCATACCATTTAGAGTCATAGATAAAACATGAACTGGGGTATGGACTTGAAGAAGGGGAAAATTAAATCAATTCATCCTTAACTGGATTGCTCTTCAAAACATTCAAGTTGCTAGAGAATTGTAGAATCTGCTCAAGATATAGTTAAGAGATAAACATGGAGATTTGACAGAGACCAGTGAAATTTAGTGAGTGGAAAAAAATATTTCATTCATACGCCTCTGATTTGAGACTTCTCAATATACTAGGTACCATATTTAAAATATTCTAGAATAGCTGTGTTCCTTCTAATAGAGCTCTGTTACTTTTGATGTACTGCAAAGACTTTAAATATCTATCTGACTTTTAAAAAACAAGTATAAAATACAAAAAGAAAGCCTCTATTCATTAAAGGAAGTAGTACAATAGAAGCATATATGGAATGAGACTCAATTAATAATTGTGTTTTTTCCATAGGTAATGCAGAGGTGACAATGTCATGCCTAATATCATTTCTCTACATTGCTTTAGAAATGGATAGGTGAAGGCAGTAAATGAAATTTAATTCTGTCATTACGTTGAATAGAAAACATGGGAGGGGAAGCACCAAAAAAGTCTCTAAAAATATCTCTTCCTCCTTACCTAATCGAGAATATTTATTGGCAAAGGAAAATAAATTTCACAAGTTTTTAAAAAGTGACTTTTTAAGTAATATTTATATTATCAACAAATGTTTTTCTCTTCAAACAAGCACCCTCAATGCAAATACAAAAGCTTATATCTCTAACACATATAGCTTGCTTTCTTAAAAGAGTCACCTAGAACATAAGTAATAGCATGCTACTAGAAAACATCATTTACTTTGATAAGTTAATTCTACTTCAGAAAACCCATTGAATGCAAAGCTAATTATCAAGGGTAAGATTTTATTCTCTATTTATGTGAAGTGTACTATTCAACAAAAGCCATGGTTAAACCTTGATACTTTAGTTAGATAGGTAGGTATGTAGGTAGGTAGGTAGGTAGACATAGTTTCTAGTGACATATATTGCATTTGAAATTAAGAATATTTTGCTCACTTAAATATTAAGCATCAGAGTTTTTGAACACCAGTCCTAAAACAAATTTCATTCTAATGTAATGCTTCGTGAATAATGTCCAATTTTGTGCAGTGATTTTTTTTAAGATTTTATTTATTTATTTTACAGAGAGAGACACAGCGAGAGAGGGAACACAAGCAGCGGGAGTGGGAGAGGGAGAAGCAGGCTTCCTGCAGAGCAGGGAACCAAATGCGGAGCTTGATCCCAGGACCCCGGGATCATGACCTGAGCCGAAGGCAGACTCTTAATGACTGAGCCACCCAGGCACCCCTTGTGCAGTGATTTTTAAGAACTATTTGTTAGAAATAATGTTAATGATAAAAGGGGAAAGTTAGCTGAAAATGATAAGAATGTTCAGGTTCTGAATAGGACAGTATAACTTAGAAATCCTATTTTTTAAAAAAAATTATTAATCCTTTATTTCATGGCATCAAGTCAATCAATTTGTTAGTCTAGTGTTTCTTCCTTGAGGGAAGGTATATGGACGTGGCCTGGCTTTTGTTTCTAAAAGCGTATTCCCCTTGAATAGTCTACAAAAGTTGGTTTCTAAAGATAATTGTGAAAAGCTGAGAGGTATGTGGGAGATAAAGGAAAATTCTAGAGAGAGAAAGAAAATAACCTGAATCCTATTTCCGTTCAAGAGTCTAAGGGTGATGGCAAACTTCAAGTATTTTGTGGGATATGATGGTAGAATGTGTGTCTGTGTCTCAGTATATATAGGTTTTATTCACTCAGTTTGACAAGATATTCACTGGGCTCTTTCCATATGAAGAGATGCATCCCAAGTTTATTGATGCTAATCAATGCAAGATATACTAAGTCACTTAGTTCTAGGAAGGTAAACATATGTGAAATGTTAAGTATGTTAATATGTAAATATTAAATACAAATTTTAATTGATGGTGAATAGTATTTGCTTAGATCAACACCAGTTATTAGTGTATTTTGACAAGTAGCATTCAGTTATTGTGGTCCTTACTGTGTCTCAGTATTTAAAAATTATACCACCCAACCAATATTTTAAACTATGTCACAATATCTCACTCTGAACACAGTCCCATATTTGGTAATTTCAGCCATCAAGAGAATTGCCAGTAACTAGAAAGAAACATAAAGCAATTTTAACAGTTCTTAAATAAAGCCTTTACTTACAAGTTATTCACTCATAGACAATTTTCACACAATTTTAATTTGCTTGGTTAGCTGGTTTCCAGTATTATAGGAAATTAGAGGCTGAAATTTACAAGTGGGCAGGCTGATAACCACAGCCAAATAAGAACACTTTTTAATTATGAAAGACTGACAGTGACAGTGTAAGTCACCTGAAAGTGTAAATACAGATGATACTAATATATAAGTTCATAAGAATAAATAAGAGCCTAACAAGGAACATAAAGGAAACAAAATAAATCAAATCCTAATGGAAAATTTATTTTAGTTGTTTTTATGCTGTTCTTGTTAGTGTAATAAATCCAATTTCCACCTCTCCATTCCCTTACAAGTACTTGCACACACACACACACACACACGCACACACCACTAACAGCACACCCTAATTGTTACCACATATATACATCAAAACTCCTCTTATGTATGTTGAGTAAAGAAGACAAATTTCTATCAAAGAAGTCCTAGCAAAAGAGGAGGTATGTAACTGTGAAAATATCTCATAGTTATGATAAGTTATGATATGGGTATATGATAAAGGTAAACGTTGAGGAGATATCCTGATACTCTGCATAAAGGCAAAAATGAGTCAGGCCCCAAGGGTGGAGACCGTTTTGCACGCTTCAGGCAGCCTAAGTTTGTATCCTCTGGGAATATCAGGTATGGTGACCATAATCATGGACACTTGGCAAGCTTATGTGGGAGAGTGGAAACACTGAGGCTTCTCTAAGTAAGAGATAAAGAAGGATGGAAATGCCAAAAGATGACTGAAGACTTCTTTGTAGAACAAACATACGATGTGTAGGATTCTCAGAAATAACTAGTAACCACTGTGAGAAGTGCTGAGGTCCTCTTTTAACTAATTGAGCAATTATCAGTGCAGTAAGTATTATTTATTTTGGTTCTTGATAGTGAAATAAGTTCTTCAGAAGATTCATATCTGTGCAACTTTCATGCCTAGGTAAAGTTGGTAGTACCTTGCTGTCCTGCATTATGATTGCTATACACAAAGTTTTACCAATTTTAACCAGAAATTTTTAAGCAAAGGGCCACAGCTTATATTTTAAGAGAAATTATCTTCTGAAATCCTAACTCTACTCCTATTTGGTGATCCCAGCTGGACTTCTTTTCACTTGAAATTCTAGCCTACAGCTCTAAGCAGTTTGGTCCTTGCTGATTCTCCCTGGGTCCCATGGCGACCCCTTTAGTCTTCCTGAATCAATAGTGCTTCTTAAGCAGAGAAAATAAAGCTCCAGGCCAAAATAAGATAGAAAGAGCAAAGAAAAAAAATAATAAAGAGCCAGCACAGCTTTCTCTCATATGATTCCTTTAACTTCATTCACTAAAGGCCACATACTCAGTTTTTTAAAGTCAGAGAATCATGATAGGAAGAAAAAAAAATCAATATAATCTCCTTTTCATTGTAAGTAAGATATTATTCAACCTCTTCCAATGACTGCTGGTCTATTTTGTAAATACATTTTTGCGGTGTTTTTATTATGCCATAGTCTTTTCTCAGTACCCTTTTTTTGTATGTCTCTCATAATAATTAGTCCCCTCTACTACCTTAAAGAGACAGGGGTGCTTTTGGTGAATTTGGGGCTAATTTGTATTTTGCCTTCTCTCATCATCTCATTTCCATGACAGTTTTCGTATTTTAGTAATATCTATTGTTGCTGTAGATAAATAAGATACTGCCCAAAGCACATCTTATGAGTGGAAAAATATGGTATTTAAAATGTGATATTTTAGAATTATTATATATTGATATTAGGGTATAATTATGAAATGATAGGCCTGAACAATTATGGTGGTATCTTGGTCTAAGGTAATGGCAATATAGTTTGAAGAAAGAAAAGGTTTTATATTATTAGTAGAATGAATACTATTTGAGAGGGGAGGAGGGTGGAAGGATGGGTTAGCCTTGTGATGGGTATTAAAGAGGGCACGTTCTGCATGGAGCACTGGGTGTTATACACAAACAATGAATCCTGGAACACTACATCAAAAACTAATGATGTAATGTATGGTGATTAACATAACAATACAAAATTTTAAAAAAGAATGAATACTATTTGATTAAATGAATACTAATAGATTAAAAATGGACTATAAACAAAAATGAATGTTAGTTCTGGTTTAAGAAACTTGATGGACAGGGTGGGGAAATCGGGTTACCTCACTAACCCATAAAAATATGCACATTTAAAGCTTAGTGAAGTCTTAAGAGAGAAACACATGTTTGCCTAATTTGGTCTAAAAGTGGCATTTAAACTAGAATTTAAATAAAAACTTGAAAAATTAAAAAAAGGAAAGGTTTTTAAGAAGTGCAAAGTGAATTCTATTCCTGTATATTAATAAGTAATTAAATACCTGTAATGCAGTCAGAGTCACAATATCCTATTTATGCCAGGCCAAAAACCACAATCCATTGTTAAAATATCCAATTATGGAATAAAAGAATCTGCTTTGACCTTGGTCTTTGAGCTATAAATTAATCATTTTTAGAATTAGAAAGTAATCATTAATAAGCAGCATTTTATCTCCTCTTCAGAGTAAACCATCTTAGTTCTTTTTTTTTTTTTTTTTTAAAGATTTTATTTATTTATTTGACAGAGAGAGACACAGTGAGAACAGGAGCACAAGCAGGGGGAGTGGGAGAGGAAGAAGCAGGCTTCCCGCAGAGCAGAGAGCCCGATGTGGGGCTCGATCCCAGGACCCTGGGATCATGACCTGAGCCGAAGGCAGACGCTTAACGACTGAGCCACCCAGGCGCCCCAAACATCTTAGTTCTTTTTCATGTGATAATATTAGTGTTTAAAAATAATAACTGTCATTAAGTATCCTTGAATGTATTTAGCAGTGTTTAAAAGAAATAGAAAAAAAATTTTGATCTTGACATTCCTCCCTAGCAGTTGAGTTTTTGGTATAGACTATAGAGTTTTCACAAATAAATGCTATAAATAAAGTAGAAACAGATGAACTTGCCTAAGAAGAGAGAATGGGCAGAAATGAGCAGGTGCCCAGAACTTGGGCTCAATGACTGCACCAGTTAGTGATCAGGTACATGCTGTCTTAAATATGATTCAAATTTGGAGGGTTTTCAGGTCTTACCATTTTAAGGAATCAAAGCTCTGAATTCCAACCAATTTATGGAATTAGTTCATTATATTTGAATATTGCCTTTTTTTTAAAGATTTTATTTATTTATTTATTTGAGAGAGGGAGAGAGTGCACAAGCAGGGGAAGGGGCAGAGGGAGAGGGAGAAGCCAACTCCCCACTGAGCAGGGAGCCCAATGTGGGACTCAATCCCAGGACCCTGGGATCATGACCTGAGCTGAAGACACTTAACCAAACATCCAGGCACCCCGCCATTTTTTTTTTTTTTTAAATAATGATCAGGTTGATTTCATATTATAGCAATCAATATTTATTTCATCTTTGCTTAATTTGAGGTTTTTCACTACCATGAAACAATTTGTACTATTTAACAATTTTTGTAGGTTTAGAGCATGCAATTATGAGCAGAGATACTACTTGATATGTGTTTATAAAGTGTTAGATTTTTAGATATTTTAAGATGTACTTAATATAAAATACATTTATTATTTAATATAAAATAGATTCAATGATAAAATTACTTAAGCTTTGCTATCAGCAGCAATTAGATAACCAGATACTGTTTTATTTGCATGTTAAAGAGATTAATAAAAAAATCCACATAATGTAATTTGAGGGAAATTTCCAGCAAAATTCCATATTCTCCTCACAGTTATGCTGAGGGATACTGAAAGATTGTCAATAGTGAGTAAGAAGGAAAATATATCCATAATGTTTGAGGGGATGGTAATAACGCAGGATAGACCTGAAGTAGAAGATATATTTATGTTACAGGGTAGGTTATTAAACAGTCTCCTTTTGGAATGAAATGAATGGTTATTCCAGAAATTCTCTAGCCAGTTCCATGTCACTCATGGAAACTTGAAATCCTCAGCCTTTACTGGGAGTTCTGTTTAATTTTCATAGAATCATCCAAAATAAATATTCATGAAAATCGGGATTAAAAAAAGAAGATATTTCCAAGGTTCTAATAATGCGGGGACAAGAGCGGGAATTGGGTTGTAGTTCTCTGTGTGTCCTTCTTCATTTCCTGTCATGGAAAAGGAGACTTTAAAAATAGGGCTCCAACATTTGAATTTCTCTATGTAGCAAAGGTAGTGTCATATAATTCAGTGCTTTCTTGTACCAATCTTTCACATTTAGCTGGTCATAGAATTTCCGTAGTTAATTTTAGGAAGACAAAAATATAGGTCAAAGTCAAATCTAAACCACAGTTCTATATAATCACCATTACCTATGCTTCTGGTTCTACCTGGGCTTACTTCATTGGGTTTCATGGCCTTTACGCTTTGCTTCTTGATATTAGAGAGGGGAACAGATCGTTGAGTTTTGTATCCAGATGACAAACACTCCCAGATAGGAAAAACCATATATCCACTGACTTTCTACCTTTTAGACCATATTTGACTTTCTTTAATATTTAGGGATTCCTCTATTTCAGATCTATTTCAGATACATCTGACTGACAACCTTTAAACTTTTATTTGAAAATCAATAATTATTATACATATTGCTCTGATGCAGGACATTCTGGAATATGGTAAAATAATGGTTACTTGGGTACTGTTTTAGTAATACTCCTCATTTTCTTTTAATAGCAAATAGCTTTTTGACGATTTTTAAAAAAGATTTTATTTATATATTTGACAGAGAGAGAGAGCACAAGCAGGGGAACAGCAGTGGGAGCTGCAGAGGGAAAGGGAGAGGCAGGCTCCCTACTGAGCAGGGACCCCCCCCCCCGATGCAGGACTCGATCCCAGGACCCTGGGATCATGACTGGAGCTGAAGGCAGATGCTTAACTGACTGAGCCACTCAGGCGCCCCACTTATTGATGATTTAATTTGGAAAAAAAGGACCAATGCAGGAAACACTGAAAATCGGCCCTGAGTTATAAAATAGGTGAACATTTTACTAATCTTTTATCACATGAAAGTGGTATCAGATTACATGATTAATAGAACACTTCAGCAAAATTCCTCAAAACTCTTCAGTGAAGGAAGTCAATTCACAAAAGAAAGTCTCACTTACTAAAAATATAAGTTATAGCTTAGCTATTTTGAATGTGTGTATGTGGGTGTATAGGTCTCTGTGTATGTGTTTTCTAAATTTCGGTAGGTAATGATAATTGTAATGAATGTACTATTAAAGAAATAAGAGACATGTTCAAGTAAAATTGGAAATGAGTGCTCTGCTTAAAATCTCAATCATAAATTTTATTTTTCTGATATCCCAAAGAAAATTCAATTTCTTAACATCTTGTTACATATGTTACTGTTATATATATTTACACTTATTTATCTGTTTAGCTCCACACAAATTGGATAACGGTGCACATATTATTTTTTGCCCTTCGTTTTTCACTAGTCTGTTATGACCTTTAACACTAATATATTTAAGTATACATGTAATGATTACACAGTACCAGAGCACGTTCTTCGGGGGGGAAAAGATCTATTACCACGAAAATAAGTCTGTTATTTCATTTGTAAATAGGATTTATTCTATTATGGATCATATCATAGAGGGCTTCATAAAATAAGTAAAAGTATGTACTAAAGCAGAGGATCTGTGTTTGCCAAATTAATTTTGTGCTTGAGATTCTTCTTTCTAAAAGGCTATGATATACTAGCTGGAAGAATTATAATTCCATATCCTAGAAAATTATATCTACACAGGAATATAGATATATTAATATTATGCATATTATGTATATTATTACTGGAAATTAAATATCTTATAATTTTTTTTTTAAAGATTTTTTATTTATTTGACAGAGAGAAAGCCAGCCAGAGAGGGAACACAAGCAGGGGGAGTGGGAGAGGGAGAAGCAGGCTTCCCGCGGAGCAGGGTGCCTGATGCGGGGCTCGATCCCAGGACCCTGGGACCATGACCTGAGCCGAAGGCAGACGCTTAACGACTGAGCCACCCAGGCGCCCCTAAATATCTTATAATTTTACTTATCAAAATAACAAACACTATGTGTTAACTAACTAGAATTTAAATAAAAATTTGAAAAAGAAGAAAAAATAACAGATTATTCCTTATATAATAGAAATTATATCAGTTTTTAAAATTCCATAAGTTTTATTCTACTCTTTGAGCATAATTATTTTTGTTTCATTCTATGAATTAAGTTAATACTTATCCATTATTCTTTTGCTGTTTAAATTTCCAAGTCATTAGATTTTATTTGTTTGGTATACTAATTCATTGTACTGAAATTTTGATCTTGACAAATTTTAGAGAAGAACACATCAAGTCTTATTTTCAAAAAATATTTCTATTGGAATTATGTGTAAGTGCCATCATTGCTGGTACAGAATTCTCAATTATACCTTTTCCACTCAATACTTTAAGGAAGGTTTTCCATTGTTTTTTGACAATGCATTTTGAGGTCAGACTAATTGTTTCTTTCTCGTCTTATTTCTCCCTTTTATATTAGGACTTACTTTGCCACTGAAAATCTCTACATTCATGAGGATATTTCTTTCTTTCTTCCTTTCTTTCTTTTTTTTTTAGTTATTCTTGATTGGTAAATAGTGAACACCTCTTTCTTTGCATATTAAGAATTTCGTATAGCTCAGAAAAATGTGTCTTGTGGCATATCTTTAAACACTTTTTGAAAATTTTGTGTTAGCTCCTTACTTTTATATTGCCTTGTATGTCATTCATATGAAAGATATTTTCAACTTATTTTTGTTCTTGTTGTGTATAGTTTGGAATGTGGTTGATTTTCTGAAGGGTACATTTCTATAGCGCCAAATTTGCATTTCCCTTCACCTAATGCTAATTTCTTATTTGGCTGCATCATTTATGCTATTGTCTTTTCTCACTTCCATTTGAGCCATCTCTTATCATCTTACTTTTCATTTGATATTTCATGAAATTTATAGAACTATTTAAATGATTAAATTAATGCCCTTTAAATAATGCCTTTTTAACTATATCAATGAACACATTATATCTGTAAAGTGGCTCTATGGTTTACTATTTCTTTCCAGTATATTTTGTTAGAAAAATTACCAAATTTCCTCCATTTCCAGCTTCTTTATTGAATAGAGCCTCATTTCCTCCTATTATGACTAATTATCCTACCCATTTCCCTTTACAGGGGATGACAAATGGTTCAGTTTTTCTATAGTCAGTGATATTATTACTGATTTAGCAATACTTTACAATTCTTGTTCAGAACTGCAAGAAAAAATTTCTGTTACTGCTTTATTAAAGCAAAAACAAAAGCAAGTATTTTAGAGGTGTAAACCTAATGGTGCAGAAGAAATGATGTCCTTTTAGATGTAATAAAGCATCTGCTTTCTACTTGGGTTGAGGAACTAGTCAGCACCCATGGAAGAATCAACCTTCATTTACTAAAATTAAGTGTACCTCTCAAACCCTATTGGAACTCATGAATCAGAACAATAGGCATATATAAAATATAAAAATGAAAAATTGAAATTAGGTCTTTGGTAGGTTTAGAACTCTTTGTATAATTTCTTGCAATGCTTCTCTAATTAAATTATCCCATTGAAATTATTGAATACAATTATTTTAGGTATATTCAAAAGAAATATAGTCAACAGACATATCTCTTTTTAGATACTATAATGTATTTCACTTGAAAAATATCAATGTAAAAGTAGTGATAATAGTTTTGATGTCGACTTTTTCACACCAAGTTTTTTTCATGCAGAGGTAGCAGTAATCAGAATATATTTTTGAGAATGTGAGGGAAATAAGTTTTTATTTATTCTACATAAGCTAAGGGAAACTAAATATTTTATGTTCCTTTTTAATGTGGAAAGAGGAAAATTATTTAAGTACAAAGAACAATGATATCTTCCCACAGAAGTTACTCTAGAATACATGTAACCAATATTTGGGTCAAAATATCACTCAGGGGATAGGAGAAGCAAGCAAATGAAAATAATTCTCTGAAAGTAACTAAAAACAAATATTTACTATTCCAGGCTATGTGAAACAAAGTAGAAAGATGGAAACAATTACGGGTGATGTTCTGTAAATAATGTCTTTGAGAAGACTTTGGCATGTGTTCCTGCATAATTTGGAAAGCTCGTATCAAATACAAAGCACCATTTTTATTTAAAGACAAATTTATTTTTAAAGCCTTAGAGTCTTTTTAAGTTGTGTACTTGAAATAAAAAATATAATATTGCTGTGAATGCCTAAGGTATATCAATAAAACATTATATGAATTTTAAAAAAATATTGTATTAAAGCCAATTATTCCTAGATGTTAAAAATTCATAACAATACATTTCCTCATGACTTTTTTCTTGAAGAAAACAATCAAACAGCTAAGAATACATAAGAAGTAAAGACATTTATATTTACCTTGAGAATCATCAGAATATCTGATCCTTTATATCTTTGTTTATTTCAGGATCTTAGAGGAACTTAACTAAAATAAAAATTGATGGCCTGCAGCTATTACATATGGTTGTATATTTGAAATAATTCATGAGATTCCACACTGTATATTCATATAAGACTTTAATAAAACAAAAGTTATAGAACAGCAGGATAAATAAAACACAAGCACCCATCAGAGATGTCTAAGAATTCCAAATATAGCTGCCAAGATTCTTTTTGTTACACAAAACATGTTTCATCTTTGGATCATGATTTGGATCATGAACCATCAGGATATGTATGAAATATCTTGGACTCAGGGAACCCACAGGCTCATCTGAGGAGAGATATTTTATGCATTTCTGGTCACATAACCTATACCAGACTACTAGACCAAGATCAAAAACAGAAACCAAGAGACTATAAGAGAAACCAGGTACAAATTGTCCATCTGGACACTTTCCATAAACAATTCTGATATGTTGGTACAGGTTGTCCCCTTGTCTGTTTTGGACTGGGGATATATTAATCAGTAGTTAGTGATTCAACTTTGCCAATGATCAGTCAGGACAATGGCTCCAAGCTTCTCTGAATATAAACACAGAGCTTCAACAGACCAGCTAAAATTAACATTTTACTTACAAAAAGAAGAATCATATGAAGATATTGGTAACATGACATCTCTCAAGGTGAAGGACATAAGCCACATCCACTCAAGGTTCACAAGTAGAAGGTTCTGATATTGTCTAGGAGTTTTAACTCTGCTTTTACAAAAAAAGACCATAACTTCAGCATCCTTATAATTAAATCAAATATTATAAATTTTTTAGATTATATTCATAGAGAATGGGAAAGATGTGCTCTTCTTTCCCAATCTTCACTTGTTCATGGAGTTGTGCTATAATTGACCTTAAGCAAACATACTTCAATATTTAACAAAGGTCTCATAAAGAAATAGTTGGTAAATAAAATAGTAAAATACTGGATATCTACAACTATTCTAAATAAAAAAAGAATCTGTATAAAGGGAAAGAGCACACTTGAAAAATTCTGTATGTTTACTGATATTCTAAACTTGAACTATTGTCATTACTTGAGAATATCAATGAACATACAGAATACTGGTACTAATTACATAAAGACATAATGAATAATCCAAGAATCCTTGATAGGAAAGTAGAATGGGTTACATAATTAATCTTTGTTTTTTTTACCACTATTTTATATGACTTAAGGGTCATATGAGATAATGTAGATACTTTACTACTTAACCCAAGTATTGCTTACCACGTAGCACATTTAAAGTGGTAATAACTACTATCATAATATTGGAGGCAAAATTTCAACCTTCAGAAGATATTTTTGCAATGGGAATATAGAAATGAAGCCTCTATGCAAAAATGTTTTATAATTTATTAGTCATAATGTATGGATAAAAATAAAAGGGACTTAAAAGAAAGGTTTCAACCTCGAGAAGCCCTCAATATGGTAGGAAAAGGAAAACGACTCATCAAAGGGGTCATTGTAAAAGATACAGAGCTAAAATATTATCGAAAGCATGAAATTACACAGAAGTTAGAGGAAGGTATTTTTTCTTAAAAATTGTTTTAACTGAAGTATAGTTAATATATAATATTAAATTAGTCTCAGGTGTATAACATAGTGATTTAATTATATATTATGAAATGCTCACCATAAGTGTGTTACAGTATTATTGCCTATACTTTCAGTTATAAAATAAATATGTAAAGGAAGGTATTTTAAAGAATGATAAAGTAATCTGCAAGTTCTAATCTGGCCAAGAGTCACAGAAAGTTAGGATGTTCTGTTACTTACAATTTATTTTAATTGGAGTGACTTTTCTTTCCAGACCAAGAAATCACACTGAGGGGTGCCTGGGTGGCTCAGTTGGTTAGGCATCTGCCATAGGTTCAGGTCATGATCTCAGGGTCCTGGGATCAAGCCCCACATCTGTGGGAGCCTGCTTCTTCCTCTCCCTCTGCCCCTTTTTCCTGCTTGTTCTCTCTCTCTCTCAAATAAATAAAATCTTAAAAAAAAAAAGGAATCACACTGAAAAAACATTACTGTGATGTACAGTACTTTAAATGTAGGTGAAAATAATTAAACATTAATATTTGGTTTAATATTATTATTCTTTTTTAAAGATTTATTTATTTTAGAGACAGAGAGAGAGCAAGCGGGGGGGGGGGTAGAAGAAGAGAGAGAATCCTGAAGCAGATGCCCTGCTGAGTGCAGAGCCTGATGCAGGGCTCAATCCCACGACCCTGAGATCCTGACCTGAGCTGGAACCAAGAATCAGACATTTAACCGACTTAGTCACCCAGGCACCCCAAGATTGTAGTTCTGTATGCTTAAATATAGAAAAATAGATATCTATGTGATATTTTTATCCTTTAAGTTTCTGCTTAATAACTGTCAGCCTTGGACTTTTTATATCGTATGCTCGTGCTATACTGTTTTTCATTTACTAAAATCAAAGAGCTATGGCATGCTTATTAGGAACAAAATGGTCTACTTAACATATCTTTGGTTTTGGTCCTCCAGAAACTCTTACCCAATTATTATTACTGGGGAATTTTTCTTCTCCAATGGCAAGTAATTGCTAATTTTTTTCCTGCTCTCATATTCTCAAATATTACTTGATGTTTTGTAGTCATATAGAACATCCTATTAAATGTGTTTGCCAGCTATAAGTACTCAAATTTAATTTTACCCAATGCATCATGAATGCCATCTTTTTAGAACAGTGGTTTTTAAACCCTAGCATCCAGTAAAATAACAGGGAAGTTGTTAAAACACGGATTGCTGGTTCTTGCTCCAGAGTTTCCACTTCAGTAGATTTGAGGTTGGCCCAAGAATTTACATTTCTAAGAATTCCCTAAGTGATGTAGGTGTTACACCTGACATTGGTGAGGGACTCGGTGTTTTAGACTATGGTTTACACCTGTTTTCATTCTCATGGTTCTAGAATATGAGAGAACAATAAAATTAACATTTTGCCTTTAGCAAAACATGTGTTGGAAGGTCCATCTCGAACAAAATATTGAGGCTTTTTCCTGTCATGTAATGGAAAACTTGAGCCGCCACCAGCATTCCCAGCTGTTTAAAATAAATTCATTCAGCTGCCCACTTCATAGAACAAAATCTTTCCTGGAAATATCATCACTAACACATGTAGAGAAAAATTACATTTGTCTAATTATATCAATTTCCTGGAACGAAAGTAAAAGTCTCACAGAATTAGCGAATACGAGTTGTTTAGATTTAAGAACAAAACATAAATTGCTTGTTTTTTAGAAAAGGAAAAGTATAACAGATTAGAGAATTCTATGACATGTTAGCTTATTAAATATTTTTAAATTGTATTGCAGTTATTGATGTGATCAGACTTTTAAAAATTAACATGTGTATCCAGAAATTTTGAAAATATAGTTTTATAAATATACTTAATACACAATGTATGTATCTAAATTTTTATATGCTAGCTATAGAATGTAAAGAAGGTATCTTGTCCTTAATCCTTAAATTCTTCAAGCATTAGATAATACAACATATACTGTGACATTTGTAAGATATCAATATTTAGTAACAGGATATAGAATTCCAAATGTCTACATGTATATGTGCAGTTCTGGAAAACACATGTAATGATTACAAAGTGATGAATATATTATTCATCTATGGGGATAAATTAATTGCTATGAAAGTTTAATGCCCAATTCTACAATATGCTTTGAATTAGAAAATGACTGAAGAAAATGAGAACTGGGGGATTAATATGTGAGAACAGAGACCCTAATCATATGGGACAAAGTTTTTTATAATTTTGTTTTATTATGTTAAATGTAATAATTCTGTCAGAAATAGGATTATATATGTTTGTATCAGCATATAAAGTGGACTTTGGGCAATATCACTGATTTGAAATTCATCAGAAATGTGAATAATGAACTCCAGTTACTTTCCTCATAGCATAGCACATCAATATCATGTATGATTTATAATTTTTATTACTATCTGTAGGAGCAGACACTTTAGCCCCTGATGACATACTGTGTTCTTGGTATTGTTGCTTTCAGTGGCAGAGATGCATTATCACTATGATCATTTGAAAAATTAGATTTGAATTAAATATCTTTAATTAAATATCTTTAAATAAATAAGACATTATCTTAACTAAGATTTTTCTTGATAATGGAAGGAAACATTTCAACAAATCTCTTCCTTAAGACAGTTGTGCATTTGTTTTCTCTTTATCAAAAATAAGTTAAGAAAATATAAAGTTGTCCTCTAAGATTATGGCTTATTAAATAAAACAAAATTAAGTATATATAGATGGATGTTACTAAATTTGGCACATATTACCTATTCCATTTAAATAAAGAAAATACAGAGATAGAATTAATTATGTATTTTCTCCTAGTATTATCACTAATTCTGTGTTTTGATCATAGAAACTTTAAGCTTGTGTATTATTTTCATAATAACCATTTTGACAAGTATCTGGACTTTATGAAGGAAAATGCATAATTTGGGGTAGGTGATTGTTTTGTTTTGTTTTCTAACTCGACAACAGAGAAGAAAAGTAATACATATTGAGTAGTTATTATGTGGCAGGAATTCTACAATCTTTTTTTTTTTAATATTTATTTATTTATTTATTTTAGAATGTGGGGGGGGAGAAAGAGAGAGAGAGAGAGAGAGAGAGAGAGAGAGAGAGACCATGAGGGGGGGGAGGGGCAGAGGGAGAGAGAGAATCTCTCAAGTAGACTCTGTACTGAGGGCAGAGCCCCAAGCGGGCTCCATGTCTTGACCCTGAGATCCTGACCTGAGCTGAAATCAAAAGTTGGATGCTCAACCAACTGAGCAACCCAGGTGCCCCTACAATCTTTTAAAGAGACCAAATATTCTTAATTTTACTAAGCATTGGCAAATGTAATTAATAGTGAACATCTGGGGACCCGTGATTGACACATTGAGGAAAAGAGATAGATTTACCTGCTTTACAAATTTCCTTAGGCCTACAGCAAGCATTCCCTTTCTAACTAATAAAATAACTCCCGTTGACCAAATGTTTTCTAAAATATATTTATTTGTCATAAAAAATTTCGATAAGAATTTTAACAGAAATAAACAAATGATTTTTTGTCTCCTTAAGATCCATTTGGATAGATCTAAATTTAAGGTTAATGATACAGAGTATTTTGCAGGACACAGGACCCTTCATTTTTTTTTTTAATTTTTTATTGTTATGTTAATCCCCATACATTACATCATTAGTTTTAGATATAGTGTTCCATGATTCATTGTTTGTGCATAACACCCAGTGCTCCATGCAGAACGTGCCCTCCTCAATACCCATCACCAGGCTAACCCATCCTCCCACCCCCCTCCCCTCTAGAACCCTCAGTTTGTTTTTCAGAGTCCATCGTCTCTCATGGTTCTTCTTCCCCTCCGATTCCCCCCCTTCATTCTTCCCCTCCTGCTACATTCATCTTCTTCTTTTTTTCTGATTATCTGTTTTTGTTTTTCAAAAAAGAAAAGAAAAACAGGCCTCCCCCTGAATACCATTTTACTGTTAACTAAATGTGTTTCTATGTAAAATTATCTTCAAGTGATGTTTTTAAATTCTTTGATATCAATAGATTTTTTAAGAAGATAATTTACTGTTTACAAGTTCCTCAATTAGCAAAGCTCAGTGAATGATATATTTCCAGTATTTTTTCTTGGAGATACAATCAAGAATTGAACATACAATCCTAAACAGAATATTAACAAATTGAATCCAACAATGGACAAAAAAAGAATTATATACCTTGACCACATGGGATTTCTCCCATTTATGTAAGGATGGTTCAACATTTGAAAATTATTTAATGTAATCAATCACATCAGCAGACCAAAATAGAAAAATCACATGATCATATCAGTAGATACAGGGAAAGGATTTGACAAAATACAACACCCATTCATAATAAAAATACTTGATAAACTAGGAATAAAGAGAAGTTCTTCAACTTGATAAAGAATTTCTACAAAAAATCTACAACTAACATTAGACTTAGTGGTGAGAAATATGAAGCTTTCCCACTGAGATCAGTTACAAAGCAAGGATGTCACCTCTCACCACTACTTTTCAACATGTAGTGGAAGTTCTAGCTAATGCAGTAACACAAGAGAAGGAAAGAAAAGGTATACAGATTTGGAAGGAAGGCATAAAATTGTCTTTGTTTACAGATGATATGATTTCCTATGTAAAAAAGTGAAAGAATCATTTTTTTTCTTTTTTACTGGAACAAATAAGCAATTATAGCAAGGTATAGAATACAAGGTTAATATATAACAAGCCATCTTTTTCTTATATACCAGCAATGAACAAGTGGAATTTGAATTTAAAATAATGATCCTATTTACATTAGCATCCCCAAAATGAAATATTTTGGTATAAATCTAACAAAATATGTAGAAGATCTATATGAGGAAAACTAGAAAATTCCAATGAACAAAATCAAAGAAGAGTTAAATAAATAGGGAGATATTCCATGTTCATGAATAAGAAGACTCAATATTATCAAGATGTCAGTTCTTCCCAGCCTGATCTACAGATTCAATGCAATGCCAATCAAAACACCAAGTTAAAGTTTGATATTGAGAGAGACAAATGACCCAGAATAACCAACACAGTATTGAAGTAGGACAAAGTTGAAGAACTGACGCTACCCAACTTCAAGACTTACTATAAAGCTACAGCAATCAACTAATCAACATAGTGTCAATTGATAAAATAATAGACAACTAGGTCAATGGAACAGGACAGAGAACCTGAAGAAAAACCACATGAATATAGCCAGCTGATATTCCAAAGGAGTAAAGGCAACACAGTGGAGCATAGATAGTCTTGTCAACAAAAGGTGTTAGAACAACTAGACATCCATATGCAGAAAACAGAACGTAGACACACACCTACACTCTTCACAAAATTAACTCAGAGTACATCACACACCTAAATATGAAACACAGAGTTATAAAACTCCTAGAGGATACATAGGAGAAAATCTAGATGACTTTGAGTATGGTGATAATTTTTTAGATATAACACAAAAGGCATGATACATGAAAGCAATAATTGATGAGATAAATTTTATTAAAATTAAAAACTTCTTTGTGAAAGACCATGTCAGGAGAATTAGAAGAAAAGCCACAGACTGGCACAGAATATTTGCAGAAGACACATCTGATAAAGGACTGTTATTCAAAATATTTAAGAACTCTAAAAACTCAACAATAAGAAAACAAGCAACCTAATTTAAAAATGAGTCAAATCCATTAACAGGCACCTCACCAAAGAAGAGCAGCTAGCAAATAAGTGTATGAAAAGACACCCAGCATCATATGTCATTATGGAAAGGCAAATTAAACCGGCAATGTGATTAATACCACTAGGCATCTATTAGAATGCCCCAAATATGGAACACTGACAACACCAAATCCTGGCAAAGATGTGGGGAAACAGGAAATCTCATTCATTACTGGAGGGAAGGCAAAATGGTACAGCCAGTTTGGAAAACATTTGGCAGTTTCTTATAAAACTAAACATACTCTTACCATATGATTCAGCAAATGCTCTTTAACATTTACCCAAAAGATGTGAAAATTTATGTCCATGCAAAAACATGCACATGGATATTTATAGCAACTTTCTTCATAATTGCCAAAACTTGGAAGCAACCAGGATGCTCTTCAATAGGTGACTGGATAAGTATACTGTGTTACATCCAGGCAATGGAGTATCATTCAGCACTAAAAAGAAATGAGCTTTTCAAGCCATGAAAAGACATGGAGGAAACTTAAATGCATATTACTAGGTGAAAGAAGTCAATCTTAAAAGGCTGCATATGGTAGGATACCAACTATATGACATTCTATAAAAGCAAAACAATGGAAAGAGTAAAAAGATGAGTGGTTGATAGGGTTGGAATAGGAAGGAGGGATAAATAGGCAGAGCACAGAGGATCTTTAGGGCAGAGAAAATACTCTGCATGATATTATAATGGTGGATACATGTCATTATACTTTTATCCAAATGTACAGAATATAAAACACCAAGAGTGACTCTAATGTAAACTATGGACTTCAGACAATATGATTTGTCAATATAGGTTTATCAGTTGTAACAAATATACCACTCTGGTGGGGGATATCAACAGTGGGGGAGCCATGCATGTGTGGGAGGAGCGGTTATATGGGAAATCTTTCAAATTTTGAAGTGAATTTAAAATGTCTCTAAAAAAACAAAGTAATAAAAAAATTAAGGATACATCCTGTGTGCTTCTCCATAAGATCATGCCTGATGTTATGGAAGGGACTTTGTTCTCATTTAGAGAATAATGATTAGTTACAATGCTGACATAAAATTAGTCTTATTGTGTCATTCATTTGTTTAATTATGTTATCTTCTAATGAAAATACCATTTCTAAAGAGGAACTCCTTTAGATTACTGGAAATGGTGAAAATATCTGATTTTTAATCTCTGATATGGATTTTTTCCTTTTCTCTATGCAGTTTACAATTCTTAAGGAATTATCTAACAGGGCTGGGAAGATACACATACTTTTAAAATAACTTTCTATTGTATATGTCAAAAAATGCAAGTAATACATATTGTACTTAAGGTCTCTTATATAGTGTTATAAATTGCCAGACTTATTTCTTCTGACTCTGAACATGATGGAAGGATGAGAGGGTGCAGAAAAGTTATAAAAAGACAGAAAATATCACAGCTAACTGTCAATCAAGACTAAACAGGAAGAGTGATTGCCATCAATGTAAGCTAAATTTCCAAAGTAACCATCCCTTAAGTGAAGTATGATTTTTTTTCCCCTTTCTTTTGAGAATGGAATTTCTTTAACTCTGCAACATGTAGGGGTAAAAGGTGTGTAGGCAAAAATACCTATAAATGAAAGCCGTATTGAAAAATCTTTCTTCTTAAATAGACTTATTCTTGTATGAGATTGCAATGTGTAGCTCTAGAGTCATTCCATAGCTTGTACTATAAAGAATAACATATAAATTGTCATTTCCAATTTCATAGTGAGGAGTGCTACATTTCACTAATATAAAAAACTGAGAGTGTCTCATCCCTTTTATTAATATTTTTTAATGACACCTCATTTCCCAATCCATATGATGTATATTTGAGAGTTGTATTTTCATTTAAGAGAAAATAATACTTATGTAATTAAGCTCATGAAAGATCAAACTGCTCTAGCCTTAGATCATCATATGAGTGATGCTATGTAGTAATTTTTTTTATTTATAATAGGTATATATTTGAACTAATAAGCAAAGTAAAGGTTTAATGGTAAGTTATGTGTTTTTCCTCTGATACTCATAGGTCATCTAAATCCATGTCATTTGACAGAACAGTGCATAAGAAAGGGTAACAGCGTGTAGCCTAGTTTATGTATTGCTTAAAAAAAGAGAACAAATCAGAGTCAGTGTCTCTCCAGCTTAAGGCTGAAGTATAAGTTTTAGTAAGTGGCAAGCTGACAGGCAGAATCTCCTGCCGCAGAGCTCACTGAGAGAGCTCTAGCTGGATGGAGAACATGTGCAAAAGCAAACTCAATAAAACTTCAATGGTGCCTTGAAAAGGGAGAAATAACTTCATGTGTTTGAAGTCAAAGAATTCAACCATAACAGGCATATCATGATCTACTTCACTGGGCAGAAATGCTTTGTGAAACAAACATCAAAGAATGCCAGATCACATTATGAAATTATTTTGTGCAAGCTAGTAAATAGAAACTAAGTAAATTAAAAATAGGAACCTCCTAATGATCACAGCAATATTTTGAATGTGGATATGAGAATCTACATATGGCATGAGCCGGTGAAAGGGAATATTCATTGGCTTAATAAGATTTTGTATTTTTTAAATGTAGTAAATTAGGGGCACCTGGGTGGCTCAGTCGTTAAGCGTCTGCCTTCGGCTCAGGCATGATCCCGGGGTCCTGGGATTGAGCCCTGCTTTGGGCTCCCTGCTCTGCGGGAAGCCTGCTTCTCCCTCACCCACTCCCCCCTGCTTGTGTTCCCTCTCTCGCTGTGTCTCTCTCTGTCGAATAAACAAATAAAATCTTTAAAAAAAATAAAATAAATATAGTAAATTACATTATCATTTTATTTTATATTACCATTATAGAACTATTATCCATTTGTCAACATATCTCTGGATCTATAAATACATTTATTTCCCTAGGAATTGCTTTCTTATCGTTTCACTTTTTTTTTAACTTACATGTTTTTCTAATCATAGTCACTTCATTAAATACTGTGTATCTTCTTGTGGTGAGGTAAGAAAAGTGATGAATGGGGCCACTGAGGTATTTGCAGAAGCCATTCTGAACTAGCATATTCTCAGGGAAAATGTTTACTAGAGTCATAACAAAACAGTGGAATACTAAAGTAAGTCAATGTAGAGTTGAATGGGGGAGGAAGTAATTAAGAAACTAATAACAATGTAGGCTGGTCCTGCACAATTAGCTGGGTAGTGTCATTTATAGTGCCATAGGGGATTTGATGTATAATGTGACACACTCAGGTAATAGAATGTGTTGAATCTGACAAGCAACAGCCCTCCTATGGTACTACACAATCTGTTTTCTTCCAAATGGACCAAGCTTTCATTTGGAAATACAGCATCAAATTCTGCTTTTGAGGGAGGACTGTGACCAGGGATAAGAGAGATTATAGAATTATAATGAAACAATCAGGCTATCAACTCAGGGGTCAAATGTCACAAGAGCCATGGTGGCATGGCAATGACAATGAAGAACTATGGTTCTTCAGATTTGTTAAAATGCAGGCAGTATAGGAACGTTAAAATACATTAGTGATACGGTTTGCTTTGCAGAACACCTGTGCCAAATACATAATAGTGGTGCCGGTTTAAATGTAATGTATTCGTCCCTCCCTGGTGGTGTAGCCTGAAGGTTTCTGGTTATGCATGTACTTCAGAAAAATTGTTTCTAGTTATATTTCTTAGAGTGAATAATTTGTTTTCTACCAAGATTGTGGATGAGCTGGATGATGCTGATCCAATACACATACATGGAAAACTATTATAATTGTTTGACTATAGAAATCAACTAGAGTTATATTGAGAGTTCAAGAAACAGAAACCTCTGGCTCAGCACTGTATGATGCAAATGTATGAATAGATGGAATTTTTCTATATCTGTACTATGCATTACAAAATACGAGACACATGTTGCTATTGGGAACTTGAAATGTGGTTAGTCTGTTACACTGAATTTTTAATGGAATTTAAGCTCATTTTCATTTTATAGAGCCACAGATAGCTAATGACTACCTCTTTGGACAGAGCAGTTCTAGAACATAAAGTTAAAACAACTAGAAATGAGCAATTTATCAGATAATGGAGTTAAAAGGCAACAGTTTAGCAGGGACTTTGATCTTATAAACAAGTAAATAAAAAAATTATATATATAATTGTTATATATAATATATAACATATAAAATTTATATATATATAAATAATATATATTTAATATACAGGAACTTTGGTCTTATAAACAAATAAAAATTATATATATTTGTTAATATATGTATTTGTTAATATATTATGTATAATATATTATATATATACATATATAATTATATATGTGTGTGTATATATATGTATATATTATATATATATGTATATATATATATATAAATTTTTTTTTCCATCCTGACCAGAAGTTCAAAGTTAGGTATTCAGATGTTATTTCAGAAGTTCATAAATTTAATCAGAAGGCTAAGTACCTCTCATCTTTGGCTCTACCATGAGGGTATCCAAGTGTAGTTCTTCATGGACACACATTGTTTTCAGAAACTCTAAGAATAAGATCCTTATTTAAAACATCTAAAGGGGGAAAGGAAACAGTGGTGTTCTCTCATATCTCAGTCTTTATAATAGAAAAGCCTTTCATAGAAGATAGCCCACAAACTTCATTTACATGTTTATTGTATCAATCCACATGGGCAAAACTGGCTACAGAGGTTAAAGGGGATTGACTGACACTTTCAGATTGAATCATGGGAGAGAGGCTTATGCAAAAAAGATAAAAGAGGAAGAACTGTTGAGTAGGGCACCAATGGTGTCTTCTAAGCTTACTATTAATCCTGAAGAAAATCTCAGCTAAGTAGGCAAAATGAAAAAGGAAAAATAAATAAATAAAATGTAAAAACGCTTCAATAGAAATATAAAAATATACCAAGGGCTTCCAGCAGTAGGCAAGAATCAAAGATGGCTTTTCAGTACTTGAGAAAAGAACTTTAAAAGGTATAGAGTATGGCTATTTAGACTGAGACATATGGTATGTAGTGAGGAGTAGAAAGATAAAAACCTGTGAGGGCTTGCTAAGAGATCAACTAAACCATGTATGTCGAGATAAATATATGCACATCAAATCAGAATTGGTGGGTAAGTGCTGAGCAGTTTTCAGTGAAGAATGATACCATTACATTACTTATTGATTACTATAATGTGTACCAACGGGTAGAGTGTGCAAAAACTTGCCATGCTTACAAATACCCCTAAGCCCAAATTGGCACCCCCTTGTCCTTTCCAGCTTTATTTTACTCAGCAGCAATTATCTTGAACCCACACAACATGCTATGATCCACCTGCAAAATCCTCCCTGGTTATTTGACTACTGTCTCCCTCACCTACTCTACTCAAGCCACAGTGCACTCCTTTCTGATTGATACACATGCCAGCCATCTCTCTCCTTGGGGCAGTTGCAATTGTTATCCATTCTATTTGAAAGACTCTTTCTCTAATAGTACCTGACTTAATCCTTTGCAGGTATTTATCAAGTTAAGCCTCATAGGATCCATCTCAAAACAGCATATTTAATATTACAATCACCACCCTCCCTAACCTACCAAATTCTATATACATTTCTATCTTTGATAATTTTTCTCTTTAAACATACATATTTTGGTTAATATTCTAGATATTGTACCAAATGAACATTCTATAAAGCATATTGTCTGTTTTGCTCACTACTATCCACCCATGTTAAGCACATAGCAGGTTCCTTATAAATATTACTTGAAAGAATATATTCACCTTTTATAACAACGAGATGTCTGTAACTATCTCTTGCTTCCTTGCTTATAAGGTCCTTTAGATTGAGATTTTATGTTTTTTATTTATTTCAGGCTTAGCATTTTCTGTTTTATAAGACCTAGGCAAATAATTGTTAGTAAGCAAGATGTGTTGGCAGACTCTGCAAACTAGTGACATAGTAGATCATACGTGGTCCAGCTATGAGCTTTATTTGGCTCTGATAATATTGATTTAAAGCCATAATTTAAAAATCAATATATTTGAATTTAAACTCCATAATTAGGTAGTTAAACTGGGCCTACTTTCCTTCATGGTAATAATCAGTTAATGTCAACTATTAGTTGCCTAATGTAGATGGGGCATATGCTCAGTAGCTATTTTTAACTACTTCCCTGACTCACTTTTTTCATTTATATTCTTTGACTTGCTTTCTTGATAATTTAGTTTGTAGCCTCTGGTATAATTAATGAAAACTTAAGATGAATATGAAAATATTCTTTTCACCAAGTATTAGAATATTTTTCAGAGGAATTAGTTTTAATTACTTCTATTTTAAAATGAAATATTACTATTTGTTGATAGAAGAACTTTACTCTTACTGTATTAATGTGCATATTTTGATAATATTTATAATTATTGTTTGTCAATTCAACATATTAACCAACTCAATACATTAATTAACTTCAGCTCTCTAAATTAATTAAATCTACAACATCACAAAGTCCTGTTGTCTTTAATTAGTAAATGGCCGTAAGAAAACCTGGTCAGGAAACACAGGAACACAGCAACAGGATTGGGAGGCTGGAAAGCACAAATAGCGGTTGCTCAACTTGAAATATTCTTCAGTCTTGGTATTTTTTCAGTACATTTTAGAGGGCATATAGTTCTGTGACTGTTTTGCAGTGTAAGCTGAAAATACATTTGAAGGAATTCAGAAGTGTATTGTGTGTCACAGTGAGAAGGTACTTACGTGTTTACTCACCCAACAAACACCAAGGCAGGCCAACCTTTTCTCCTGACTTCAACGGAGACTCAGTCTCTTGGTATTAGAAACTTTCTAAGACCATGATTATAGCTCCTGAAAGTTAGAAACATTCAAAGGAGTGACTTAAATTTTACTATGAATCTGCATGTTTAGAAGTATGTGTAATGTTTGAAATTCACTGATGACATTGATCTAATAAAGAAGATAGAAGAGTGGTTCAGAAAGGGGGACTATATTTATAGGATCAATGTCCTTGAGAAGGTAAAAGTAGATGATTCTAAAGCCCATGAATGAGGATAGACTGTGACTTGAGTTCAGGGACACAGGAAGGAAAGCAGAGGACATGCATGAGATGCAGGTGGTTTGATACATTTGGTGCGGGGAAGATGAGGTCATTACTATGCAACTAAGTTTATATCCATTATCAGTTTCTGTGTAGATACCTATTGTAATATCCATATTTGAGAGAAATACAAGTTAGTATCATCCACTTAGAGTGAGAAGTGAGAGAAAGTACTGGAGGTTTGAGGGGAAAAAGAATTAGTGTAAAATAGATGTTGTAGAATGTTGAGAGCACATATCATATGGAAGGACAATAGAATTCTGGGCAATGTTGAGTCAGTATTTGAGACTTTTGATGATGAATTAGAGATCACTAAACATGAATGTGTTATTTTCCCCAGCTATAGATGGTTGTGCACGTGTTGGTACAGACTAGGATAACTGTAATATTAATAATCACTAATGATTATTGTATTAACTATTGTACTAAGTATTTTAAATATATAAAATCGTTTATTTTTTTTTTGCTTTACAAATGTCTTTTTTATTAATTTTATTATGTTATGTTAGTCACCATATATTACATCATTACTTTTTGATGTACTGTTCCATGATTCATTTTTGCATATAATACCCAGTGCCCCATGCAGTACATGCCCTGTTTAATACCCATCACCAGGCTAACCCATCCCCCCACCACCCCCAGAACCCTCAGTTTGTTTCTCAGAGTCCATAGACTCATGGTTCGTCTCCCCCTCTGATTCCCCCCCCTTCATTTTTCCCTTCCTGCTATCTTCTTCTACTCCTTTTTTTTTTTTTTTTAACATATAACGTATTATTTGTTTCAGAGGTACAGGTCTGTGCTTCAACAGTCTTACACAATTCACAGCGTTCACCATAGCACACACCCTCCCTAATGTCTATCACCCAGCCACCCCATCCCTCCACCCCCCACCACTCCAGCAACCATCAGTTTGTTTCCTGAGATTAAGAATTCCTCATATCAGTGAGGTCATATGATACATGTCTTTCTCTGATTGACTTATTTCGCTCAGCATAATACCCTCCAGTTCCATCCACGTCATTGCAAATGGCAAGATTTCATTCCTTTTGATGGCAGCATAATATTCCATTGTATATATATATACCACATCTTCTTTATCCATTCATCTGTTGATGGACATCTTGGCTCTTTCATAGTTTGGCTATTGTAGACATTGCTGCTATAAACATCGGGGTGCACAGACCCCTTCGGATCCCTACATTTGTATCTTTGGGGTAAATACCCAGTAGTGCAATTGCTGGGTCATAGGGTAGCTCTATTTTCAACTTTTTGAGGAACCTCCATACTGTTTTCCAGAGTGGCCACACCAGCTTGCATTCCCACCAACAGTGTAGGAGGGTTTCCCTTCTCCGCATCCCTGCCAACATCTGTCATTTCCTGACTTGTTAATTTTAGCCATTCTGACTGGTGTGAGGTGGTATCTCATTGAGGTTTTGATTTGGATTTCCCTGATGCCCAACGATGTTGAGCACTTTTTCATGTGTCTGTTGGCCATTTGGATGTCTTCTTTGGAAAAATGTCTGTTCATGTCTTCTGCCCATTTCTTGATTGGATCATTTGTTCTTTGGGTATTGAGTTTGATAAGTTCTTTATAGATTTTGGATACTAGCCCTTTATATGCCATTTGCGAATATCTTCTCCCATTCTATAGGCTGTTTTTTGGTTTTGTTGACTGTTCCTTTTGCTATGCAAAAGCTTTTTATCTTGATGAAGTCCCAATAGTTCATTTTTGCCCATGCTTCCCTTGCCTTTGGTGATGTTTCTAGGAAGAAGTTGCTGCAGCTGAGGTCGAAGAGGTTGCTGCCTGTGTTCTCCTTTAGGATTTTGATGGACTCCTGTCTCACATTGAGGTCTTTCAACCATTTTGAGTCTATTTTATGTGTGGTGTAAGGAAATGGTCCAGTTTGATTCTTCTGCATGGGGCTGTCCAATTTTCCCAACACCATTTGTTGAAGAGACTGTCTTTTTTCCATTGGACATTCTTTCCTGCTTTGTCGAAGATTAGTTGACCATAGAGTTGAGGGTCCATTTCTGGGCTCTCTGTTCTGTTCCACTGATCTATGTGTCTGTTTTTGTGTCAGTACCATACTGTCTTGATGATGACAGCTTTGTAATAGAGCTTGAAGTCCGGAATTGTGATGCCACCAGCTTTGCTTTTCTTTTTCAACATTCCTCTGGCTATTCGGGGTCTTTTCTGGTTCCATACAAATTTTAGGATTATTTGTTCCATTTCTTTGAAAAAAGTGAATGGTATTTTGATAGGGATTGCATTGAATGTATAGATTGCTCTAGGTAGCATTGACATCTTCATGATATTTGTTTGTCCAGTCCATGAGCATGGAACGTTTTTCCATTTCTTTGTGTCTTCCTCAATTTCTTTCATGAGTATTTTATAGTTTTCTGAGTACAGATTCTTTGCCTCTCTGGTTAGATTTATTCCTAGGTATCTTATAGTTTTGGGTGCAGTTGTAAATAGGACCAACTCCTTAATTTCTCTTTCTTCTGTCTTGTTGTTGGTGTATAGGAATGCCACAGATTTCTGTGCATTGATTTTATATCCTGCCACTTTCCTGAATTCCTGTATGAGTTCTAGCAGTTTTGGGGTGGAGTCTTTTGGGTTTTCCACATAAAGTACCATATCATCTGCAAAGAGTGAGAGTTTGACTCCTTCTTTGCTGATTCAGATGCCTTTTATTTCTTTTTGTTGTCTGATTGCTGTGGCTAGGACTTCTAATACTATGTTGGAAAGGAGTGGTGATAGTGGACATCCCTGCTGTGTTCTTGACATTAGGGGGAAAGCTCTCAGTTTTTCCCCATTGAGAATGATATTTCCTGTGGGTTTTTCATAGATGGCTTTTATGAGATTGAGGTATACTCTATCGCTATACTCTGAAGTGTTTTGATGAAGAAAGGATGCTATACTTTGTCAAATGCTTTTTCTGCATATTGAGAAGATCATATGGTTCTTGTTCTTTCTTTTATTAATGTATTGTATCCCATTGATTGATTTGCAGATGTTGAACCAACCTTGCAGTCCAGGAATAAATCCCACTTTGTCGTGGTGAATAATCCTTTTAATGTACTGTTGGATCCTATTGGCTAGTATTTTGATGAGAATTTTTGCATCCATGTTCATCAAGGATATTGGTCTGTAATTCTCCTTTTTGATGGGGTCTTTGTCTGGTTTGGTGATCAAGGTAATGGTGGCCTCATAAAATGAGTTTGGAAGTTTTCCTTCCATTTCTATATTTTGGAACAGTTTCAGAAGAATAGGTATTTTTTTTAAAGATTTTATTTATTTATTTGATGAGAGAGACAGCGACAGAGGGAACACAAACAGGGGGAGTGGGAGAGGGAGAAGCGGGCCTCCTGCCGAACAGGGAGCCTGATGCGGGGCTCGATCCCAGGACCCTGGGACCATGACCTGAGCTGAAGGCAGACGCTCAACGACCGAGCCACCCAGGCGCCCCCAGAAGAATAGGTATTAATTCTTCTTTAAATTTTGGTAGAATTCCCCTGGGGAGACATCTGGCCCTGGGCTTTTGTTTGTTGGGAGATTTTTCATGACTGCTTCAATTTCCTTAGTGGTTATAGGTCTGTTCAGGTTTTCTATTTCTTCCTGGTTCAGTTTTGGTAGTTGATACATCTCTAGGAATGATTCTGTTTCTTCCAGATTATCTAATTTGCTGGCATATCGTTGCTCATAATATGTTCTTATAATTGTTTGTATTTCTTTGGAGTTGGTTGTGATCTCTCCTCTTTCATTCATGATTTTATTTATTTGGGTCATTTCTCTTTTCTTTTTGATAAGTCTGACCAGGGGTTTATCAATCTTGTTAATTCTTTCAAAGAACCAGCTCCTTGTTTCGTTCATCTGTTCTACTGTTTTTGGTTTCTATTTCATTGATTTCTGCTCTGATCTTTATTATTTCTCTTCTCCTGCTGGGTTTAGGCTTTATTTGCTGTTCTTTCTCCAGCTCCTTTAGGTGTAAGGTTAGTTTGTGTACTTGAGACCTTTCTTGTTTCTTGAGAAAGGCTTGTATTGCTATATACTTTCCTCTCAGGACTGCCTTTGCTGCATCCCAAAGATTTTGAACAGTTGTGTTTTCATTTTCATTGGTTTCCATGAAATTTTTAATTCTTCTTTAATTTCCTGATTGACCCATTCATTCTTTAGTAGGATGCTCTTTAGCCTCCATGTATTTGAGTTCTTTCTGACTTTCCTCTTGTGATTGAGTTCTAGTTTCAAAGCATTGTGGTCTGAAAATATACTGGGAATGATCCTAATCTTTTGGTACTGGTTGAGACCTGATTTGTGACCTAGGATGTGATCTATTCTGGAGAATGTTCCATGGGCACTAGAGAAGAATGTGTATTCTGTTGCTTTGGGATGGAATGTTCTGAATATATCTGTGAAGTCCATTTGGTCCAGTGTGTCATTTAAAGTCTTTATTTCCTTGTTGATCTTTTGCTTAGATGATCTGTCCATTTCAGTGAGGGGGGGTGTTAAAGTCTCCCACTATTATTGCATTGTTGTCAATGTGTTTCTTTGCTTCTGTTATTAATTGCCTTATATAATTGGCTGCTCCCATGTTAGGGGCATAGATATTTACAATTGTTAGATCTTCTTGTTGGATAGACCCTTTAAGTATGATATAGTGTCCTTCCTCATCTCTTATTACAGTCTTTGGTTTAAAATCTAATTTGTCTGATATAAGGATTGCCACCCCAGCTTTCTTTTGGTGTCCATTAGCATGATTAATGGTTTTCCATCCCTTCACTTTCAATCTGGGGGTGTCTTTGGGTCTAAAATGAGTCTCTTGCAGACAGCATATCAATCAGTCTTGTATTTTTATCCAATCTGATAGCCTGTGTCTTTTGATTGGGGCATTTAGCCCATTTACATTCAGGGTAACTATTGAAAGATATGAATTTAGTGCCATGGTATTGCCTGTAAGGTGACTGTTAGTGTGTATTGTCTGTGTTCCTTTCTGGTCTATGTTGCTTTTAGGCTCTCTCTTTGCTTAGAGGACCCCTTTCAAGATTTCTTGTAGGGCTGGTTTTGTGTTGCAAATTCCTTTAGTTTTTGTTTGTCTTCGAAGCTTTTTATCTCTCCTTCTATTTTCAGTGACAGCCTAGCTGGATATAGTATTCTTGGCTGCATATTTTTCTCATTTAGTGCTCTGAATATATCATGCCAGTCCTTTCTGGCCTGCCAGGTCTCTGTGGATAGGTCTGTTGCCAATCTAATGTTTCTACCATGGTAGGTTACATATCTCTTGTCCCGAGCTGCTTTCAGGATTTTCTCTTTGTCTCTGAGGCTCGTAAGTTTTACATTAGATGTCGGGGTGTTGACCTATTTTTATTGATTTTGAGAGGGGTTCTCTGTGCCTCCTGAATTTTGATGCCTGTTTCCTTCCCCAAATTAGGGAAGTTCTCTGCTATAATTTGCTCCAATATACCTTCTGCCCCTCCTTCTCTCTTTCTTCTTCTTCTGGGATCCCAATTATTCTAATGTTGTTTCGTCTTATGGTATCACTTATCTCTCAAATTCTGCCCTCATGATCCAGTAGTTGTTCATCTCTCTTTTTCTCAGCTTCTTTATTTTCCATCATTTGGTCTTCTATATCACTAATTCTCTCTTCTGCCTCATTTATCCTAGCAGTTAGAGCCTCCATTTTTGATTGTCCCCCATTAATAGCCTTTTTGATTTGACTTGGTTAGATTTTAGTTCTTTTATTTCTCCAGAAAGGGTTTCTCTAATATCTTCCATGCTTTTTTCAAACCCAGCTAGTATCTTTAAAATCATCATTCTGAACTCTAGTTCCAACATCATACTAATGTCCGTATTGATTAGGTCCCTGGTAGTTGGTGCCTCTTGTTCTTTTTGTTGAGGTGATTTTTTCTGTCTTGTCATTTTGTCCTGAGGAGAATAGATGAATGAGAGAACAAAATGCTAACAGGGTAACAATGTCCCCAGAAAATATACACTAAACAAATCAGAAAAGACCTGCAACTGAGGGAAAAGAAAGGGAAAGAAAGAAAAAAGAAAAAAGAAAAAAGAAAAAGATAAAAACAAACAAAAACAAAACAAAACAAAAAAACAGAATATGATCAAATATGATCAGGCTGGAGCATAGATCAGTGCCACCACTAGATTTGGGCGTACTTTGGTCTATTAGAAAAAAGTGCCTCCCAAAATTTTAAAGAATGAAAAACTTATATATGTACAAAAATAAGGGTAAATATGATGAAGGGATGGAATATGACTGTAAAGATGAAAATTATAAAGGATTTTATAAAAGGAATTGATAAGGTAAGAAGTTGGTTGTAAAAAGAAAGAAGAGGTTTAAAAAAAAGGGGGGGGGGTAGAGAGAATGTGATCAGGCAGGAGACTAGAACAAAACCATACACTAGAGATTTAGGGTATATTTTGGTCTGTTAGAAGAAACTGTACCCCAAAATTTTAAAAAGAGAACAACATGTATATATATAAATACCAAAAATAAGGTTAACTACTATGAAGGGATAGAATATGACTCTAAAAATGAAAAATAAAAAAGATTTTTTAAAAAAGGGATTGATAAGATGTTGGTTGAAAAAGGGAAAAAGAAAAATTCAAAAAAAAAAAAAGAGTTAAAAAAAAATTAACTTTGAAAGACTGAAGAAGCATGGTAAAATAGCCATGAATTCTATGTGCAGTATTACCCTAGCGCTGGAGTTCTGCCATTCTCATTGATCGGTAAACTTGGTCTTGGGTGCCTGTTCTCACTGATCTTCTGGGGGTGGGGCCTGTTGCCATGGTTCCCAAATGTCTTTGCCGAGTTGGAATTGCCCCGCCCTTGCCAGTCAGGGCTAAGTAATCTGCTCGGGTTTGCTCTCGGGAGCTTTTGTTCCCTGCAAGCTTTCCGTACAGCTTTGGAGGACAAGAGTGAAAATGGCGGCCTCCCAATCTCTGCCCCGGAGGAGCTGAGAACTCAGGGCCCCACTCCTCAGTGAGCCCCCAGAGAAAAACAGTCAGTCACTCCCATCTCCCTGGTCTCCGGCCGCACTCCGTGCTCACCCGGCCTGTGACCGCGCGTTTCTATCTGTGGCGCACGACTCCGTGTGGAGTCTCCAAACCCAGCTGATCCCTGCGGTGCGCTCCTGTGCCACTCCTCCCAGGAGAGGAAGGTGAGTCTCCCTGGATCTGCCGCTTGTTGGGTCCCTGCTGGAAGAGCAGTGGCCCGACTGCCGCGGATCACGGTTTATGGCAACCCTGAGCTGAGAGCCTGCTCCTCGGCTCCATCTCTGCAGCCGGCTTCCCCGCTCCGATACCTGGGAGCTCTGCTGCACTCAGACACCTCCGGTCTTTCTGTGACCCAGAGGGTCCTGAGACCACAGTGTCCTAGCGAGTGTTCCACCCCCTGCTTAGCCACTGGAGTGACGTCCCTCAGCAGAGCCAACTTGTAAAAGTTCCGATTTTGTGCTCTGCTGCTCTATCACTTGCCAGAAGTGGCCGACGGAGGCCCCCTCCTCCGTCGTCTATCCTCCCGAATATCCCCTCAGATTCACTTCTCTGCATGTCCTACCTTCCAGAAAGTGGTCGTTTTTCTGTTCAGAGAGTTGCTGCTATTCTTTTCTTCGATCTCCTGTTGAGTTTATAGGTGTTCAGAATGGTTTGATCCCTATCTAGCTGAATTCTTGGGACCAGACGAAATTTAGGTCTCCTACTCCTCCGCCATCTTGCTCCTTTAAACTCATTTATGACAACATGCTCAGATAGGTATGATAATAAATCCAATATTACACATAAGATATAGAGATTGAACTCTATAATATAAAATTTGGGTTTAGCCAGTGTGAGTTATGGAGGGAGAGAGGAGCAAGATACTGAGTGTGAGAAATGGAGTGATTCACAGAGCCGATGAACAATAGAATTTAAGTAGAGAATAGAATTCTTTATATCTAGGTACCAGATGTAGCACAGTTATTAATATACTTTTTTCAAATAAGTGGTGATGTGAAATACTAAAAGATATTTGGAGGTGAGCCAGTCAAGGAACAGTGAGACCAGGAGTAGCAGGGAAAGAAAAGAAAATGGTGGAAAAGGGTACATAATCTTTAATCCATAGTAGATATAGAAAGGGCAATGGTGGGAAAAGAGGGGTGATCTTTGATGAATGTCGAGGAATAACTAGGGAAATCATCACTGAGTGTTGCAAATCAGTTTTCTAATTCATTTAAGTTTTGAATCACTCATCAAGTAAGCTGTGTTAAAAATGAAATATTTTAAAACCTCTAAGTAGTTTTGGAAATTCCCTCAGGATTGGTTGTTAATTAAATATGTTAGCACTTTATGTGAATACCATGAGGTATATTGATCATAACAGTATATTTGTATACAGGTGTATAGTTTATCAGCAATATCATATTCTGTAAGAGATATGGTTCTCTGGATAACATAAAACAACATATAATGAACTGACAGCTATTTGGAAGTTTCTTGAATCAAAGGGAAGGTTGAAAATTCTTCCTGGAAAATCAGAACCCAGGCAGTTCCACATGGTCTTTTTTTGCCTACATATATCCACTGAAGACATTTTAACTTTTGTTCTATTTCCTCCTCATTTCTATCATTAAATTGTTTAAAGTTCACTGGCTCAAGCCACAGTGGTGAGAGGAAATCACCAGGTGAAATGTCACCAGGGCCCTCAGTATGAACTATATAATGCTGCAGGAACACAACTTTAACGTTTCAGTGACTTAATACAACAAAAGCCTGTGTCTCACTTGTATGACATGTCCAAAGATTGTTGGCAATGTAGTTCTGCTCATATATGTTCCATCTACGTATGCTGCACTGACTAAATCAAGTCACGTGGCCTTGCTCAACATCAAGGTTCTGTCACAGACACCTGTGCCTTCTAAGAGTGACCAATGTAGTGAATTGCTATGCCTTGGAAAAAGGGAAATAGGTGCTGAGAAACAACTGCTTACTATTGCAAATATTTTTAAAAAATTGAGATTTAGGCTTAATATGTGATTGATACATATGGCACTTATCTTATATCCATTTTATACAGGTGGACATACAAAGAAACAATAAATTCATTTGCCCCAGTCTTGAATGGCATAGTCCATATTTATTGGAATGTTTTCACTGCTCCTTGGTTACATAAAGTTTCTTAAATCCATGAAGTTCAGGGGTACCTGAGTGACTCAGTCATTTAAGTGTCCAACTCTTCATTTTGGTTCAGGTCTTGATCTCAGGGTCATAAGATCGAGCCCCACATTGGGCTCCATGCCCAGCTTAAGATTCTGTCTCTCTCTCTCCCTCTCCCTCTCCCTTTGCCCCTTCCCTCTCAGCTTTCTCTCTGTCTCAAAAAAAATAAAAAATAAAAAGATCCATGAAGTTCAAGCTCAATTCTGCATATCATTTTCCAAATGCTTTAGCTATAATCTATTCTCTGCTTTTGTGTCCCTTTCATATACCTCAACTTTAGCATTTGGGACTTATAACATGGATTGGCTATTGTTCCCTATTATCTTCTAAGAAATAATGAAAATTGCCTTAAAAAGATCAGCATATTGAGAGCAGAAGGAAGTAAATTTAGTAAAAAAAATAATAAGTACATTATCAGTCTTTAAATTTTAAGACGACTCCATGTTACTTGTAGAATGCCTCTGGAATGTTATTTCTTTGCACTGTCTTTAGAACTAATCCAATTTTACTCATTAACATAGCTTCAAGTAGACAAACTTCTCAGATAATATTTATGTCATTGCCTATAAATGTACAATATATCTCATTTGCTAGTGTTTTATTTTAAGGATAAGTGATTCAGAGATTTAAAGATTTATCCTTATGTTAAGTGTCTGCCTTTGGCTCAGGTCATGATCCTAAAGATGTATCCTTATTTTTTATTTTAAACAAACAAACAAACAAACAAAACTAATAAAGCTTGGGTATATTTTTTACAATGTAAATAATATTATTCTTGTATTTATTTTCAATTTTTTCTTTCCAAGTTTCCATTTGTGGAAGTGAATATAAGGTTCATTAATCAATAAATAATTTATAGAAACCCATACATCTGCAAGTGCCATATAACAGAGAAACAAAAAATTGAAGTCCTGGCAATAGATTGTTACTGAAAGAATAGTATATTTAAAATTCAAAATAGCTTTTTATATCAACAGCTAAAGAATTCACTATTGTTCAAAAAATAATTACTTTCTGTAAATCCTTGTACAAGCTGTCTGATCAACATGACAGAAAAAAATCTTCAAAGAATATATGTGTATCTCTACAATGGACATTTTATCTACTGTCACAGAAGCCCCTTCCTTTTATTTCCTTCAGAAGTTTTGAAGAGAAAATCTTTAAAAAAAAAAAAAAAACTTATATAATTGTAAATAATAATTTTCTACATAGGTCTGTCTTGTATAGAATAGATATAAGAGAAAGACATGTATCATATGATCTCACTGATACGAGGAATTCTTAATCTCAGGAAACAAACTGACGGTTGCTGGAGTGGTGGGGGGTGGAGAGATGGGGTGGCTGGGTGGTAGACATTGGGGAGGGTGTGTGCTATGGTGAGCGCTGTGAATTGTGTAAGACTGTTGAATCACAGACCTGTACCTCTGAAACAAATAATACATTATATGTTAAAAAAAAAAAAAAAAAAAAAGAAGATAGCAGGAAGGGAAAAATGAAGGGGGGGAAATCGGAGGGGGAAACAAACCATGAGAGACTGTGGACTCTGAGAAACAAACTGAGGGTTCTAGAGGGGAGCCTGGTGATGGGTATTAAAGAGGGCACGTTCTGCATGGAGCGCTGGGTGTTACATGCAAACAATGAATCTTGGAACACTACATCAAAAACTAAAAAAAAAAAAAAAAAAAAGAATAGATAATAGTTTCTCAGTCTTTTATGACCCCCATTCTTTTTACAAATGTGGTTTAAATTGAGCTCTACTGAATATTTTCCATTTATAACAGTTTAAAAAGGTGCTTTCTTAACAAAGTATGACACAGTTCTTAACTTGACATGTACAACATCGTTTTCTCTTTTATTTTGTTCTCTGGATCCCTATTGGCATGTTTCACTCACTTCACTTCATCTATAGTTTTATCATGCCCCAATATTCTTATTTTATCATTGACATGTAAGGTTAAATCTATTTTATATTTCTTATCCTAGACTGATATATGCTTCCTTTTTGATTTATTCAACTTTAAGCTTGTTCTCGACCTCTGGGCATATTAACTCAACTAAAAACATATTGACCAACCACCAACCAAAAAACACTCTCTCAGTTCTCCAGGGCAATTCTAAGCCAACACTCCCAGTCACTTTAAAAAATTCTAAGGACTTTTTGCACTGTTTATCAAGTTTACATGAATAACACTTCATTTCTTTTCCCCCAACACCATTTTATTGTGTTTATAATCTACTAACATTTACCTAAGCAGAAATATATTTACATGTAATTTATATGCATTTCTGGTTTATTTGTATCATTGATACATACATTATTATACCTTATTTGATGTAAAGATCTGTAAAAAATCTCTAACAATAACTGTTTCCTAATTGGGAAAAAGTGATCATAGAAAAATCTAAATTTCTAGAATGGGTTAAGTTAATGGCTAATGAACTTGTCTTGAATATGTAGAAACTTGTTTGCAAATTACCTTAGTCTTCTCAGGCTGCTGTAGCAAAATGCCGTAGATGATGGCTTAAACAATAGAAATTTATCTTTTCACAGTTCTTGATACTAAAAGTCCGAGATCAAGGTGCCAGCAGGGATGGTGTCTGATGACAACTCTACCTTAGGTTGCAGACTCTCACCTTCTTGATTTATACTCACATAACTTCTTCTTTGTGTATGCAGAGAGTGAGAGAGAGAGAGAGAGAGAGAGAGAGAGAGAGAGAAACTGCAATAATGAGCCAGCTCTGGCACCTTTTCTCATAAGACACTAATTTTGTCAGATCAGGGTCCCACTCCAATGGCCTCATTTAACTACAGTTTCATCCTCACTCCAAATACAGCCACATTGGTGGTTAGGACTTCAACATATGAATTTGGGAGGGACATACACATTCAGTCTATAACACGAGTATTTAAAATTTGTGATGAGGCTGATAAAAATAATGTTATTTTAAAAAAAGATATATTTTGAAAAGTAATAACTTACATATGAAATTTTATCCCAGTTAGGAAATACTGTTTAATTAATAAGTTTTGATTCAGATACAATATTATAAGAGTATATATGTAGTTGAAAAATGTCTAATTTTTTTAGTCACTAGATTAAAAATAACCACTTTATCCTCAGTCTGAAATTCTAGCCACATTTTTTGAAAAGCATTTTGAAATCTATGAAAAATATAGATGATGAACCATCCTATAGTTATAATATGAAATTCAAATATAAATATGAGTGTATATGATATTTTAAAGTACATTTCTAAGGGTTTAAAGGTCATCTGAAAGTTAAGTGGACTACAACAGACTTTAAATATTTCCTTCAAAATAAGTAATATTAAATTCATTAACAGTAATTCTTGAGAGATTTTCTCAGAATTATGAAAGGAGAATATTAAATTATTTAAAATATGAATGAAATTATCAAATCTCAACTTTTAATGTGAAAAGGCAAGTTAGAATATAGTAATTATCGACTATATATTTAATTAACAAAAGAATTATGGAGCTTATATTTGTTTCAAAGTGTATGTATTGTTGGAAAGCAGTGTCAATGGAAGAAGTTATGATTTACATAATAGGTATATTGAGAAGAAAAATAAGCTGACCACCTTCACCTACATTGCACACCAAAATTGGTTAATAAATGAGTGATGATAAGAAAAATAGAACTGGAGAGACAACGAATACTTTTATAGGAAAAGAGACTAGCACTACTTTCTGGAAAAAAAAGAAACAGTACAAGAGAGAAGACAAAGTCAAATATGAGAGAGGTAAGAAAAGTGAAGAGAGAAACAACACACATGGGAAGTTGGAAGAGATGAGACATCTGGAGAGTTGCTATGAACCATTGTGATTTTTAACAGGTAGATGGGTAAAAGGATTTTAACTGAGTTTCATCATGTTTTCTGTGATGTAATCCCTTTTCCACCCTCCAGAATACTGTTATAAAGACATATGTTTCAAATATAATCTTATTTGCGTTGGACATGTATGCATGTGCACCTGTATATTTTATAGATCTCATACTGACATGAGTTTTTAATGGTATCAAAGCATCCCAGGTTTATTTAGGTTACATGACAACAAAGCCAAAAATTTCCAGGTGGCAGGAAATTGTTGAGTAACATAAATAGGTAGGAAGTATAAAACCTGGATAGCAACATAGAGATTTTATAATTAGAGGGGCCCAAAATAGACACACACAAAAAAAAATTATAAAGATGAAAATCTACTGAGAGATCTTACCCGCACTATGGCTCCCCACCTACCGCATTCCCCCCGGCCCCCACAGTCATCTTCCTCTTCTTGCCCTTTGTTTTCCTTTCTTTTTTTTTTTTTTTTAAGGATTTTGAGCGAAGGCAGACGCTTAACTGACTAGGCCACCCAGGCGTCCCGTCTTTTGTTTTCCTGATCTTGTAATACAAATTTAATTCAAGCAACACTGGGGAGGGAATCACCAGATTTGAAGGCCTGTGCTGATCAGGTAAACAAGTAAATGGACATTTCAGAAATTTATGGACAGATGACTGGAACACCAACCCAAAGTATTGTCACTGCATAAGACCTTTGAAACTTTTGCAGTAAGAGTATGGGAAGGAAGGAAACTCTAAGAACATTTGAAGTTAAAAATTTCCATCACTTCAGTGGAAGGAACATAAAAGCAAAATTAGTTTGAGTCACGGAAAACAGAATAATTTTTTCTTGCAGACAGTTTATGGATTTAGATGATTATTTATTACACATTGCTAAAAATTTTTATGTGGTACATGAACTATGCTATGAACTGATTACAAACCATAAAAATTTAGCATTCATTTTGATGCAAGTGTTTTGACCTTGTGGAATAACTGATGTTCAGAGAGTAGGTGTCTTCTCAAAAGTTACTGCTGATTTCAGCAATGTCACTGAACTATGATGAGACTGAATTAAAAGAGTCCTGTGGAGTCTACTATCCTGACCAAATGCAGTAGCCTGGAGGAGGAAAAAAACGTGTATGAGTAAAGGATTGAAAACAATTTCTGAACGCCTCAGATTCTCTTCATTTTCAGGAGATATACCCAGAAAGAGGGGCAGAAGCAAGAGATTTTTCAAAACCTTCTCTTAGGATCTCTTTATTCTACTTGCAGAAACTAAGCACACTTAGCTACATAGAGAATTATCAGAAAATTTAAATCTTGTGCTCTAGATTCACACAGTGCCAGTGCTTAAGCCAAGTTTGGCCTGATTATGTAGTTTATTTGACAAGCAAATGTTAAATAAGTGAGAGAAAAAAACAAAAGAAGAAGCATAATATAAAAATGTGAAGCATAATATAAAAACGTCCTTTATGCAGGACAGGTACATCACAGTTTGCTCATTCCTTCTGTTACTTCTTTATCTCGTGTGGCCTGGTTTACTTGTTTCTTTTATATACCTGGTCCCTCTACAGCATTTTTGTCCACCTGCTTTGCAGGCTAATTAAAAAGTTTTCCTCCAAAACATTATCACTGAATTAAGTGTATTCTGATGGAGACTTTTAAGAGAATGAATTTGTCGGGCGCCTGGGTGGCTCAGATGGTTGGGCGTCTGCCTTCGGCTCAGGTCATGATCCCAGCGTCCTGGGATCGAGTCCCGCATCGGGCTCCCTGCTCCTTGGGAGCCTGCTTCTCCCTCTGCCTCTCTCTCTCTCTCTGTCTCTCATGAATAAATAAATAAAATCTTAAAAAAAAAAAAAAAGAATGAATTTGTCTAAAACGTGAAGGGTCTGAGTTTTGACCCGACTTCTGTAATCACACGTAGTGGCACAGTTTCATAGATGTTGACAGAAGACTCCTGTGTCAGAGACCTAGGATTTCTTTCCTCTCAGGAGAGCAGGAAGCATGAGGTTTATGTTCACATTAGGTCCGCCGGCTCCCAAAGGGAAATGCTGCACATACCGTAAGTTTGGGTCAGAGCTGAGGAACCTCAAACTTAGGAAACCCTCAATCATATCAAGAGATGCTAGCAAATATACCCAATATGTACCCTGGAGAAATACATTTTCTTTCTTGTCTTAGTCAAGAAAAAAAATCTGTCCTCTGCCCTCAAGGGAGACACTGTCTCTGTCTTCCAAAGGTGTTTGCTATACAAACTTCTTGAACAAAAAATCAATGTCACTTGGCAAGACTTAAATACAGGAGACGTGAAGAGTTGGCCCCATACAGAATCAATTGGCCATGCATGTGAGGGTGGTCACACGCATCTACAGAAAGACTGGCCTTCATAAGAAATCTAGAGATTGGACTTCCCAGATTTGCCAAGGAAATGATTTTAAGAAAGCCCCTAAAAGTTTAGGAAAGTGCAAGCACTCCTGTTTTTCATGTGGCTTATGCCAAATACAGGCATTTAAGGGTACATTTATCTATTAAGAAAAACAGTATTTATATTATAGAACTTAAGGTGATTGGGGGTATGCCATGTAATCACCAAGTGGTAACAAGATAAGGTTATTCAGGAACCCCCTCTCCTGTGACAAAAAATAGAGGTCCACATGCTCGAAGGAGGGCCATGAATCTGAATGTGGATCATAATTCAAATTCTAGTTGAGATACCTAGGCATTACCTCCAGCTCTTCAGCCAAAATTGATTGTGCAAGAATGGCAAGTGGCAGGAGAACTGCCCTCTGTCCCTGGGACTGAGCTGAGTAGGGCTGCCTCTTATGGGGAGACACTGAACTTTTGTGGAAATGAGTAGGTCTCATGTGAGGAAGATGATTAATTTGGGAGTAATCAGAATCATCTATTTGACCATTGTGACGTCTGAGTAAAATGTACTTATATGACAGGCATTTGGAAATCACTATTCAAGAGAATCCAACTTGAAATAAGACTCAATTTCCAAAAGTTTGAAGGAAAAGAAATTTACCTGGAAATAAATTTGCAAGGACAATAAGAAGATTCTGAGGGAGTCAGAAGTCAAGATTATCCTATAAATCCATTTAATTTTAAACTTTTTGTATCTTCCCCCTTTCCTACATTGCTTCTGATAATTATTTGGGGAAACTGGCTATAAAAAAAAAAAATCTAAGTTCTTCCTTCTCTCTTCCTGTTTTTCTTTTTATTTCTCTCTCTTTTGAGAGATTTCACCCACTTTTGTGGCAAAAAGTGGGCAAGGGCAAAAAGTGAGGAAATCCTCTCCATATAAACACTAGAGCAGGTAATCCAATGGCAAACAAAGGTTGATAGTTTTGTCAAATCGAAAATTGGAAAAAAGCTTCATGAGTAAAAATTAAAATATCAATATAAATAAGACTTAAATAATGAGAAACAAATTTTGCAGTGCTTGGAAACACTGGGAAAGTGTTAGCAACAAATTGATATTAAGTAGGATAAATCATTGCTGTGCATGGAACATTTACAAATGCAAAAAAAGATATCAATACTACAAAGAAAAATGGTTAAAGAACACTACAAGTTCATTCAAAAACTAAACTTAACAGTCTTGTAAAAATGTCTGCATTCAATCTATTTACTTATGTAAGAAAAACAATTTAAAAATGATTCAATAGCAAAGATGAAATGGTTTGACAAAGAATTTGTGATAGCAACTACAAGCATACCTCACTTTTTTGTACTTCACAGATATTTTATTTTTTACTTGAAGGTTTGTGGCAACCCTGAATTGAGCATGTCTATTGGTGCCATTTTTTTTTTCCAACAGAATATGCTCACTTCATGTCTCTGTATCACATTTTGGTAATTTTCACAATATTTCAAAACTTTTTAATTAGTATTATACTTGTTATGGTGATCCCTGATCAGTCATTATGACTCACTAAAAGCTCAGATGATGGTTATTGTTTTTTAGCACTAAAGTATTTTTTGATTAAGGTATGTACATTGTATTTTTATACATAATGCCATTGCACACTTAACAGACTACAGTATGGTGAAAATTAACTTTTATATGCACTAGGAAACCAAAAGATTCATTTGACTCACTTTATTGTGATATTCACTTTATTGCAATGGTCTAAACTGAACCTGCAATTTCTCCCAGGTATTCCTGTACATAAAATATCAAACAACCACTGTCTAGAGTGTAATTTTTGCATAATTCTCAAGGTCATTTTTAAAAGTGAATAAATTTATCATTGGTTTTCAATTTTATTTTCTTTCTTTCCTTTCTTTTTATTTTTGGAGTATATGAAGGGAATGGGTTCGGGTATAGTAGTGTTGGAGGATTAACACAGTGATGGTGTTTAGTGCTTGGTTTAGAAGTACTAATTGCTTAATTATTATCTATTAAATTTTAAATGTTTCTTTCATGTGATCTAAAATATTTAAGAAATTACTTGGATGGGGAGACGAACCATGAGAGACTATGGACTCTGAGAAACAAACTGAGGGTTCTAGAGGGGAGGGGGGGCGGGAGGATGGGTTAGCCTGGTGATGGGTATTAAAGAGGGCACGTTCTGCATGGAGCACTGGGTGTTATACACAAACAATGAATCGTGGAACACTACATCAAAAACTAATGATGTAATGTATGATGATTAACATAACATAATAAAATTTAAAAAAAATTCGTTTGGGTTTATCAGAACAGAATTAGATATCTGAGGATGTCTGAAATAATAACTATTTACATTTTGACAATTATTATCATAAAAGGAGGTATTTATTTCAATTTTTAAAATGTGTATTATTTTTGTAATTAATTACTAATGGAAAATATGTATACTATGCTAATAAGATAATAAATGGCTTAAAAATAATGCATCCTTAAAAATACCAGAAAGGAAAACTAGCATATAAGATATAACAATTTGAGGGAACTATTTGCAACATTTATAACAAAAAGTATTATTTTTATTATGCTATAAATAGGACTTATACATAGATCTAGAAAATTCATACATGAAACTAAATTCCACATGCAAAATAATTACATAAAAACTTAGTCTTATTAAAAATCAAAGAAATGCACATTTGATGAAATAGTCTGTTGCTCAAATTTCCAAGGATTTTGTTTAAAATATTAATACTTAGGGGTTCCTAGGTGGCACAGTCAGTTAAGCAACCAACTCGTGGTTTTGGCTCAGGTTGTGCTCGCAGGGTCCTGAGATGGAGCCCGGTGCTATGCTCCACACTCAGCACGGAGTCTGCTTAAGATTCTAAAAAAAAAAAAAGGATTCTCTCTCCCTCTCCTTCTGCCCCTCCCCACTAAAATAAATAAGTCTTTAAAATATTAATACTTAAATTGTATCAGCTGGAAGAAGCTCCCAAATAACCAAACAATTATAAATCATTATAGGTAATGATAATGAACTTCGATAATTAATCAAGAATCTTAAGTAGTATGCTTTGAATCAGTATTTTTATTTTTTTTTAAAGATTTTATTTATTTCTTTGACAGAGAGAGACACAGCGAGAGAGGGAACACAAGCAGGGGGAGTGGGAGAGGGAGAAGCAGGCTTCCCTCAGAGCAGGGAGCCTGATGCAGGGCTCGATCCCAGGACCCTGGGACCATGACCTGAGCCGAAGGCAGATGCTTAACGACTGAGCCACGCAGGCGCCCCAGTATTTTTATTTCTATGATTTGTTCATTACATATTTAGAAAGGTTCAACATGATGTATGGGCAAAGTATAAAGTTGTGAGCAATTTTAAAAATCATGTACAGTGATAGAGATTGGTTAAAGTCAGTTACTATTACGAGAAGAACTAGCATGTATTGAATACTTTTTATTTTATAGGCATTGCCCCATGTGAGGTACACATATATCAACAATAAATATATTGTTTCATTAATCAGTATAATTATGTATATAGGGTAGTTATAATTATTTTTATATAACAGAAGAGAAAACGAGTTTAAGGAAGTTAAAATACATGCCCAAAATATAGCTGCTGGAGTCCAGAGGTTATCCCAAGTTTGTAAGATGGCAAAACTTGTGTTTTTGAGTATCCTAAACACTTCCATGCTTACATAAGATAAAATGCAATACAATTCTAAAAATTATTTTATAGAGGAATTTAGAAAAATGCTCAGAGGATATCAAATAAAAGTAAACAAAAGTATAGCATGTAAATATAATCCTACTTGTGTGTTGATATTCATAAATATATAAAAATATTTTTATTAACCCTGGGTGTCCAAAATATGTGGTGTTAAATGTTATTTTAATAAGATGAGATATTGTTTAAAATAAAAAGTATTATTAAATTTGAATAAAACAATGTATACAATGAATAAAAGATCAAATGCCAACTAGGATCTGAATCAGGGAAAGCAATTAGCAAATTATTTCAACAGTGAATATTTATTCCCCTAATAGGGTTAAACATTTGTTTAAAGATGATGACCTAGTTTCATTAACATCATCACTGCATGTAAACAGTGTGATTATTTTCACAAATATTGTAGAATTACACACATTTTAAACCTCACAGCAGGACTCTGTAATCATGGCAGAAGGTCTTTCTAAAATGAACAGTATTTCTTTCCCAATAGAACCACAAGTAGACAAATGAAGATACTATGAATAATCATGGCTTCCATAAAACAGCAGTAATGTTAATTTAGTATAGTTTAAGAATTATATCTCTTGAGGACATTTCTGAGAAAAAACAAACAGAATTTGCCCGAAGTGACTGCATAATAAAAACGTAGAATAAATATTTTAGTATCAGAATAAGAAATGTATCATTTGCCATTTTTTTAAATCTAAGCATACATTTTAGAAACTTTGTTAACATGAAACATTTATTGAAGTATAAAACTATATATTCTTTTGACTTTAGTAAAATGAGATTAGCACATGGATTTTTGAAGGAAATTTACTTTGTGGAATATATATGTGTGAAGTAAACAAACTGCAGTGGTTAGAATTTTGAAAAGTAAATAAGAAGGTAAGTTAAAGGAAAACTCTTCACCTTTCCATTCTCTCTTGCAAATGTTTTCTTTTAAATTCACATGATGTTAAGGAGGTCACTTTAGGGGGAAAAGGTTTAATTAAAATATACTTACATAAAATGTAAATTTTGTAAGCAAGAGTTCTTAAAGGTAGAGTGAATAACAACATTGAAATAGAAGACAAACTAATATGTTACTATTACATATATAAAATTTTATATACATACATATATATAAATTAGACAAATGATAAAAATAGTGTCCCTAAGTGACAGAATTAATAACCTTTCCTCTTGATTGTTTAACAAAGTTTTATTTAATTTTTTGTTTTGTTTGTTTTGATCATTTTCTTGGGAAAAAGTAAGTGTGCCATTTGTAAAAATACAGTAACTGGGTATACACAGTAACTTTACCATCAGCAACTATAAAGGATCTGGAATTTTCCCTACTTGCAATCTAACAAATTAGCATACCACCATTTCATTGATGCTGATAGAAAAGATGAAACTCCTGGATCAGAGGGAAAAGACATTATTATTACCAGAAATAGCAGTAGATACAAATATCAGTATTTTTGCTGCTAGTTTCTGAAGTCTCCATTCCCATGCAGTCACATGAAAAGGATTAGTGATCCCTTCACACTCAGTAGTGGGAGGAATCCTGATGTTAGGGAACCCCAATTTTTTTTTTTAACCCAACCTTTTTATACTGGATAGTATGCATGCTCACCTTTCATTCTGGAGGGAGACATTTATCTTCCAAGCAGTTTGCAATAAATGCATCCTCATAAAGATAATCCACAGTAAAGGTAATCAGTATCTCTGACCACAAAAAGTGCTGAAACACATGCACTCATGAAAAATTGTCTCTTAACCCATATAAATTAAAAGAAAATTCTCATTAAGATTTCATATTATACAATAAAATCCATTAGGTTTGATTCTACCATTTTGGGAAAAATCATTATAATTTGTTCACAATACATATGTTTGTTCTGAATTTAAAAATAAAATATGACATTTATAGATTTAATAAATAAATACACTTTGTATTTTACATTTATTTACACTGTTAGAATATAATAATTTCATAATACACACATGACAAAAAATGGGCAGGATAATGTACGAGGCACAGCATATGACTGGGTGTCAAAATACATGAAATATTGACCAGCTACAACATTAACTAAGAATGTGTCCTTTGACAAGTCACAGATCAACACTGTGTTTTATTTCATTATCTATAAAACATAGAAAATGGACTGGATGACCTCTAAGGAACTTTTAACATCAAAGACTTAATAAAACTATGAGATGTGTTAGAAGATTACAAAGGATTTGCTGTTTTCTTTTTTTCCTCTATGTAATTTATTTCATTTCAACTCGGTGAATTAAGTGAAACTTTATTGTATATAAATAGGCTAGTATTGATATACAGAGGAGCTAAATGTGAACATTTTCCCTAGGAAATTTAATATTTGGGGAAACAGAACTGCCACATAATTGTACAGGTTATGCACTACATAAAGCTAGACTGTGGTATGAGTGGAATTCCCTGTATTTGTGCATTACACAATCTGACAAACTTTATGAGTCAGTCCATATCAGTATTCTATCGCTGTATAACAAATTACGATAAACTTAGCAGCTTAAAGCAACATATATTTATTGTCTTACAATTCCCAGTTCAGAAGTCCAGGCCTGGCTTAGCTGGGTCCTCTACTTCAGACTCAATAACAAGGCTGCAATCAAAATGCCACCTGGACTGTGGTTCCATCAGAATCTCATTTGGGAAAAGATCTGCTTCTCAACTCTGTCATTTGTTGGCAGAAGTCATCTCCGTGGGGTAGTAGAACTGAGGTCTCCATTTTCTTGCTGGCTGTTGACTGGGATTCACTCCCAGATCCTAGAAACCACCACAGTTTCTTGCCATTTGATCTCTCCATAAGCCCTCTCACGAGAGGCAGCCTACTTCTTCAAGCTGGCAAGGAGAATGTCTCTATTTCCAGTCTATTAAGACAGAATCTTATAAAATATAATCACAGGAGAGAGTGGCTTCCCATCACTTTAGACATGTAGTGTACCCTAATCAAAGGGTGACTTCCTGTTACTTTTGCCATATAAAATTGGTTAGAAGGAAGTCACAGGTTTACTCATAATCAGTAGAATGGGAAACAAGAATAACTAGAGAAGAGGAGTCAACCTAGAGTCTGTCCATCACATCCTTAAAAGGAAAAAAAAAAAAAGAACAAAAGAAAAAACACATACATATTATTGATACTGAGAGTCTGCAGCACAATACCCTTGAATAGGATAATGTGAAATATTAGTGTTATTAGTTTAAAGGAAGTTTTAACACACACACAAATGTATATATTCATAAGACATAAGAAGACATGGTATAAAAACTTCTCTAAGAGAAGCACATACAAAGTGAATCTAATATTTTCTTTGGAGTTGTGAAAATGAGATAGCACATGAAACTAAGTTGTTAAATTGAGTTGATTATTGAGGATATAAAAAGAAAGTCACTGGATATGAGAAGTACTATTATGCTTTCTCTGAGAAAACCAAGATAATAGCTAATGCAGTGCCATGGTATTTCCAACCAATTGTTAGTATTAAAAAGTACTCTGATCAACTGAGTTTAACAAATGTGCAAAGGCAATTCAATGGAAAAAGACTGCTCTTTTCAAAAAAAGATCCTGGACGGGCACCTGGGTGGCTCAGTCGTTAAGTGCCTGCCTTTGGCTCAGGTCATGATCCCAGGGTCCTGGGATCGAGCCCCGCATCGGGCTCCCTGCTCTGCGGGAAGCCTGCTTCTCCTCTCCCACTCTCCCTGCTTGTGTTCCCTCTCTTGCTGTCTCTCTCTCTGTCAAATAAATAAATAAATAAAAATCTTAAAGAAAAAAGATCCTGGAACATTTAGAAAATAATGAACCTCAATAGATACCTCACACCATATAGAAAATTAATTCAATAGGGACTACAGACCAAATTGGAAAATGTAACACCAGAAAACTTCTGAAGTAGACAAAGAAGAAAATATTTGTGACTCTGGCTTTGGTGATATATTTTTAGATATAATACCAAAAACCCAAACCATTTTAAGAGGTTGAATGTTATAAAAAATCTGTAAAATTTAGACTTTATCAAAACTAAAACAAAACCTTTGCCTTGTGAAAGACATTATTAAAAGAAAATAAAGCCAAGGCATAAGCTGCAAGAAAATATTTGTAATCACATATCTGATAAAGAACTCAGCCACAATATATAAACATTCCTTGAAAATAATCAATAAGAAAACAATTAAATATGGGGAAAATATCTGAACAGACTGTTTACCAAAGAAGATATATTACTGGCAAGTAAGTATATAAAAAGACACTCAACATCATTTATCATTAGATAAATGCAAATTAAAATCACAATGTGACTCCACTCTTCATCTATTTGAATGACTAGAATCCAAACACTGACATTAACCAGTGTTAATGAAGATACAGATCAACAGAAACTCTCAATGGTTATGAGAAAGCAAAATGGCACATCCTCTTTGGAATACAGTATCTTATAAGTTTAACCATAGACACCAGATGACCCAGCAATTGCACTCTTATGTAACTGAGATGAGTTGGAAATTATGTTCATGGAAAATTCTGTACATTACTGTTTATAGTAGCTTTATTGATAACCATCATAAACTGGAAGCAACCAAGATACTCTTCAACAGATACATGAAAAAACAATGCATTTTTACAATGGAATATTATTCCCAGAAATAGAAGGACTAAGCTATCAATTCATAGATCCATACAGATAAATTTAAGTGCAATTTTCTAAGGGAAAGAAGCCAGATACATAAAGCTACATACATATGGTATGTTTTCACTCACATGATATTCTAGAAGAGGCAACAATAAAGACAAGGATGGAAAAAGATCAGAAGTTCCTAGGGATTGGGAACAAAGTTGGTTGTTTATGCATAGGGGAAGTTTTAGGGTGATAAAATACATAATTTGATGTGTTTCTGAAAACACAACACTCCATCCCAAAAAATGTTTAATTTTTTTTAAATTTTATTTTATTATGTAATGTTAGTCACCATACAATACATCATTAGTTTTTGATTTAGTGATCCACAATTCATTGTTTTCGTATAACACCCAGTGCTCCATGCAGTACGTGCCCTCCTTAATACCCATCACCGGGCTAACCCATCCTCCCACCCCCCACCCCTCTAAAACCCTCAGTTTGTTTCTCAGAGTCCATAGTCTCTCAAGGCTCGTCTCTCCCTCTGATTTCCCCCCCTTCATTTTTCCCTTCCTTCTCCTAATGTCCTCCATGCTATTCCTTATGTTCCACAAATAAGTGAAACCATATGATGATTGACTTTCTCTGCTTGACTTATTTCACTTAGCATAATCTCTTCTAGTCCCATCCATGTTGATGTAAAAGTTGGGTATTCATCCTTTCTGATGGCTGAGTAATATTCCATTGTATACATGGACTACATCTTCTTTATCTATTCGTCTAATGAAGGGCATCTCAGTTCTTTCCACAGTTTGGCTATTGCAGACATTGCTGCTATAAACATTTGGGTACATATGACCCTTCTTTTCACTACATCTGTGTCTTTGGGGTAAATACCTAGTAGTGCAATTGCTGGGTCATAGGGTAGCTCTATTTTTAAATTTTTGAAGAACTTCCACACTGTTTTCCAAAGTGGCTATACCAACTTGCATTCCCACCAACCGTGTAAGAGGGTTCCCCTTTCTCCACAACCTCTCCAACATTTGTTGTTTCTTGCCTTGTCAATTTTTGCCATTCTAACTGGTGTAAGGTGAGATCTCAATGTGGTTTTGATTGGAATTTCCCTGATGGCTACTGATGATGAACATTTTTTCATGTGCCTGTTAGCCATTTGTATGTCTTCTTTGGAGAAGTGTCTGTTCATGTCTTCTGCCCATTTCTTGACTTGATTATTTGTTTTTTGGGTGTTGAGTTTGAGAAGTTCTTTATAGATCTTGGATATCAGCCCTTTGTCTGTAGTGTCATTTGCAAATATCTTCTCCGATTCTATGGGTTGCCTCTTTGTTTTGTCGACTTTTCCTTTGCTGTGCAGAAGCTTTTTATCTTGATGAACTCCCAATAGTTCATTTTTGCTTCTGTTTCACTAGCTTTATAGATGTATCTTGAAAGAAGTTGCTGTGGCCGATGTCGAAAAGGTTACTGCCTATGTTCTCCTCTAGGATTTTGACGGATTCCTGTCTCACATTGAGGTCTTTCATCCATTTTGAGTTTATCTCTGTGTATGGTGTTAGAGAATGGTCAAGTTTCATTTTTCTGTATATAGCTGTCCAATTTTCCCAGCACCATTTTTTGAAGAGACTGTCTTTTTTCCACTGCATATTTTTTCCTGCTTTATCGAAGATTACTTGACCATAGAGTTGAGGGTCCATATCTGGGCCCTCTATTCTGTTCCATCGGTCTATATGTCTGTTTTTGTGCCAGTACCATGCTGTCTTGGTGATCACGGCTTGGTAATATAGCTTGAAATCAGGCAACGTGATGCCCCCAGCTTTGTTTTTCTTTTTCAACATTTCCTTGGCGATTCGGGGTCTTTTCCAATTCCATACAAATTTTAGGATTGTTTGTTCCAGCACTTTGAAAAATGTCATTGGAATTTTGATTGGGATGGCATTTGAAGATATAGATTGCTCTGGGCAGCATAGACATTTTAACAATGTTTATTCTTCCAACCCATGAGCATGGGATGTTTTTCCATCTTTTTGTGTCTTCTTTAATTTCTTTCATGAAGTGTTCTGTAGTTCCTAGTGTATAGATCCTTTACTTCTTTGGTTAGGTTTATTCTGAGGTATCTTATGGTTTTTGGTGCTATTGTAAATGGAATCGTTTCTCTAATTTCTCTTTCTACTGTTATTGTTAGTGAATAAGAAAGCAACTGATTTCTGTGCATTGATTTTGTATCCTGCCACATTACTGAATTGCTGTATGAGTTATGGTAATTTGGGGGTGGAGCCTTTTGGATTTTCCACATAAAGTATCATGTCATCTGCAAAGAGAGAGAGTTTGACTTCTTCTTTGCCAATTTGAATGTCTTTTATTTCTTTTTGTTGTCTGATTGATGTTGCTAGGACTTCTAGTACTATGTTGAACAATAGTGACAAGAGTGGGCATCGTTGTCATGTTCCTGATCTTAAGGGAAAGGCTCTCAGCTTTTCCCCATTGAGCATGATATTTACTGTGGGTTTTTCACAGATGGATTTTATGAACTTGAGGAATGTTCCCTCTATCCCTATATGCTGAAGAGTTTTAATCAGGAAAGGATGCTCTATTTTGTCAGATGCTTTTTCTGCATCCATTGAGAGGACCATATGGTTCTTCTCTCTCCTCTTACTAATGTGTTCTATCACATTGATTGATTTGCGAATGATGAACTGCCCTTGCATCCCAGGGATAAATCCCACTTGGTGGTGGTGGATGATCCTTTTAATGTATTGTTGGATCCTATTAGCTAGGATTCTGTTGAGAATTTTGGAATCCATATTCATCAAGGATATCAGTCTGAAATTCTCCTTTTTGATGGGGTCTTTGCCTGGTTTGGGATCAAGGTAATGCTGCCTCATAGAATGAGTATGGAAGCTTTCCTTCTGCTTCTATTTTCTGAAACAGCTTCAGGAGAATAGGTATTATTTCTTCTTTGAATGTTTGGTAGAATTCCACAGGGAATCCATCAGTCCCTGGACTCTTGTTTTTTGGAACATTTTTGATCAGTGCTTCAATCTCATTACTGGTTATTGGCCTATTCAGGTTGTCAATTTCTTCCTGTTTCAGTTTTGGGAGTTTATAGGTTTCCAGGAAGGCATCCATTTCTTCCAGGTTGCTCAATTTATTGGCATATAGTTGTTGATAATTTCTAATAATTGTTTCTATTTCCTTGGTGTTAGTCGTGATCTCTCCCCTTTCATCCATAATTTTATTTAATTTGGGTCCTTTCTCTTTTCTTTTGGATAAGTCTGGCCAGTGGCTTATAGATCTTATTAATTCTTTCAAAGTACCAGCTTCTAGGTTCGTTGATCTGATCTACTGTGTTTCTGGTTTCTAATTCATTGATCTCTGCTCTAATCTCAATTATTTCTCTTCTAATGCGTGGCTTAGGCATTGTTTGTTGCTTTTTCTCCAAATGTTTAAGGTGTAAATTAGTTGGTGAATTGGGGATTTTTCTATTTTTTTGAGTGAGGCTTGGATAGCTATGTATTTCCCCCTTAAGACCACCTTTGCAATATCCCATAGGTTTTGGACCAATGTGTTTTCATTCTCATTGGTGTCCAAGAATTGTTTAAGTTCTTCTTTGATTTCCTAGTTGACCTAAACATTCTTAAGCAGAGTGGTCTTTAGCTTCCAAGTGTTTGAATTTCTTCCGAATTTTTTCTTGTGATTGAGTTCCAGTTTTAAAGCATTTTGGTCTGAGAATATGCAGGGAATAATCTCAGTCTTTTGGTATCGGTTGAGACCTGATTTGTGACCCAATATGTGGTCTATTCTGGAGAAAGTTCCATGTGCACTCGAGAAGAATGAGTATTCTGTTGTTTTAGGGTGGAATGTTCTGTATATATCTATGAGGTCCATCTGGTCCAGTGTGTCATTCAAAGCTTTTGTTTCTTTGTTGATTTTCTGCTTAGATGATCTGTCTGTTGCTGAGAGTGGAGTATTGAGGTCTCCTACAATTAAGGTATTGTTATCAATATGACTCTTTATTTTGGTTAACAGTTGGCTTATGTAGATGGCTGCTCCCATCTTGGGGGTGTAGATATTTACAATTGTTAGATCTTCTTGTTGGCTAGACCTTGTAAGAATGCTATAGTGTCCTTCTGTGTCTCTAACTACAGTCTTTATCTTAAAATCTAATTTGTCTTATATAAGAATTGCTACCCCAACTCTCTTTTGAGGTCCACTGGCATGGAAAATGAATCTCCATCCCTTCACTTTCAGTCTGGATGTATCTTTAGGTTCAAAATGAGTCTCTTATAGACAGCATATGGATGGGTCCTGTTTTTTTATCCAATCTGCAACCCTGTGCCATTTTATGGGAGCATTTAGACCGTTCACTTTGAGAGTGATTATTGAAAGATATGAATTTATTGTCATCATGTTGCCTGTGAAGACTTGTTTTTATAGATTGTCTCTGTAAATTTCTGTTCTGTATCACTCTTGGAGTCTTTCTCCTTTTATAGAACCCCCCTTAATATTTCTTGCAGGGCCAGCTTAGGGGTCACATATTCTTTCAGTTTCTGCCAGTTTTGGAAGCTCTGCATCTCTCCAACCATTCTAAATGACAGCCTTGCCAGATAAAGTATTCTTGGCTGCATGTTCTTCTCGTTTAGTAAGCTGAATATGTCTTGCCAGGCCTTTCTGGCTTGCCAGGTCTCTGTGGATAGGTCTGATGTTCTTCTGACGTTCCTCCCTCTGTACGTAAGGAATCTCTTCCCCCTAACTGCCCTTAAGATGGTTTCCTTGGTTTTAAGATTTGCGAGTTTTACTGTTACATGCCCGGGTGTTGGCCTGTTTTCCTTGATCTTGGGAGGGGTCCTCTCTGCCTCTAGGACATGAATGTTTGTTTCATTCCCCAGATTAGGGAAGTTCTTAGCTATGATTTGCTCAGATATATCTCCTAGTCCTCTCTCTCTCTCTCCACCCCCTCAGGGATCCCAATAATTCTGACATTGGAACATTTCATGATGTCACTTATTTCTCTGATTCTATTTTCATGGATTCTGAGTTGTTTTTCCCTGGCCTCCTCTTTTTCTTCTTGTCTATTAATTGGTCTTCTAGATCACTTATTCGTTCTTTGGCCTCGCTTACCCTAGCTGTTAGATTATCTAGATTAGATTGGATCTCATTGATAGCATTTTCAAGTTTTGCCAATTCAGCTTTCATTTCTGCTCTTAGAGACTCTATGTAGAGACTCTATGTTGCCATTAATCGATTTCTCCATTCTAGCTATTGTCTTCACAACTGCTACCCTGAATTCCATCTCCAACATCTTGGTTATATCTGTATCCATTTGTAAATCTGTGGCAGAAGTCACAGTCTCTGAGTCTTTCTTATTTTGGGGGTTCCTCCTCCTAGTCATTCTGTTGAGGGGTGGTTGAGGGAATGTACAGAGTCTAAATTATTGACCACAACCCAAGCAAGATGCACCTATTTTATAGGGACCTTAGGGTTTCTGGCTTCTTGTTCTCCCAACCTGTCTTCTGGAGGAGGGGCCTGCTGCACTGTTACTCGGGCAACCCTGTTTGGGAAGAGTTGCCCTGCCCCCTCTGGCGGGGGATGGGCTCAGTGAAAACAGGCTTTTGGGGACTTTTGTTCTCTGGCGGCTTTCCCTGGCAGCTTTCCACATCTCTTCAGAGAGTCAGAGCAGAAGAGATCATTTCCAGCCCTCTGCCTCAGAGCAGAGAGATTGCAGTCTGTTCTTCAGTGAGCTCTCCAGGCCACACTATCTCTGTTGTTGTCTGTGCTGCTATAAAATGCAGCGTCCTGGGTTGTGCACCCCTCAGAAGCGCTCCCAGTCCTCACCTCCATGTCTGGGCATGTCTCTGCCCTTTGTGCTTCTAAAACCTTCAGCCACCCCCAGTCTGCACGCATGACCCCACCACTCTGGGTTTCAGTCTGGGGGCTGCCCTAAAATCCTTTCCCCGTCACTACCTGTCTGTGAGTCTGTGCCCAGTCCCAGTGAGGGAGGCTATCGCTCACTGGTGGTGTAGGATCCCGATGGCTCAGCTCCCTCCCCCTTCCATTTATCCTCCGTTATCTGCCCATGGAATCATAGCTCCCTGCTTCATACCTCGAAACCAACTACCTGCAATATTCTGTTTGCAGCCATCCAGCTCTATCTTCTTATATCTCAGGCTGATTTCATGGGTGTTCAGAGTGGCCTGGCAGATACCCAGCTCAATTCTGGGGACCTGTTGGAATAGGGTCCCCTACTCCTCCACCATCTTTTCCCCTGAAGAATGTAGTTTAAAGTATAAAAATTAAGCACACACACACAGGGCAATGTAGATCACATGATGCAGGATATACTTTGGAAGATTCATGTAGGTCATATATTGACTCACTGAAAGGCATGAGAGAAAAGAAGCTGATATACTTAACTTTGGGAACAATGTTAATTTTACTGGAAATTCTAAGGCTAAAGGCAAATAGAACTGTACTCTAGTTGGTAACTTTTTTTTCTCACATGAGTAGATTTTAACAATTCTGAAAGAACTCTAAATGAATATTAGTGTGAAAAAGGAAATAAATGGAAGATAATGAGAGCCAGATTTTTCATTGTCAGAAAAAGACATTAAAAATAAGCAAGAGAGGAAAACTAGAATAAACCCTGTCATAATGGATTAAAGTCTGAGACATCATTATATCCATGTTGCTTAATATACACATAGATTTATAGATATGGTAGTAATTATGTGTATATTTGAGTTTTTATATTTAGATGTATTTCCTACTTCTGTCTGTTAAGAAGGCCTAGAAGCAGAGACACACTAGCAGCAGCAAAAAATACCCAGAACTCAGATCCTGGTTTCTAAATACCGTTCTACAATAAGCAGATCCAAATTTCTTTGAAAAATGACTGAGTTTAGGGCTGGTGCAAGGAAAATGCAAGATGAATGTAGTGCCATTGTATTCCTTTCAGATACTCCAAGGGGAATCACCTGCCTTTTCCAACTTCTAAAGGCTGTTTTCCTTTAGTGGCCCTTTCCCTCCATTTTCAGAGACGGCAATATTGCATTCTGACAGTTCTTCCTAAGTCTTATTTATCTTCCTCTGACTACAGTCAGGAAAAAGTACTTGCAAGGACTTGTGAGAGAAGAATGAACTCACCACGGTAATCCAGGGTAATTGCTCCATCTCAAGGCCCTTAGCCCTAATCATATCTGCAATCTCTTTTGCCATGTAAAGTAATATGCACAGGTTCCGGGAATTGAGGAGCCATCATCCTGCCCATAAATAGAAAATATAAAATGCATATGCACAATTCCATACTGATATAAATAAATGTTTAAATATATAAATAAATAGAGGAGAGAGACAAATCTTTATTATAGAGAATTTCAAATAATAAATGTAGATATACCCCTCTCTAGGAGGTAGTGCCTTTTGGAGAGCTGGACTTAATGATTCATTTCTAAAGAATAGAGTATACATAGGGGAATATAATAACTGTAGAGTGGAGAAGCCTGTCAAATGGAACCTTAACCAAGTGATCAAAGTTAACATCACCGATTATAAGTCATAGTTACATCATGTGTCCCCCGGTATGGTATGTTAAGAAGGCATTTCACTTCTGTGGGTATTCTATTGACCCACAACCTGGCTGCTAAAATAATAATAATAGCTAACATTAATCATGTGCCACCCATTGGTGAAACACTTTGCATGTTCTAGTTCATTTAACATTCACATCAGTCTAATATATCCCCATTTTGTGAGTGGGGAAACTGGATCAAGTTTATGATCCTAATAAATAGCAGGGTTGGGATTTTAACCAGGGCTGTTTGACAGCAGTGTGAGTGCTCTTTATCGTACTACACTGCTTCACTCAGAGATGAAGGAAGTTTGTACAGCTGCTGTGGAAATATTGCTCATCCCAGCACAGGTCTCTTTCCTCAGTCTGGTAAAATATTTCTAGCCACAACCTCTAGTCTGTAATTATTATTATAATACATATATATAACATTATATATCTATAATATAATACATAATACATAATATAATATGTATAATATAATATACAATACATAATATAATATTATAAAAATTAATATTTTTAACAACAGTTTTATTGAAACAGACTTCATATGTCATAACAATCTCCATTTTTTTTCCAAGATGTATTTATTTATTTGAGAGAGAGAGAGAGAGCATGAGCAGGGGGGCAGAAGCAGAGGGAGAGAGAGAATCTGAAGCAGACTCTGTGCTGAGCATGGAGCCCAGACTTTGGGCTCGATCTCATGAGCCTGAGATCACGATCTGAGCTAAATCCAAGAGTCTGACGCTTAACCGACTGCACCAGCCAGGCACCCCACAATCTCCATTTTTAAAGTATACAATTTATGTGATTTTTAGGATATTAATGGAGGCGTACAAATATCACCACTATTTCACTTTAGAACATTTCAATCATCCTTAGAAGAAACTCGACTGCACTCACATTCGCCATGCCCCTTCCCACACAGCCTCTGACAACCACTAATCTATTTTTGTCTCCATGGATTCTCCTATACTGGACATTTTATATAAATATAATCATACAATATGTAATCTTTTGTGACCAGCTTTTTTTCACTTAGCATAACCTTTTCAAGGTTCATTCATGTTGTAGTCCATTCATTCAGGTTTTTTTCTAAGATTTTTTATTTATTTATTGACAGAGAGAGACACAACAAGAGAGGGAACACAAGCAAGGGGAGTGGGAGAGGGAGAAGCAGGCTTCCTGCTGAGCAGGGAGCCTGATGTGGGGCTCGATCCCAGGACTCTGGGATCATGACCCTGAGCTGATGGCAGATGCTTAAGGACTGAGCCACCCAGGCACCCCCATTCACTCAGTTTTTATTGCCAAACAATATTCCACTGAATGGATATACAGTTGAATATTGTTTATTCATTCATCAGTTGATGAGAATTTGAATTGTCCCCACTTTTTCGCTTCTCTGAATAAAGCTGCAATGAGTATTTACATATAAGCTTCATTTATCTTGATAGATAATTAGAAATTAAATCATTGGGTCATACAGTAACTCTTATGTTTAACAACTGATGAACTGCCAAACTGTTTCTGCCAACATGGCACACCATTTTGCATTTCTACCAGCAATGTATAAGAGTTCCAATTTATCCACATCTTCACCAACACTATCGTTGTATTTTTGATTATAGTCATCTAGTGGGTACAAAGTGGTATCTTGTTGAGGTTTTGATTTTCATTTCTCTAATGACTAATGATGTTAAGCATCTTTTAATGTGCTTATTGGCTATACATATACATTCTTGGGAGAAGGGCTTATTCCAAATTTTTGCTAATTTTTAATAGAGTTATTTGGATTTTTATTTTTGGTATAAGAAGGGATTCAACCTCATTCTTTTGTTAAGTGGATATTCTGTTGTCCTATCATTGTTCATTGGAAAGACTATTTGTTCCCCATTGATTTATCTTAGAAACCTTGTCAAAAATCAGTTAGCTATAAATGTAAGTATTTACTTACTGTCTCAATTCTATTCCATTGAATTATATGTCTGTTCTTATCCAATCACCACAGAATCTCAATATGCTTAATGTGATGTTAAAACATGATAAATATGAAGAGAAAGTACAAGTTCACATAAGTAACCTGTTAATTTTAAGATTCTGTATTTCTGAGAAAAAATATTTAATTTTCTACTTTGATATCCATTCCCTGGTTGTTTTTGTTGTTGTTGTTGTTTCCCCATGATACTTTTTTTAGTTCCTATTTAGGCTAATGAATTAGTCCCATATGGGATATCAGAACAGCTCAATTTATGGGTAGTCATATCGCTTAAAAACAGCAATAAAAATATCAAATGGTAATTTCAGACCTTTTCATCCTTTATAATTATGCAAAATGTATGCAAGTCCACTTGGGTATATCCCATATAATTTATTTAATATAAAACTGGATTGTAATGAAAAGCCAAAAAAAAAAAAATGAGTGCTACTCATATTATTTATTTTAGTAAGAATGTGAAGGGACATTTGCAAAGTACGTTTTTTAAATAATACATGGATTTCTGTCTTGTTCTTATATTTAATGATCAAAAGTATATATATTCTTTCTTAATTTATTTATTATATATTCTTCTTTATATTATATATAATATTTATATTATAATTTATTATATATTTGTATATTCTTTCTTAATTTTAAATGTGGTATCTATAATGTTTATATAGAAAACAAGGACATTAATAAATAATGATGTACAGTTCGCCTATAAATAGGTCTTTTGTATTTCCCATGAGAAACATGTAGAAGTTGAAATGAGTCCACACGTGCTTGTAAAGTCCCTTTGACTTGGGATTTCTGATGGCTTTATGCTCTTACAGTAGCTCTTGCATGGCTGTTAAAATTTTTTGTTAAATTTTAGCAGATTTCTTCTTACATACTTGTATGGTAGTCTGTTCTTTCTCTGCCACAGGTGAAATAATCCATATACCGCACATCTCAAAGAGATGGCTGACCTTTCTCGTCTAGGAACTCAGGCTATTTGGTTGCCCTAAAACCTCATCTCACTGATGGGTCCAAGGAAAGTTATGATTTTGTAGTTTTCTTCTGAATTTTTCTTTTTAGATAGCAGAGATATTCTTTCTAACTTTCTGCATCTTAGACCGAGGTGGAATATAGTGATTCTTCAGCAGGTTACTGTTGAGAACCATAATAAACAAGTAGAAATATAGCTTTGGAATTTGTGCAAACTTAAAACATACTTCAAGGATTAGAGTAATACCTCTAGGTACAAGACAGCCAAGTATATCTGAAAAATTTCAGAGGTTGCCAGGAGTATAAAATCACAAATTTGTTGTAAAGGAACCTATTAACCTGATACATGTCCCTACTCAAAACTTCCAAACATATGCTCTCAAATTTAGGATAATGTGCACACTACACATAACATGGTCTACAAATTTTTCTTTGACCCTTCATTTCTTCTTAAGTTATCCATGACTTTCCCTTTCTGATCAAAACACACTTTTCTACTTGCCCTTCAGCCAAGCCTCAGGGCAACTGTAGTATTTGCTCCCTCTGTTTGGGACTCTCGCTTGCCTATGCTGAGTCCCATTTTCCAAAGATGTCTGTCTTAACTACTTTCTAAAATAAAATAAATGAAATAAAATGAAACAAAATGAAATGAAATAATGAAAAAAGAAGAAAAATGCCTTCATTTCTTAAATTCTTATATTCTTCCCCACCTTAATTTTTCTTCATAGTTTCCATCCCCCAAAACCATAATTTGTTTACTTTTGACCTCTGAATTGCCCCAGCATAGAACATTGTCAGTCATAAAATAGTCACTTAACATTTATTTGCTAAATATATAAATATGAGTATGTTAATGAAAAATATATCAAGGGTTAAAGATACTATCAAAAGTTTACAATAAATTGAAATTTTCTAGTGTCACTCTATGGTTGTAATACATCACTGAATATTCTGGGAAAATTCTCTAAATGGGGCAGGAGATTCCGTTGATATTATCAGATAATGTTTTTTCATTTAGTTTTACAGAAAATGAAACAAATTATTGGAATATTAATATGACCTTTCAACAAAGTACACAATGATATAAATGTTTTTGCTAAGAGATGCTTATTATAAACAAGAATAAATATATAGTGCCTAAAGGTCATTTTTTTTCTCTCACAAAGTCTTGTTTGCATGAGAATTGTGATAGACTGATTATCTTTCCACTACCCATCAATTTATTCAACCAAACATCCACCCATCTATCCATCTATTTAGCTATCCACTTAGCTATTGACTAAAATGGCTATAATATTCCCTTCAGCTTAATTTTAGACAATTTTAGACAATTTTCTTCCTAACTGTAGTCCCCTGACCTTCTTCTTCTTAGAGCATGTATTTTACAAAATTTGCAATTGTAAATTCTTTCTTTGCCCCTTTGAGGTGTAAATCTTCTCCTAGTCTCTTGCCGATTTTATCACCAAGGAAAATCTTTCTCTAGGACCTGGGAGCCCTGCCTTCAAAATGTAATCATCAAGAAAAATAATGCCCCTGTCTCCTCTCTGCGGCAAGATAGGAACCTAACTTAAATTAATGTCAATTAGCAAGTACAGATGGCTTAATCACATTGACCAACCTCCCCACTAATATCTTCCAGTACATTTCCACTAGCTCACTTCAACATTTAAAAACTCTCCTGCCTTTTGTTGCACAGTTGAGTTCAGTCTCTCTCCCATATTGTAACAGTGTTGAATAAAATCTTCCTTGCCTGTTTAACTAGTCCAGTGCAATTTTTCTTTGATACTATCCATCTAGCACTTGACAGAGACTGCCTAGGTTTGAATCCAGATGCCACCATTTAAAGGCTATGTAACTTTAAGAAATATTTTAACTTCTCATTAATAAATTCACTCACCCATAAAATAGAGAAACAATGCATCTGTTTCAAAGATGTGTTAAAAGAAATTAATGAAATAATATAATGTGCTTATATCAAAAACTATGATAAGAGAGAAATCTTAACTATTATCTGTGAAACTTTCCAAGTCTCAAATAAAGTAAAATATTTATTCAAATGTCATTCTGGGCCTTCATTTTTCCCAACTTAAATAATGAGAAAAGTATGATGATTTCCTGAGGCTGTATTGTTATTCTCACTCCCCAACAGGATAGTCATCTTGTCATAATTGCGGATACTCAGACAAAAGCCTCAAGAAATCTCAACTCATTTTCATCTTCATTACATGTATTCAGGGTCCCCAGAGAAAAGGATTTTAGAAATTTTGGGAAGTATTCAGTGCAGATTATATCTAGTATGTCTAGTATATAGAAAATAAAAAGAAAATACAATTTTAACCATATCCAAATCCCTTCCTTTTTCTTTGTGTTTATAATGAAAGAAGGTCTGGAGTTAGGGACTCCCTATTTTTTTTTTAATCCCAAACACATTTCTTACTCAAAATTGGTATATGGAGATAAATACTCAAAGGAAACAATAAGAGATGATTAAGTAAAAAGCCCTGTGGCTTGCTGGGAAATAGCAAATGCTTTTGGGTTAACATGCCACAAGGAGATCAAAATGGTGTCTATTTCTGAAATCATGTTATCATATAATTTCTACATATACAGTCCCTAATAACAGTGTTTTGTTTCTATTGATAATATCTACAGAAATAGACTTCTCTTACATTTCAGGACCATGATACTAATGGCAATACAGAGACATAACTTTTTTCAGTTTTTCCCCTCCTGCTTTCCTTTTTAATAAAAATTATGAAATTTGTTTGAGAGTCTAGATTTTTTAATGTTGTGTTTATTTATTTTTGTTTAAATATTTTGGTACATTCACCACAGGGTTTATGATTACTTCATCATTTTGTAGCAAATCTGACATTCATTTCTCAACATTTTTCTGTTGAATTCAACTGTTTATTTAAATTATACAGTGTCCAAAATCCTTTTCTGAAAATCCAAATTTATGTGAAAAATATTCTTGTTTAGATAGCCATTCACACAATATCCATATACACAACATAGATTTTGGGAACAAAAATAGCCAGTATATTAAAAGGTCTTGCCTTAAATTAACTATGTATAAATCCTGCCAAAGAATTTTAGGGCAAAACAATTCATGAGTATCTATTTTCTCTCTAATGGCAAGCAACAGGATATATTTCCTTCAAACCTCATCGGATATTTGACGAACACAAAAGCATTGACTTATAAAGTTTATTTCATGATGGAAATAGAAAACTTGCAATTTCTATCATGCAAAACAATAGAAAAACTACCGACTCCCTGGTCAGTTGATTATATCTAAAGCTTCCCAACCTTTGTAGGACAGTTATTTTTAAAGGGCCCATATGGAATCTGCAAGTGGCATTGACATTTTCAGGTTTTTGTTTGTTTTCCCATTTGAATCCTCAAGGATATGCAGTAGCTTGCTGGGCATTTGGTTAGTCAAGTGTTATTGTTGGCCTCTGTTTCAATGTTTCATTGGGGAATTTTCGTCCTAATCAAAATAAATAGGCTGTTTCATACCGAAAGTGATCTTATTGACAGATCCTAAAAATGTTAAACGAGCAACCTATCTTAGAGATGTTGTGTTCTAATTTAAAATCATTACAGCACTGGAGCTTTGGCATGAAGTTATTTGTTATAATTTCTTATTTGGTTAGTGTAAGCTACTCCATGTATTTATTGTTTGATTTTGGCCTTATTTATAATTATTAGCACAATAGTTACATTTATATTTACAACTTCAATCTGAAAAAAATATAGCACAAAGGAAAATTATTTATATTTTATTATTTGACTTCACAGTTGCTACACTGTTACTTAGGTATTTTAGTATTTATCAGCCATGAGTTTTTCAATAATTTCTATAACATCACATTTATTATATATAGTTTTTTTCTAGACATGTAAGGACAATGGTATATGGTTTCTTTTGTAATTCAGACTTGCCCCCCCACCCAACTCCAAGCATACAAGAAGCAACAGCGACAAAAACATTACCAAGAAAAGACTTTTGAAAATTATTTTGTATGTTAACTGTAAGATTTTACGATAAGTATTCTTATATTCATTATTAAGAAGGTAGTTAAAGGACAACTATATTTAAAAGTATACGCATTATCTTAAATAAGTGCTGCATTTTTTTTCCTGGGAAATATGAGCTATTTGTTCTGTTATTAAAATAATTTCTTCATTTGAGAGTATATTATAGTGATTAGGGGTGAAGAGTCCAGGAACAAACCATGTGGGCTTTAATCCCAGCATTCTCTCTCACTGTAGTTTTTGACATGTTACAAAGCCAATAATAAAACCTATTTCATAGTGTTGATATAAGGAGTAAATAAATTTATGTAAACATACTTGGAATAGTGTTTGGCATATATAAAACACGATGTCAATACGGCATGATTACTGCCATCTCATTTTGACTTGACATACATTTGTTCAGTTGACATTGTTGAAAACCTATAGCATTAGCTTTCTTCTTCATACTGTAAAAAGAATATAAAATGAAAGAAAGGAAGAAGAAAAGAAAAAAGGAAAGAAAGAAGAAAGGAAGGGAAGGAAGAAGGATAAGATGTAGAGGAACTGTTTTAAAAAGGATATAGACGTATGAAGCTAGAAAGAATTAAATAAATTATAATCAAGACAGTGTTGTATGAAAGTATGTAAGTCTCTGTAAAAACTATATCGTTACATAAGGAACAACAATGTTATTAATATGAGTAACATTTGATGAATATTTCTGGTCATTTCAATACTCTTGATCTTTGATATTCTAATCTTGCTTATTCAGAGTTCTCTAAAACTCTGAAATTCAAATATATTCAAAAACTGAATATATGGAATAAATAAGAAAATCAGAAAAACATTAAGTGTAAAAAAGATTGACCTAGTTAAAATTATTTTCCTTGAATTGTTACAATGACTAAGACATAAATTAAAACCATATATGAAAGATAAAGCTTCAAATTATACTTTCTCTAATTAAGCATTCTTTTTTTCAAATCCAATTTTAAATGCTTTATGGATAAGATTATTTGACATTTGCTTTTTAGTATCTGAGGAAAAACTCCATTGTCCTAATAAGAAGGATACGAATCTATATTGCTACATTCAAGCTTGAGACTGGGGCTAAAAAGCACTGTTCCGGCCACAAATTCTAATTAAAGAGTAAGCCTAGCACTTATTTACTGTTGATCATCATTCTGGCATCATTTTCCTCATCTGTGAAATGGAGATAAAAATATATTCCATGTCTTTTAAAGATATTTGTTCAGAAGAATAACTTAGATAATCAATAAAATCATTTTATTAACTTAAAGCACTGCCTGGTTATTTAATTATGATACTATTTATGAATTATAATGACCAACGAAATTTATGATTATGTTAGACATTCAATAAATCTTTCAAGGTCAATCTTCTACCACTTTTCAAAAAATTAATAGATATTTTTGGAGCAACATTAGGTTTATAGTAAAATTGAGCAGAAAGTACAAAAAGTTACTACTTACATTCTTTCCCTCCACCCTCAGTTTACTCTATTATTAACAATTTGTATTGTGGTGGTGCATTTGTTACAACTGATAAAACAATATTGATGTCTAAAATCTAAAGCCAACAATTTACATTAGGATCTACTCTTTATGTTGTACAGTTTTATGGCTTTACCAAAAGCATATCGTGTATCTACCATTACAGTAGCATATATTGTAGACTCACTACCCTAAAAATCCCTTGTCCTCCACCTATTCACCACTACCCCCCCAACAAATAACTTCTGAGAAGCACTGATGATATTTTTACTTTTTTGCCTTTTGGTGAATTTCATATAGTTGGAATCACATAGGATGTAGCCTTTTCAATCAGGCTTCTTTCACCTACCAATATGTATTTAAGTTTCCTTCATGTCTTTGTATGACTTGATGCCTCATTTCATTTATCACCGAATAGTGTTCTATTGTATGGACATACCCTGGTTTGTTAAAAGGACATCTTGATTGCTTCCAATTTGGGTAATTATGAATAAAGCTGCTATAAATATTAGAGTGCAGGTTTTTGTATGGACATATGTTTTCAACTTATTTTGGCAAATATCTAGGAGCATAATTCCTAGATTGTATGGTAAGGCTGTTTTTCTTTTTAAGAAATTGCCAACTGGCTTTATAATTTGTATCCCTAGAAAGCAAACAACAGTGAGATTTCCTGTTGCTACATTTCCCCATCAGCATTTGGTGTTGCCACTGTTTGGTATTTTAGTGTAGTGATATCTTAATTGTTTCACTTGCAATTTCCTAACTGCATATAATATTGATATTGAGAATTTTAAAGTAGATGTATTTGCTATCTACATATCTTCTTTAGTGAGGTGTCTATTAAGATGGTTGCCAGAGGGGAGCGGGGTATTGGCAAAATGGGTGAAGGGGAGTGGAAGATAAAGGCTTTCAGTTTTGGAGTGAAGAAGTCATGGGAATAAAAGGCACAGCATAGGAAATATAGTCAATGACATTGTAATTGTGTTGTATGGTGACAGATGGTAGCTACACCTGTGGTGAGCACAGCATAATGTATAGAGATGTTAAATCACTATGTTGTACACCTGAAACTAATGTAACATTAGTTTAATGTTTAATAAAAAAATTTAAGGGATGTCTTCCCATGTTTTAATTGAGTTATTTGTTTTTTTATCATTAAGTTCCAAGTGCTCATGTGTATTTTAAATACAAGTCTTTTCTGAGTTACATGCATTGAAAATATTTCTCCCATTCTGTGGCTATTGTTTCCATTCTTGTAACAGTGTCTTTACAGAGCAATATTATCTGAAACCTCACTGTCAAATCCAAGGCCACTTAGATTTTCTACTGTTATATTACAGATGTTTTATAGATTTATATTTGCATTTATGTCTGATCGATTTTGAGTTAATTTTTGTGAAAGTATAAGGTTTGTGTCTGGATTCGTTTTTCTTGTATTTGGATGCCCAGTTGTTCCAACACTGTTTGTTGAAAATACTATGCGTTCTCTGTTGGGATGCCATTGATAATTTGTCAATGATCAGTTGACTATCTTTGTGTATGCTTATTTCTGGAATCTCTTCCTTTGATCTAGTTATCTGATATGTCACCAATACCACACTGTCTTGATTACTGTAGCTTTATAGTAAGTCTTGAAGCGGGGTGGTGTCAGTCCTCCAACTTCATTCTTTTCCTTCTATATCATGTTTGTTATTCTGGGACTTTTGCTTTTTCACAGAAACTTTAGAATCTACTTGTTAATAAACACAAAATAAAAGTTGCTGGGATTTTGACTGGGATTGCTTTGAATTTATAGATCAAGTTGGGAAGAACTGTTTACAGATGGAGTTTTGGAAGGACTGAGATCTTAGCAGTAATGTCTTCTTAACCACAAACAGGGAAAATGTTGAGTCCTTCTTTGATTACTTGCATCAGTTTTGCAGCTTTCCTTATAGAGCTTGAAAATATTTTATTAGATTTATACCAAAGAATTTTAATTGTGGGGGTGTTAATTAAAGGGCTGTTATACTTTTAGCTTCAAATTCTAATTCTTTATTGTTTATATATAGGAAAAAATTTATTAACATGTTATCCTACAACCTTGTTCTAATGGCTTTTAGTTAAAAGATTTTTTTGGTTAAATCTTTGGTATTTAGTACACTGACAGTCAGGCCATCTGTGGACAGAGATTTATTTTTCCTTCCTAATCTGTATACATTTCCTTATATTTGTTGTAATTTATAAGCTAGAAGATCCAGTACAGTATAATATCAAAAAATAATATAGGATGTGTCTGTCTCTTCTCTGTCTGTACTCTGCCTTGACCTTCTTGTTTGGACCCTCAAGGTATGCCAGGTACTTATTTTAGGACCTGTGAGTAATAAACTGTATTTCAATTTCTCTTGTGGTTTGTTGTTGAACCACAACTCACCATCCAGCACCCTGTGCTCTACTTAACAAGTGTTAATTTGACAAATTCATAACAAGCCAGTTCTTTTCTATTATTTTTCTGTTTCCAATTTCATTGATTTCCATCCTGATTTTTATTATTTATTTTCTTCTGCTAATTCTGCATTTAATTTGCTCTTCCTTTTCTTACTTCATAATGTAGAAGCTTAAGTCATTGGTTTTAGGATCTTCCTTCTTTCAAATATATTCATTCAATGCTGTAAATTTCCCTCTAAACACTGCTTTTCCTGCATCTCACAAATTTTGACAACTTGTATTTTCATATTAACGTAGTTCAAAATATTTTAAAGTTCCTTTTAAGACTTCTTTTTTGACCCATGTGCTATTTAGAAGTGTGATGCTAATCTCAAAATGCTTTGGGGTTTTCCAGCTATCTTTCTATTATTAACTTCTCTTTAATTCCACATGGTCTAAGTGCATACTTTGTCTATTCTTTTCAATGTATTAAGATGTGTTTTGCAGTCCAGAGTGTTGTCCATGTTGGTAAATGTTCAATGTGAGCTTGAGAAGAATGTGTATTGAATGAAGTGTTTTTAAATGTCAATTAGATCCGTTTAGTTTATGAGGCTGCTCAGTTCAACTATATCCTAACTGACTTTCTGCCTGCTGGTTCTGTCAATGATTGTTAGAGAGCTATTGAAGTATGCAACTATAGGAGTAGATTTGTTTGTTTTTCCCTGTAGTTCTATCATTTTTGCTTCAGGTATTTTGATGTTGTATTATTATGTGCATATACATTAAAGATTGTTATATCTTTTTTTTTATCATTATGTGATGCTCTTCTTTATCCCACCTGAATTTTCTATTTGCCCAACAGCTTATATTTTAAAATAATTCCAATATTTCAAATGTTTAGAAAATAGACTGATAGAACCATACACTGATTTGTACAGATTAATTCATGAAAATATACATTTAGTTTGAAGTCTGTATTAAACAATTTCCACAGTTCCAAATTTCAAATTTGAGTGTGAACATAAAAATATTCTTTTGTTATTACATAAATTTATGATATAAGTTAAAATAGTGAAGAAGGAGGAGGGGAAGAAAGAAAAAGGGAAGAAGATAATTTTCCTTGTTTTGAACTTCGCTTTCTCTGAAACTAATATAGCTACTCCAGCTTTCTTTTGATTAATTTTAGCATGGTATATGTTTCTCCATCCCTTTACTTAAAATATGTGTCTAAATATTTAAAGTAATTTCTTGTAAACAATATATTGTTATTTTTTTATCCTTCAGACAATTTGTCTTTTAGTAGATGTATTTAGATAAACTTTAAAGTATTATTGATATAGTTAGCTTACTATCTACCATATTTGTAAATGTTTTCTATTTCTTTTTCTTTCTTTACTGTCTTCCACTCTTTTTCTGTCTTTTCTGTTTTACTTAATATTTTATGATTACATTTTCTCTTATCTCTTATCAATTACATTTCTTTTGAAAAATTTTTATTAGAGTTTGCCCTAAAGTTTGCAATATATATTTACAACTAATTTAGGTTCACTTTCAAATAACACTATACCACTTCATGGGTAGAATGAATAACTTAGCATATTTCCAATTCCTCCCTCCCATCCACATATAACATCTCTGTTATTCATGTCACTTATTCAAATGCTATAATCAACAAATAAATTGTCCCTATAATAATTTCAAACACTCTGTTATCTTTTAGATCAATTAAGAATAAGAAAAAAATATTTCATTTGACTTTCATGTATTCCTTCTCCAATGCTTATTCTTTCTTTATGTCTATTACAGTTTTTTTCCCTACTCTGAAAAATCTTTTAACATTTCTTGCAAGGCAGATCTAGTAGCAAAATTTTCCCTCAATTTTGTCTAAAGGAGTGTTTATTTCTTCTTCATTTATGAAGGATAATTTTACAGGATACAGAATTTTAGTTATTTTTTTCTTTCAACTCTTTAAATATTTCATTCCATTTCTTCTTGATTGCATGGTTAGTAAAGTGACATTTAATGTAATTCTTATCTTGTTTCTTAGTAGGTAAGACATGTATTTCTTCTGGCTTCTTTCAAGGTTTTCTTTTTGTCTTTTATTTCCTGCAGTTTGAATATGGTATGTCTAGATGTAGATTTTTTTTTCTTGTATTTATCCCCCTTGGTGTTCTCTGAGCTCACTGGATCAGTGCTTATCGTCTGTAATTGATTTTGGAAAATTCTCAGCTATTTTTACTTCAAACACTTTTCTCTTTGTTTCCCTCTTTCTTTCCTTCTGGTATTCCCATTACATGTTTTACACATTTTGTAATTGTCCCACAGTTCTTAAATTTTATGCCATCCCTTTTTTTTTTCTTTTTCCTTTTCAGTTTTTGAAGTTTCTATTGACATATCTTCAGATTGACTGATTCTTTACTTGGTCATGTTTAGTCTACTTATAAAAAAAAAAATCAAAGACATTCTTCATTTCACTTAGGATGTTTTTCTTTTCTAGAACTTTATTTTGATTCTTTGCTAGAGATTCCATCTCTTTGCTTATATTATCCATCTGTCTTGCATGGTGTCTACTTTTTGCATTAAAGCCCTTAGCATATTAACCATAGTTGTTTTAAATTTCTGGTGTGATAATTCCAAAAATCTCTGCTATATCTGAGTCTGGTTCTAAGGCTCGATTTGTCTCTTTTGACCGTGTTTTTTGCCTTTTAGCATGCCTTGCAAATTTTGTTGAAAACTGGACATGTCATATTAGGTAAAGGAAACTGATGTAGATAGGCCTTCAGTGTGAAGTTTCATGTTTATATGGCAGGAATTAGATGGTGTTTACTGTTTGTTGCAGCTGTGCTCTCAGAGACTAAAATTTCCTATAGTTCCCCTGTTTGAGTCTCCCCTGCTGTCTTCGGACATACTCAGAGACCCCTTGAAAATCCTGAGTCTTATAGTTCTTTTGGCTGTAATATCCTGCTGTTATACAGGAGCCTTATTAATGTCATGGAAAGCTGTTGAGGGAAAGGAAGTGTTCTGTAGTCCTACGATTAGATCTCAGTCTTTTAGTGAACCTGTATTTTCCTTCTCCCATGTCAAAGGCTTTAGGGGGCTAGATATGGGTGTTTCCCTTTACTCATGTTGGTGATCCTTTGATAAAGCCTCCCTCAGTTCAGCTCAGGTAAAATAGTTTCAGGCAGGCTTTGGTTTGTTTGTTTGTTTGTTTGTTTGTTTTTAAAGATTTTATTTATTTATTTGACAGAGAGCAAGAGAGAGCCAGAGAGCACAAGGCAGGGAACAGCAGAGGGAGCAGGAGAAGCAGGCTCCCCGCTGACCAGGGAGTCCATGCGGGGCTCAATCCCAGGACCCTGAGATCATGACCTGAGCTGAAAGCAGAAGCTTAACCACTTAACCAACTGAGCCACCAGGTGCCCCTCGGCAGGCTTTGCTAAGAATAGCTAGCTCTGGTACGTTTCAAAATTGTTACTTTTTCCTTTTCCTGCTGGAAGCATGACAGGGTATCTTTTTGATTTTTACAGTGAAAAACTGCTAGGGCCCCTGGAGGTAAAGTTGAAGGAAGTGTGAGTGCTCCCTAAGACTGGTCCCCTTCAGAGTTTTTAACTCTCCAACTAGCACACATTGAACCTTCAGGAATTCATCAGTTATAGATTAAAGTGTTCCTATTGATGCTGGTTTTACCTACAGACTTCTGTTCCCGGAAGTAATGATTCTCTGTAGCCACCTGTCTCTTCAGTTGGGCGATAATTTGCCTTGTGTCCTCCATTTTCTGAAGGACCTGAGAAAAGTTGGTGATTTTCTGTTTGTTGAGTTTTATTCTTCTTGTGAGAATGAGAAAGATGATTTCCAAACTCTTTATATGTTGGATGGGAAACTGGAAGTCTTTTAATTATTAAGCATGAATAAGTGATATTTCTATAAGAAATAATTTCATTTATATAATAAAATAATAATATGTCAAAGGTTGTTAGAAATTTTGAGATTCTCTGATCTAACACATGCATTGTATAGATCAGAAAATGTAAGCAAAGTTCCCATAAAAGTACACTTAAAAACTTGGTATCCTGAGTCCCCACTCAGGACTCTTCTCATACATAGATAAAATAAAGCAGATAGGTGAAAGGATAAGAAATAGGTGAATCCCTAATATCTATTCTCATTGCTTTTCTGTCTGAAACAGAATGTTTTAGAGGAAAGTCAGAGCAACTCTGAATCCAAAGGAACTATCAGGGAGAAGGTGGAATTAATTCGTTGCATCGGTGTAATTATAAAAATGGTTGGGGGCAGGGCTTTCAAATGGGGTCAACTTATTCCCTTTGTCTTTATACAGGTGGACAGAAAGAGAAAGAACATGACAACTCCCAAGAACTCAGCATACTTACATGTCACTTAATGAACTGACTGGTATTTGACTGAAGAATCTGAAAAGTTAAGTGAGGAGGCTAAACCTGGTGAGTGGAAGAGAAGTGTTGGTCTGGGTTAAAGGTAACAATAGCTTATTAAACTTAAAAAAAAAAGATAGAAAAATGTGCAATCTGTGTTTGAATAACCTGGTCCCTGACATTCTTAAGAGGAAAGGTTGTTTCATCTGGCTTTACATTTTTATTATGCATTTTATCTTAGGGAGTATAGCACATCTAATTAATGTACCATGATAAATGGAGTTTCTGTATCATTAGAACCCACTTATAAAGAATGAAAAGGGACCTCCATGTGCAAACACAGAAAAGTTAATCCCTAGCTATCAAAGGTTCATCTCCTGCAAAGTCATTTCACTTTGCTCATACATTTAATAGGAATCATTTATATAATATTCAGGCAAAGGGAGAGAAACTGAAAAAAAAGTTTTAATTGAGTTATTCAGCCATCAATTCAGGCTTGTCAGATTGTAAGAAGAGAAATTGAGATAGAAATCCTGTGAGAGGAATTCCTACTTAAAAAAAAAAAAAAAAAGATAAAAAGCCTAGAAAAACCCAAGTGGATCTTTTCACTGTTCTGAGATGGGGAGGAAACTTGCCAATTATTGTAATTTTTAGAAAGTGAAACTTTCAGAGGCATTCTCTTATACTTAGATTTCTGGGAGCCAGCCTCTTCAGTCTCTAATCTATGCAACATTTTTAATATACTTAACAATGACCTTTTCAAAAGAATTATTTGATACAGAGAAATATAGGTTGAAGGCAAACTGAGATGTATATTTGCAAATTTTACCTTAGAAGTATTTTTATTAGTCCCTATATGAAAGATATTTCCAAGAATTCATTATAGGGAAACTTTAAGATATTTTACTTTCATCAAAGAGAAGGTGATTTAAAAGGCTGATTGAATTCTCTGTGGATAGAAGGGATAAAAAGTCTTCAGTTGCCATACCCTTGCAAGTTTACAAGCTGGAACTTTATTGCCTCAAAAGACTCTTAACATAAAACACACCAGCCATATTGACTAATTTGCCAGTCTATATGATACACTTCTCTTAACTTTCTCTATCACTGCTGATTATCCAGTCAAAATTCCTTTTTTAACATTGTAACTGCATTTGGAGGTCAAACCAACCAACAGAATTTCACTATGTGCAGAAGAGATGGATGGAATAGAGAATTCTCTATTGTGCAAATCTGAATAAAGAACAAATATGCTACATCACATGAGATTTTTATACATTTCTTAGAACTTCTTAACAGGCATTAACAAATTGACTATGTAAAATAGAAGAACATTGGTAAAAGATAAGGAATATTTCAGGCTAGAGAAATTTAGGTGTTTTAGCCTTTTATTTATACATTTGAAAGGTTTAAGTTGTATATAAAAAGTAGGATGTTATTGATGAATTCAAAACCAGAAATCTAAGATTGAATAATTATTCTTGTATGGTTTTCTGCTTGAAGTTATCATTTTAATTCATTATTCTCCCTTTAACTGGACAATGTTATATAAGGAAGGGTCACAGAATTAGAGGAGTCAAGAACTATATCCAGTGTAGCTTCTAATATAAAAAGTATGTGACTTTATGGATTAAAAATAAGTATGTTATTAAATGAGGCCTCTGCTGCCACTTTTAAATTTTTTTAAATAATATATCCCTTTATAAAGAAAAGTTACACATAAAGTAAATGTTCCAGGTCTTTCAGTCTCCTAATACATCCTGTAAACATATGTGTGCGACACATCAATAAAATAATATTTATATAATCCTTATGCCTATAGTACCGTTGTAGGTAACATGCTTCCTCTGAGATGATAGCAATGGTCTGTTAGTCTACATTCTTTTTCATCTCAACCTAGTGGACTCAGTGCTGTCCTCTTGACTAGACATTACTACCAAACACCTTCTTGTTAACCAGTTTGCTAAAAAAAAAAAAAAAAAATGTTATATAAATCATTATTTAATCCATTGAACATTATTTTCTGAGCAGTGACTCTGTACCAGGCACTATCTCAGGCATTCGGGATATAAAAGAGACAAACTCTATTTCTTGGTAAACCTTGAAGTGAAACTTCATTATCCATCCCAGAATTCCCCACTTCTTACTTTTTATTTTATTATTTTTTTAAGATTTTAGTTATTTATTTTGTGAGAGAGAGAGAGAGGGCGTGCGAGGGGGGAGGGGTAGAGGGAGAGAGAGAATCTCAAGCAGACTCCACACTGAGCCTAAAGCCCAGCAGGGTGGGGGGTGTGCTTCATCTCACAACCTGAGATCATGACCTGAGCCAAAATCAAGAGTCGGACGCTTAACCGACTGAGCCACCCAGGCACCTCCTGCTTCTTACTTTTTAAAGCATATAGGTATTGGAATTTGAGATTAAATGGGGAGAAAGTAGTGCTTTCAGGAGTGATCAAATTCTGCATATATTTAACATTTTGGATGTGCTTTATTAGACTATAAGTTTCTTAAGACATGGTCAGTGCCTTATTCAAGTGCCAAGCATAGAATACCCTGCATATAATGAATGTTGTTGAATAAATAAGTTAATGAGAGAATGGGTGGATAAACTGGCATAGCACTCTCTTAATGAGATAAGGGAAGAAACTATGAAGACAATCTTGGTCACATAGATAAAGTAGGAATACAGTTACATTTAAACTTGTATTATTAAAGATAAATGCCACAAAGTCCTATACCGTCTGAAAGTTTTAGAGTAAGATATTAAAGTCAGGGCGCCTGGGTGGCTCAGTTGGTTAAGCGACTGCCTTCGGCTCAGGTCATGATCCTGGAGTCCCGGGATCGAGTCCCGCATCAGGCTCCCTGCTCAGCGGGGAGTCTGCTTCTCCCTCTGACCCTCCCCCCTCTCATGCTCTCTCGCTCTCATTCTCTCTCTCAAATAAATAAATAAAATCTTTTAAAAAAAAAGATATTAAAGTCAGATATATACAAAAGATGTTTACTGAAATGCACGTTCATGAGACAGGAAGGTTTTATCTTTTGGTCCCTAGTATAACCCCTACTTTTCAGAAATACCTGGAACATATAGAAGCCTAATAAATGTTTATTGAATGAATGGATGAATAACTGAATGATTGGTATAATAAATATTGTCTTTCTGACCTTACTTAAAGGCATTAATAACTCTCAATAAATTTATAAAATTCCTGTAGCTACTTACAGTGAAAGGAAATATCTACAGTTGCTTTTGTAAAAAGAAGCCTCATAATTCAGAGCACTTAGATGCTTTTTATTTAATTTGGAGTTCATATTCAATTCTTATTTATTTTTTATACAGGTGCCATGATATATATGTCATATATTTTACAACTTGGTGTTATCCTTTGTCTGTTGCAGTTCCTCAAGCACACAATTGATGATGTAATTGAAAATAATTCTGGAACCATCCTACAATGAATAGCTTACATTTTAAAATCCAAATCCCTGCTATAGCCTCCCAAGGGTACTGAAAAGTCACTGAAACATGTTCATGTGTTGAGAAAACAGACTGATATATTTATGTATATAGGCTAATTCATGAAATAATAAATTTACTTTAAAATCTCTGGTGAGGGATCTCCACAGGTCCAAATTTCAAATTTAGGTTATAAATCTAAAGAAGAAGAAGAAGAAGAAGAAGCAAGAACAAGAACAGGAGAGGAAGGTGAAGAAGAAAGAGGAGGGAGAGGAAGGACAGAGGAGGAGAGGCCAGAGGAGAAGAGAAGGGAAAAGGGGAAGAAGAAGAAATATAATCTAAAGCTAGAATACATGAAAGACTTGATCATAGTGTTTTGCCTTTGCTGATCATATTAAATCTGCCATTTTGGTATTTGTTCTGATTCTGTTTCCTCTGGTTCTCTTTTTTGCTGGTTCTCCTTTCTTCCTTCTTACAGGTTACTTAAATATTTTTTTTTATTCCATCTTGACTTATTTGTCATGTTTTTTATTCTTTCTCTGTATATTTTTGTAGTGGTTTTTCTAACCATATACATGACTTACCATTGTCTACTGCTACCAGCATCTTACTAATTCTAGTAATTAGTACTAACTTAAGCCCATTTACCATCACCACTGTTATATATCATTTTCTTAAGTATTAAATGGTATTATCTTTTATTCAACTAAAATGTGATTTATAAACAACATGATAAAAAGACTATATATTACATGTACCTATATTGCAGGTCTTCCTGTTCTTTCTTATTTCTAACACTCCATAATTGTTCTCTTTTAGCGTATTATTTCTGTTTAAAGAATTTCCTTCTTTAATGGAATCATCTTCCAATCTGTTAGTGACAAATGTTTTTAGTTTTCCTTTGTCTGAGAATGTCTTCATTTCCCTTTCATTCTCGAAGGATCATTTTGCCAAACATGGCACTCACTATTGACAAAAATGTTCTTTTGGCATGTGAAAAATGTTGTGCTACTTTTGTCTTGTCACTATGGTTTCAGATGAGAAATCTGCTGTCATTTGAATTGGTATTCCCCTTATAGGTAATGTGTCATCTCTCTACAGCTACTTTCAGGGAATTTCTATCCTTTTCATTTAAAAATGTTTAATTATGATGTGTTGTACTTACCCTGTTTGGGGTTCATTCTGCTACTTGGATATGTAGGATTATACCTTTTGCCAAATTTGAGAAATTTTCAGCCATTATTCTAATACCCTTTCAGTTCTGCCTTCTTTATCTCCTGAGATGAAAATGATACAATGTTGGACCTTTCTTATTGCCCAAAGTCCCCTGAGATTCTGTCAATCTTTTTCCATCTATTTGTGTGAAAGTCTATTTTCTCTTTCTGGTTTAGTTTGGATAAATCCTGTTGGTCTCAAATTCACCAATCTATCCTCCGTTGTCTTCTTTATGCTGTTGAGTGCATTCAGTGAGTTTTTTTTTCTATTATTATAGTTTTCAGTTCTCTATTTTCATAATATCAATTTCTTTGCTCAGATTTCCTTTTTTTGTCATTTGTTAAAATATGATTTTTGCTTTAAAACTCTTGTCAGATAATCCTAATGTCTAGATAATTTATCTAGTTTGTATCAATTCTTTGTCTTTTTTCACTCATATTTTAACTTTGTTGGTTCTTGGTTTGATGAGTGATTTTTTATTGTATCAGTACATTTTGTCTATTTATTAGGGGACTCTGAGTCTTATTTAAATATTTTATTTTGGCAAGCAATCACACTGTTTAGGTTTAGTAGGCATGTTTTGGCCTGTATTGTGGCCTGTAGTTCTACGACAGTTTAATTTTCAAAGCCTTTTTCTTTTCTTTTCTTTTTTTTATAAGCACAAGCAGGGGGAGCAGCAGGCAGAGGGAGAAACGGTCTCCCTGTTGAGCAAGGAGCCCAATATGGGACTTGATCCCAGGACTCTTGGATCATGACCTGAGCCGAAGGCAGCTGCTTAACCGACTGAGCCACCCAAGCGTCCCAATTTTCAGAGCCTTTACAGTGTTATTTTGGTTGGCTTGGTTTTTATCTGTTGCTGATGAGACTCCCTTTGATCCCTTCGAGGACTGCTTGAGGGATCAAATGGATTCCTCAGGCTGGACCACTAAGTTTCTCTTGGTGGAGAAGGAGAATCTTAGGCTTACGGCAATGAGGAGGCAGGCTTTCCTGGCCCGACACTTGTGGAGAAATCCACTCTTCAGGTGCTCCCAGGCAAATAGGTGTCTCTGGGTAGGGTGTGGTGACTCAGGTCTACTGGAACAAAGAGCTTCCTTGGCTGTTTCCCTTTTTTTTTTTTTTTTTAAAGATTTTATTTATTTATTTGAGAGAGAGAATGAGATAGAGAGATCATGAGGGTCAGAGGGAGAAGCAGACTCCCTGCCGAGCCGAAGGCAGTCGCTTAACCAACTGAGCCACCCAGGTGCCCCGGCTGTTTCCCTTTTTGTGCTGGGTTCTCTCTTGTCAATGTTGCCTGGCCATCTTCACGTTTCCCTGTGGGAGTGGATGTCTTTGACCCATAAGGACTAAGAGTTTCTGGGACCAATCCACTTAATATGGCAAGGTTCTCTTTGCCAATGCTGCCTACCCACCCTTGTGTCTCCTGGTGAAAGAAGGACATCTCATACTCTTAAGACATAAAGAAGCTCCTTTAGACAGGCTGACTGTTGTGTTGTAGGTCCTCTTGCTGTTGCTCACAGGCTGTCTTAGTGTTTATGGGTCACTTACTATTGAAGAATAGTTGGTGTTTCCACCCACTGCTCTAGATCAATCTGCCCTGGGGAAGAGGGTGTTGAGAAAAGGAGAACCTTGAATCCAACGAGGAAGTATGGTGTTTTTGCTGGCTGCTTATTGCTAGCATGCCTTCCAGTTGATCTACCTTGTCTGTGGTACTGGGCTCTAAGGTTGCTCGGGGCCTCCCAGTTTGATCTAGGGGAAGAATGAGCCTATCTGAGCTGTCTTCTATTGCTAGGTTGGTGGGAGAAACACTGGGATCAGGTTGCATTCTTTTGTTGGGTCAGGGGAGCTAAGATACCCTGCCACTATGTTGTTTCTCTAGTCCTGAGCACCCAAAACCAGTTTGCCCTCCCCTTATCACCTTTCAGAGATTTTCTGTGGTTGCCTCTTACATTATTTCCAAGGTTTATTGTACTTAGCAGGGAAGTTTACTGTACTCTTCCTTTCCCTAACATGCTTGTTACCATAACTATTATTTCTTCTATATCAGGATTTCTCACAAATACATCATGTATACAAGTGAATAATAGATATGCTATACTAATTAGCTTACCAATTATAGCTACATTAATTAAATATTGTACATATTGAAGATTAAGGAAATACTGTTATTTAGTGTTTTTTAAAATGTCACTACCATTTCAAATCCATAAAAAATTTACATGATGCTGGGATGCCTGGGTGGCTCAGTCGGTCATGATCTTATGGGTTGTGGGATGAAGGCCCCAAGTCTAGTTCCGTGCTTAGCAGGAAGTCTGCTCGAAGATTGTTTCCCTCTGCCCTCCCCCCAACATACTCTCTCTCTCTTTAAAATAAATAAAAATCTTTAAAAAATTTACATGATGCTAAAAATCATTGTTGTAAAATTTTATTGGCTTTTAGCATACAAACTATACATCTTTTTTTTTTTTTAAAGATTTTATTTATTTGACAGAGAGAGACACAGCCAGAGAGGGAACACAAGCAGGGGGAGTGGGAGAGGGAGAAGCAGGCTTCCCGCGGAGCAGAGAGCCCGATGTGGGGCTCGATCCCAGCACCCTGGGATCATGACCTGAGCCGAAGGCAGACGCTTAACGACTGAGCCACCCAGGCGCCCCACAAACTATACATCTTAAATATGCAGCTCAATGAATTATTACATGGAGAGTGAACCCATTTAATCACAGTAAGAATGAAAAAAACAACATTAACAGTACTGTAAGATATAATCATAAATCCTTCACAGTCACAAACCTAGAAGGAAACCACTATAATGACATAACAACATATATTAATCCAGCTCACTTTTGAATTTTATAAAAGTGAAATCATAATGCATGAATTCATTCTGCCATAGTTTCTATTCTATTCTATAGATTATGTTTAGGTAATATGTACCTTTTGTTCACTTTAACTGTACTTAATTTTCATTGCCGTTTAATGATCAGTGTTTTAATATACTGCAATAGTAGTAATTTCCACTTTTATTCCAGAATTTATAGTGGTTAAACTGTGGGAGTCATGGTTCAGGAGAACTTACTCTGTCCAACAGTATTCAGAGCTCTGATCATGTGTTCTTGCCTACTTTTATGCCTAGCAATTTTTTGTTGAATTCTCATTATTGTGTATCAGATGTGTATAGGCCATTTGAGATTCTGGATGATATTTTATTACTCTTCACATAATTCACTCTTGACTTTGACATATGGTATTTTAGGGGTAGATTACCTCAATCCAGAGAATGAACTCACTTAAACCTATACTTTAATCTTTGTAAGAATTGATTAATTTCTGGTGTGTCATAAGCTGTAGCTTAGGGGCCCCATGTGCAAACCTAGTTGTTTACTAAGGTCTCCCCTGCTTATGAGCCTGAACTCCACTTGTGATACCCACTCTGTTGAGAATGTTGGAAGCTTTGCTAATCTTCTCAGCCATTTACCTTCTACTTTCTTAGCCTCTCAGCCCCTGATTTGATATCATAGAATATGCTAGAGGAGAGAAAGCAGAAATGAGGATACCTTGCTCACCTTTCTTAATTTTCACTATATTTTAGCTGTCAGTGGCATCAAAAAGAGATATTTTTGTATTTGTTTCCTATCCTTTAATTTTTTTTTCACCTAGGGAATCTCTTCAAAATAAGCTAGTTTTTTTTAATTTCCAGACATTTAAATTTATTAAAATAATTTTTTAGAATTAACAATCTTGACAGAAAATGGATTGGCAATAGGTAAATGTATATTGGCTCTAATAAGAGAGACAAAAATGTAACTAACTGATATTATCACTCTAATCTTTTTTTTTTTTTTTTTTTTTTTTTGCATTTTTCCATTTTCTTGGATTTTATTTTGGGATGGATGTCAGCCAGACCAAAATAAAGTAAAATCTGAATATTTTTAATAATTTTAGGTACAGTGCAACCCAAATCCTTAATGTAAACATTCATATGTCTTACCAGTTAATGTATGTCAAATGTAGAGGATTAGAGAAAATGATTTGTCACAGCAAATATAACCCTATGTGTGTATTGTTTTTCCACCATTCATTTATTTTGTGTCCTGGATGAAATAAATGCCATTTAATAGTAAATGCTATATGCTAAAAATGGAAAGTAGGTGATTTATATTCCTAAACTGTATTATTTATATTCCTAAATTATATTATTCAAGTATAATAACAAAACCAATTATTCTGATAGATATAATTTTAAAAGGAGCTCAGTGGAAAATTTTAACTATTGCCCAAAATAGTAATTCTGAACACATTTTTAGTCAAGTAAACATTTGCAAATCTGACATGATACAGAACCTCTGTAAAATGTTTCAAATATTCATTTTTAATATTATTTATGCTTCCTAATAAATGATTCAAAAGTCATATTTTCTGAAATAGCTATGTTAAAGATCTTAACACTTAGTTCAGACTATATTCCTAAGCAATAATAAAGTGACATAAAATTTTGCTCACAATTATTACCAAGTACATTATGCTAAAATTTTATTTTAAAAATTCAAAAAAAGTATTTAGAATGATAACTCAGCATTGTCAGTTCTAAAGATACATGACCTTAATTGAATCCTAGGAACAGCCAAATATCAAATGGAAATTATTAGACTGAGAATTAGGAAAACTTTATATTTATCACAGATCTAACTTGGATAAATCACTGCAATCTCTGCATCTCCAAACTAAGATATAATCTGATTAAATTATCATTGAAGATGCAAATTATTTACTAAACTATGAAATCACTTCTGTAGAATAGTTTTTGCTGAATTTGAGCAATGTCAGTTTCTTTATTGGTAAAAAGAAAGAACGTGTCATTAAAGCTATTTCGTCTTTATCATCAGGATCAATGACCACAATCGATTCATTAACCCTGTAATTTCACTCCTATTACAGAGCAAGAAGGACAAAAACTAAATAGGGCCAGTCACAACTTCAAGTTCAATTGAGATACTGTTCACATGTGGAAGTACTGGTCTCTTAGGAACTAAGGTCTCCAAAGAAGGAAAGTCCATGTTTGGGGAACATATCATAAAAGTGTAAAAATGTCATGGTGAAAGGAAATATTCCTACATTTATTGATTGACTCAATCATTTAAGCTTAGTGAGAAAGAGCACCACATCATAGCGTTTAGTTCAGACAACGTACTACATCTCGTACATCAGTCCCATCACACAAGCTGTTGAATTCTAGCTGGTGTCATAACTGACTCTTCAGTAGGTTATTCCATTCTTTGATAAAGCCAGCTACTTTTTGTCAACAAAGCACTGATTTCCAGTTCCCTCAGAAGCCAGTAAAATCATTAGTGATAGTGTAAATATGTATGTCTGATCACCATCCTTCTAGGCAAAGAGGAACTGCTTGACCTCTATTTACCATGGGAATTTGCTGGCCCCTTACCGCCATCCATTAAAAGGATTTTAAAGATAATTTTTCATAAACTAATATAATTTAAGCTCATTTTTGATAAATTGCCCAACAAGATAATGCAGAGCTGTATTTGGAAAAATAAGCGAAGGATATACATGCACAGTGTAAGGTTAAAAAAAAAGATGATGACACCAATCAATGAAATTATATGCAATTCCACCGATCAAAAGAGAGATGTATTTTAAAAATACAATTAGATACAATTTTTTTTTTATGTACCAGATTGGCAAAGATGAAAAATGTCCTCTCATTTATTGTTGCTTGGAGTATAAATTGATGATACTCTATAAGAAGGGAATTGAAACTTCTATGAAATTATTTTAATATATGTGTGTGAATATAAGTATATGTGAAAGTATGATGTGTACATAAAAATATTTATTGCAGGTTTGTAATAGCAAATTATTCATTAAAAGCAAAACTACTATCAAGGAGTGACATCTAAAACCAATGGTGTAGGTCAGATTGGGACAACTAGGGCTTGCCTGTTTTTCTACATAACCCTTTATTGGAACACAGCTTCATCTGTGTACGTACATATCGTCTATGACTGTTTTCATGCTACAATAGTGTTGGTGAGCAGTTTCATTAGAGACCATTTAATTCACAAAGTCTAAAATACTTAGTAGCTGACCATTTGTGTAAAGGTTTGTAGATAGATTCATATCAGACTACTATACAGTACTTAAGGAGATAAATGATCTCTAAACCTCTTGAGGTAGATTAATCTCCACGACATATTGTGAGAAAAGAAAAATACACATAATATGATTATGCACATCTCCATATATAATACATTAATATATTACATATTTATTTACATATTATATAATATATATGTACATATCCACTTGTTGACTTTCCGTTTTATACAAAAGCATCTCTAATATGTATTTTTAAATTTTAAAACCACCTAAATATGCTTTATTCATAAAAAAATAAAATGGATGATAATTAAATTATAATTTTTGATATTAGGACATGTCATTTTCTGTATTTGTATCGTTACCTTGTTTTTTGTTTTATCTAATTCTGGCAAAGCTAAATCCTAGACACATTCAGTCTGTTCATCTGTTGTATGATCAGCAGGATTTCCGTAACTCACAGATAATAAAGGATCTTCATGTGTATGCATCATATTGCTTATTTTGTCATAGGAGAACTTCTGAGAAGTATGATTCTCAGTTGTTTGTTATGCTGTTATAAATACATATCTCTTGGTAGGGCAGATTTTGTGTGTACAGTGTGGTTAATTTATTCATTATAAAGATATGCTACACAAGCATATCTAGGCATTTATTAATACTAAGTCAAAATTTCTTTAAAAATCATTTCTGCAAAAAAGTAGAGTCTCCTGTTTATCTGTGTATAAATGAAAAATCCTGCTTAAAAATAAATATTATTTTTTCTACCTTTCTTTCTCTTGCACCTCTATCCAAATTTTCATTATTTCTTTACAATTGTCTCTATTTCATTCCCTTTCTAAGATCATTTTTACACACACAAGGAGATAACAGTAAGATGTGTGCATGTGTATTATGTGTGTATTTACATATAAGTTTAAGATTTTATAACATTTGAAAATAGATTTATAACAAATTAAATAATAAAATTATGAGTGCATTTTCTAATAACATCCAAGATTAAAGGGTATTAAAGGGTTCATTCTGTTCCATGCACACATCTCAGAAAGAGTATTTATAGCCAGTCTACCAGAAGACATACTGGTAATCAGTGATCTTTATATTTTTAAGTTATTTTTCTGCAGTTTTTACATTTTATTTTGAATGTGATAATTGTTTCTAAAATAGTTAATTACTTAAAGGGTTTCTTTTTATTTGCAGTTACATTATTTGTATCAAGATCCAGAAGAATGACACCGGGATATCCTTGTCTATTCAGGCTGTTCTAACAAAATACTGTATACTTAACAACCATTTATTGCTCACAGTTCTGGAGTCTGCAAAGTCCAAATTCAAGATGCCAACAAATTCAGTGTCTGTGAGAGCCTGCTTCCTGGTTCCTATGTGACCTTTTTTTTTTTTTCTTACTGTGTTTTCACTTAGGGTTTCTTGTCTAAGGGCACTAATCCCACTCATGAGCATTTTACTTTCAGGACCTAATCGCCTCCCAAAGTCTCCACCTCCTATATGGTCACTTTGAGGATTAGTATTTCACTATATAAATGTTGACGAGACATAAACATTACTGGGCTAGAGTCTTGAATGATGACCAGATATACTATTTTCTCTTTTTTTTAAATATTTTTTTTATTTATTCATTTGAGAGAGAGAGAGAGAGCACGAGCGTGGGGGGTTGGGGGGGTGGGAGAAAGAGAAGCAGACTCCCGTGGAGCAGGGAGCCCTCAGCGGGCTCGGTCCCAGGACACCAGGATCACAACCTGAGCCGAAGGCAGACGCTTAACCGACTGAGCCACCCAGGTGTCCCCAGATATAATATTTTCTATCTCTGGTTTTTGATATTCCAATTATTGGAAAAATTAAGGTTTGGAAAATTTCTTTCAAATGTAAAGAGTTAACGCAATGACTTCTTATTGTTGTTATGTTTACCTTTTCCTAAACCAGGTTAGTGTGAAGATAATCTTTAGTGATTCAGATAAGACCAGGTTGAATCCGAGAGACAAAAATGACAATTTTCCTCTCATGTAAATTTACATTTTTCTAAAACAAAACCAAATACCTCCCCAAACACTATCAAATAATAATTGGTATTTTTTAGTGCTGTTCATATAATAGGTTATGTATACTGTTCATACATAAATGTGAAAGAAATGTCGATTGAAGAAAGTTAAAGTCGAGTTCTTTCTACTTCATAAATGCAATATTAAAAATCGGTGGTTATGTTGGTCGAGGTTTAAAAGAGGGGGAAAAAATCCTCAATATTTTAAGTTATGGAGGATTAAATACAGTGACTATTAAACCTTTTGAAGGGCTGGAATAGAAGTAAAATGTGGCACTGGACATTTGTTTCCAAGATCTCATCACTGGACTTGTTATCTGGAATTAAGGGGGCACTGGTATTGCTCTCACGGGGGCCACGACCAGAACTGCCTGACGCGTAATACACACGGAAATGGATTGTCGAGCTGTCGCAAACACTCTCATTTTCAGGATTTGTGTGTTAGCTGCCGCCAACAAGTGTGTTTTATTTCTGCCATTTAAATCTTGTACAAATACCTCTAATGATACAACTTTATTCAGCTACAAGAGATTCTGGGAAAATTAGTTTTAGCTTTCTCCTGGTAGAAAGGATGAGAGAGCCAATCAAAGTATCTACCTCAGTAGTTAATGGGATTTAAGCCGCCATTTTGTCTTTTATTATAAATGTCCCAGAGTGAAAGGCAATCCCACACAGTCTCTCTATAAATCCTCATTTGCAAAACTTCAGTATTTAAATAATTCAAGATGTCTGAAATCTCTACTTCTGGTGTTTCTGTTGTGGTTTTGATAATAAGAACTTAATATCTTAATAACATAATAACTTAAATCTTAATATATATGAAAGTACCAGAAATATTTCTGGCTTCTTACCTCTTTTCAAGTGTTGTAATGGACCTATAGTTAACAGAACAAAACAAAACAAAAATCAGAATACCAGTTATGTAGCCATTTCTCTTTACATAACTTCAAACAAGAGTTCATGCTTTGTGTTTGACTGGAGATAATAAATACTTCCTTTAATTTAGCATAATAGAACTATGGTTGATAATGAATAATGTTTTAACTTCTAACTGTACATTTAAAAAAATAGTTTATCTTCCATGGATTTTTTTTTATCTGAATATAACAGAAAAAATCCCTGTGATTAACAAGTAAAATATTTTCCTCTTTAACCCCATTTTGAACATTGTGAGGCACAGATAGTAATGCAAGCACATGGTTTTACTTTATAATGTATAAGTATTTAGTTTGAATGAAAAGGATTTGTAGTAATGTTATCAGTAGCATACTTCTATAGTAGGAAAAGAGTAACTTAGCTGTTTTGTAATAAATACTCTTTCCTGAAAAAAAAAAAACTGCACATAAGCACCAGATTTAAAACAAAATATACGTACTGACTATGTACAATGTTTTTTTCCCCTGTTATGAGAGAAAATGTAATCAACCCCTATACATTTAAAATGTTAAAACTAATCACATTTTCCAGGCAATGTTTCTTTTCCTTTTTTCAGTACAAATATATGCACAAATAATTGATGGGAAAAAATGTAATTGGATGAAAGAAACCAACACAAACAGGTCACAACTTCTTAAATTGTACAGAAAAACTTGGCAGAAGGTCTATACTGTTGACTTTCTTTAGCAGATATTTGTTACTAAGGAATTTAATATAAGTATGAAGTAGGTAGCTTGTACTCATGGGAGGTAATATAATTTCTATTTACATTTTACTTGGAGATTCATACCTGACCAATTGTCCAAATTAGAAATGAAATGCAGTCACTGAGCTTAATATTTCAATTTCAATATTGATATTTCAGTATCATCTTTTTTGGTAATAATCAGTTATAAGTTCAAAGTCAGTGTACACTCTTCTGTCAGTTCAAGTGGCTGTTATGGGAATAATCATTTTTTTAATTCTATATTATACCATGATTCAGAAATTACTAAAAAGACCGATAAAAATCCATTCTTCCACTATACTGTACACCTGAAACTAATGTTACAGTATATGTTAACTAACTGGAATTTAAATAAAAACTTAAGAACAATCCATTCTCCTTGTATTTTTATCTTTATAAAGATCATAGTTACATGATCAAACTGTCCCAAATAAGACACAACATTTGAGATTTAAATAGTAAGTTTTAAACATAAAGTTGAATCAAAATATCCTTTACATCCCTTACATTTGATCTTTAAAGAAGAATGCAAGTGACCTTTAGCAACTCATGAAAACTATTTTATTTGTAAAATTCAATATACCTAGTTCAATACACATGGTGAAAAAGTAAGAATTCCCTGGGGAAAAAAAAAAATGGTGTGTTGCTGATTTAAAATAGACCATGTATGAGCAGACCATGTATGAGACAAACACAATTGTAAATTAATTTTTTTTTAAGATTTTATTTATTTGAGAGAGAAAGAGAGAGAGAGAGCACAAGCAGGAGGATGGGCAGAGGGAGAGGGAGAAGCAGACTCACTACTGAGCAGGGAGCCTGACGTGGGACTCAATCCCAGGACCCTGAGATCATGACCTGAGCTGAAGGCAGACCCTTAACTGGCTGAGCCATCCAGATGCCCTTAAATTAAATTTTATACATCAATAATGAGTAAAATTAAACTTTGCTCATGATTTTTTCTAAACAAATATATATATATATATATATACATATATATATATATTGATTTATTTCCTGAATTCTATTATCTCATTTCTGAGCTTTTTTTCTAATTCTTTTCCTTGTATTATTTCATGCTTTTTATCGTTTTATTAACATCTTTACTCATTTGCAATGGAAGCTAATAGTTTCAAAACTGTTCTGTGGGCAGATCTTTTTCTAGCACGTTTTCATATTCTGTAGCAAAGTAATTCTATTCTCTTTTGTTATAAAAACATTTTATGGGATTTGACCTCAATACTTTTATGTTGTTCATTTTTTTTATGGAATTAGTTTTATTGAGTGTTCAGATTGAAACATTTTCAGTATAGCTAGCTATTCTGATTTCACTGAATTCTCTCTTCTGTCATTTTGTACAATAATGTCCCTGGTTCTATTCTTCTCCACTATCCTTTCAGGTCTTTCCTTCCTTTGTTTCTGTTTTCCCTATTGTACTTAATTGTGTTACTGCCCAACACTATCTCCTTAGTCTAGGTTCTTATGTTGGAACAGAGTTCTGGCAGCTCAGTTTCAAGAGATTATAGGAGCCTCAACTCTGTTAGTCTCTGTGGCAAGCTTGACTCTCAGATGCTACTGAAACAGGCAAACCCCTTCCTTACGGACTAGTTTGGGATCCCCAGTTCCCAGGCCCTTCCTTAACTTCCCTCTGCTCTCCTTTGTTCAAACATGGATAGCACACATGTCTTGTAGCTATTGATTTATTCCCACCATTCTCTTTTGGGGTGTTTCTTTGGATGACTTGTCACCTAGTTCAGTGTAAACATTGTTGATGAATTCAGGTTTTACCACATAATTGCTCTCTGATTTTAGCTTGGGATTTGCAGAATGTAAAAAGCTGCAGCTATTACTACCATTTTCCTAGAAACTATGTTGTTGTTTTTTTTTTAATTTTTTAATGCAATTATGAGTGGAACTGTTTTTTTCTTAAATTATTATATGAATCATTTCTGGCGTTTAAGAAATTTAATGAATTTTCCATTAAACTGTGTTATATAACCTAAGCATTTAAATATATGCATATACAGATTCAATTATTTATTTCTTTATTTGTTTACTTATGTTGTAATGGAAGACTGATTTCTCAACATGAATTTCTTATTTGGTTATGGGTCTATTCATATTTTTAAATACTTTCCATAAATTACTTTTAGCTCAATATCCACGTCATTATTTGAAATTTCATTCATATCGCAGAGGTGTGCTTTTTTTTCAACTTGAATAATATATATATTTTTTTCTTTCAATTAAAATTTAGTCAAAGAGTTAACTCTTAGTTCTCTACAAAAATGGTCTTGGATTTATATGTTCATGATATATTCTTTTGGTTGCTGTTATTGCTTTTCATTCCATTATTCTGTCTTTACCTCCTAAACCTATTTGTTGTATTGTTTTAATCTCTTTCTAGTTTCTTTTAAAATTTCTACATATATTTTTCTTAGTTTTTAATTTTTTAAATAGGTTTCAAGCCTTCCACAACATCAATTCTAACAACAAAAAAAATCTTGACTTTTTTTGTTGTTGTTAATACATAGGAAATGAATAGACTTAATGGTGCCTGTACCTTTATTTTTTTAATATAAAATTCAAATAATATCAGAGCTAGTTAATAAGTGTTAAAGAGTAATTATGCAAAATTTTGAGATTTGGGGCAAGAATTTTACAATGTGGTATTAGGTTAAAATACTGCTCATATATGAAGAACACTTACAGTGGACAAAACAAAATTCAAAAATTTAAAATGCTTTATTTATAGAATACCGAACAAGTAGTTGACTTCATTTTCCCTCTTCAGTTGCCTGTATGAAATAATGAATACATAGTAAATTCACATTCTCCTGTGAAATCAACACTGCTCATCTTAAATGCTACTTAAAAAAATCCATCACAGCTTGCATAAATTACAGAGTCAGATGTTTGAAGATATGAAATTAAAACTCAGGAATTCCTCACATTTCATTGTAAACTCAATGCTCCCAGATGCACATCTTTCTGAACAGTCCATTAATCAGGAAAGCTAGGAACTATTCATCATAGTTCAGTGTAACAATTCTTTCATATGTTCCTATCTTTGTTGGGCTATCCATTTTGAAAATTGCTTACTCTTGGGCATTTTCTCCATTTGAAGATAAAATATCATGCCATCAACCTAAAATCTCTTCTATAATGATCTGAAATGTGCTGTTCATTTTTTAAGACCTTCTGAAAAGCTGGCAAGATCAAAGTCAGCATTTGAATCATTGCGAGCTTGAAATATTTGATTATTAAAACATGCCTTCATCATTATAAAATTCATTCCAATGTGAATGAAAGAAAAAAACATTTTTTTTGTAATGGAAGAGAAACCATATGGTAAAGATTGCACGTGATTCCTCTAATTGGTGTGGCCTTCTAGGCTTCAAATAAAGTGTGGGAGAGGCAGAAATGATTAGACAGTCAGAAAGGAGAAACTGGTTTCCAATGACTACATAACTTCCACCATAGTAAGGGAGGGACTTTTATTGTGCAATCCTTTCTCCGATCTCCAGTCATGTCTGTTCCCTCCCTTCCCTTGACAACTCAGAACCCAGTAAAAAGGGAAACTAGTGGTGAAAGTCTGTCTCATATATCTTGCAAAACTTGTGTTAATAAAAACAAGACTGCCTTCTCCCATGACAGATGCTACATTTGCCCCATAAGCATTGGACCCTAGACAATGCAAATACAGGTCTTGATTCTGGAAAATATATGTTGTTACATCATTGCTCTGTTGGCTTCTCATTCTCCTTCAGGAACATTTGATTATCCAACTCATAATTCATACCCACGCAATAGCTACAAGAGAACCTTGATAATCTCTGTTCAGATTTACTTACATTGATATTCTAGGTAATAATTGGTGAACATCTGTCAACTTAGGAAAGTTTCCTTTTGTTAAAAAAATGATCAAATGCTTAAAAATGATGGAACAAATTTTGTGTATTTTTTTCTCTCTTAGGCTAATAATATAATTACTTTGATGGGTTTTTAACATCACACCATCTTTGCATTCTCTGATGGACAGAATTCTCTGATACTCAGGATTCCTACCCTCTTGTGTACATGCTATTTAGAATTCCCTCAAGTTGGGTGTGGGCAGGATGTGATAGATTTTACTTCTGTGACTAGGTTACATTATGTGACAAAAGGACAGGGATTTTGATGTACCTAAATTCCCTAATCAATTAGTGGATTATCTTGGAATTGTTTGACTTAATCAGTTGGGAGGGAGATTATCTTTGACAGACCAGACTGAATCATCTGGAAGTCTTTAGGAGGGCTTAGGCTCTCTCTGGAGAGTGAATCTCTGCTGTGGACAACAGCTTCTTTCTGTGACTATGTGGTTCCAGACTGTTCTATTTTTTTTTTTTTTTATGTTATGTTAATCACCATACATTACATCATTATTTTTTTTTTTCCTAAGATTTTATTTATTTATTTGACAGAGAGAGAGAGAGCGAGAGCAGGAACACAAGCAGGGGGAGTGGGGGAGGGAGAAGCAGGCTTCCCACCGAGCAGGGAGCCCGATGGGGGACTCGATCCCAGGACCCCAGGATCATGACCTGAGCCGAAGGCAGACGCTTAATGATTGAGCCACCCAGGTGCCCCACATCATTAGTTTTTGATGTAGTGTTCCATGATTCATTGTTTGCGTATAACACCCAGTGCCCCATGCAGTACATGCCCTCTTTAATACCCATCACCAAGCTAACCCATCCCCCCACCCCCTCCCCTCTAGAACCCTCAGTTTGTTTCTCAGAGTCCATAGTCTCTCATGGTTCTTCTCCCCCTCCGATTTCCCCCCCTTCATTTTTCCTTTCCTGCTGTCTTCTTCTTCTTCTTCTTTTTTTTAACATATAATGTATTATTTGTTTCAGAGGTACAGGTCTGTGATTCAACAGTCTTACACAATTCACAGCACTCACCATAGCACGTACCCTCCCCAATGTCTATCACCCAGCCACCCCATCCCTCCCACCCTCCACCACTCCAGCAACCCTCAGTTTGTTTCCTGAGATGAAGAATTCCTCATATCATTGAGGTCATATGATACATGTCTTTCTCTGATTGACTTATTTCGCTCAGCATAATACCCTCCAGTTCCATCCACGTCGTTGTAAATGGCAAGATTTCATTCCTTTTGATGGCTGCATAATATTCCATTGTATATATATACCACAACTTCTTTATCCGTTCATCTGTTGATGGACATCTTGGCTCTTTCATAGTTTGGCTATTGTGGACATTGCTGCTATAAACATTGGGGTGCACGTACCCCTTTGGATCCCTACATTTGTATCTTTGGGGTAAATACCCAGTAGTGCAATTGCTTGGTCATAGTGTAGCTCTATTTTCAACTTTTTGAGGAACCTCCATACTGTTTTCCAGAGTGGCTGCACCACCTTGAATTCCCACCAACAGTGTAGGAGGGTTACCCTTTCTCAGCATCCCCGCCAACATCTGTCATTTCCTGACTTGTTAATTTTAGCCATTCTGGCTGGTGTGAGGTGGTATCTCATTGAGGTTTTGATTTGGATTTTGATGTAGTGTTCCATGATTCATTGTTTGCGTATAACACCCAGTGCCCCATGCAGTACATGATGCCAAGCGATGTTGAGCACTTTTTCATGTGTCTGTTGGCCATTTGGATGTTTTCTTTGGAAAAATGACTGTTCTTGATATTCCCCTCCTGGTGGCTTCCCTGTGCACTTTGAACTCTCTTAGCCACCTTCCCTATTTAACTGTGTAAACCAATCTTATAATAAATAATATACAAATAAATACTAAGTAAACAAATACTAACTTTTTATAGGTGTATGATTTCTAAGTTTTCTCAAAATTAACAGGAATTAGATAATTAAATTAGAGAAATTAAACCTATTTAATTTCAAGGATATTATCATGGGCAATCCTCTGATCTAGTACTTTCTTAAATGAATGCTTCTATTCCTTTTAATATTTTGCATTCAAAGTTTCTATTACATGAACCAATGAGCATCTTAGCCAAGTGGTTTCTCATTAAAAGTGTTGTTTTATTCATAATCTGAAAATAGTGAATGTCAAATCCATTCATAACTAAATTAATTAAACTAATTTTATTATTTTAAGTAAAATTAAATAATTTTGAAACTTCTTTCAGGGTTTCAAAGAACTTCTTTCAGTGTTTTCCTAACATATTTTTACCCTGTGTAAGACAAGTTGACATGAAATATGGCAAGTATCTGGACAATGTGATTGTTTCAAATACTTACAGGCTAATATATTATTCATCAGCCAAATCACACAGCAGTGTATCAAGAGGACAACTGGACATAGTCAAATGACACTAGTTTGAAGTGCTCTCATGAACATTATTATCAAGTTTTTTCAATCAATATTCTATATGATTCTTTCCTAGTCTCTAATCAACATTACACTCCAATCAATCGTTAAGGTTTCAAACAAAGAACACACACACACAAGAGTGGCAATAGTGGCTAAAATTTCTAGATTTTTATATTTGAATTAATATATGTTATAAAAATTGGTTAAATTATGGTCTTACTTATAATTTATACCTATATTCTTATATTTTATATTCCATACATGTTACATTATGCATCATAAATTTCCATATTAATAAACTGAGAGATGTATTTTTTCACAAATCAGGTTTGATTATTCAACTATAATAGTACATTTCATTTGGCTTTTCTTCTTTTTAGTTATTAAAGTTAATTCATACTTCCAAAGCTGAAGAGTACAAACTCTGGTAGTATGTTGCCTGGATATTATTTATACCTCCACCACTTACTCCTTGATGACCTCATGCAAATCACTTGTTAAATGGAATATTATTGCCAATTGCATGAGGCTAATGAAGATAAAAGAATTTAATGGATGTGAAGTGCTTCACATACTGACCAATCGACAGAATGCCCTGGGTACATATTATATAGTTTTAGTAGTTTAGTGTAGAAATGTTTTATTTTTGTCTTTAGTAGTAATAACACCTTCTGTGTTTCCAAAATGTATTTCCTTGTTGATTGATACACATGTAAAAAAAATAGCAGAGTTTTATTTCACATCTCAAAGATAGTTATATTCATTCTGCTCTTACTCCAGTGGCTATTTGCAAGGCTCTTTAAAAAAAAAGATAGAAGATGAAAGATGATTTTTTATTTGCAATATACTTCTGCACATTTGTGAGAGACTAATAATAAAATAAGTATGCTTATTTCATTTAGAATTTCTGGTACTTTTATTTTGCATCTTTGGAGAGAGTGTGCTGGGAAATAATTTAGGGAATCATAGGTAGAGAAAAAGGAATGTTGCATAATAAAGTTGTTGAAATGTATCCAATAGTATATTTCTTTTCCGGATACAGTTTTCATTACCTCCCTTTAAACTTGTTTATTTCTTTCAAACAATTTGTTCTCTAAGAAAGTATAAAATTATTAGTTTTCTGTGTTCAAAAGCTTACTTAATGTGCTATGCACTCCCATATAGCCTTTCCCTAGGCTATTTATTATAGCACCAGCAGATGAAATTTAGATGTCAGTTAATGATGCAAGATGGGTCACAGTGATGATTTTTATTGGAAAATTGGATAGCCTAAGAAAATGAAAATCTAAATCTATGCAATTTATATGGAATAGTTAAATGACTTCTTAAACTTTGTTCAAATGTTAAAGACTGTAGTAACTATAGATTTTAATGAATACTTCATTGTGAGCTTCCAACATATACTCCCACATATGCATATTTTCCCCCAAATGTTTACCTATTTTTTCCTACCTATTTTCATGTTTTGAAAAATAGAATTCTTTAGGGATCACTCTGATATTTAATTTCTAATACATAAATTACAAATTTATAACCATGAATGAATAACTAGAAGCTAGTTTCGCTTTGCCCATTAAAATCTCAGTCAAGGGGCGCCTGGGTGGCTCAGTCGTTAAGCGTCTGCCTTCGGCTCAGGTCATGATCTCAGGGTCCTGGGATCGAGCCCCGCGTCTGGCTCCCTGCTCAGCGTGGAGTCTGCTTCTCTCTCTCCCACTCCCCCTGCTTGTGTTCCCTCTCTCGCTGTGTCTCTCTGTCTAATTAAAAAAAAAAAAAAAAAATCTCAGTCAATAACTAACCTATGGTATCCCTGAAATCAGATCACTCTGTGGGCCACAGCTAATTCTACTGGAAAGGTCAACATCAAATAGACCATGCTAAGGTTGGCCAGTCATTGTGTCTTAGTTTTGACATATGTAAATATTAAGTATACTAATTAAAACATACTTTAAATATAGGTCTGCACTTATGCTTAAATATCATTTTGACTGAGTAATTCACATCATCATCATTAGATGGTCATTATCACTTAAAACATGCCCTAAAATCAGAATGTATATCCAAGAAGAGAGAAGGGGGCTAATATTTTTTTGTACATCTTATGTAAGAGATGTTCTACATGGAATTCTTGTTCAGAGTCAATCTGAGATGTCAAACAAAGTCTTAGTAAATCTGAGGCTCAGAGAGAGTGATTAACTTGCCCACTGTTACAAATGTGAGGATAGATTTGACCCCATTATATATGACTGGGCTCTTCTAGCATGCTCTTTGGCCTTCCCAAGTGAGTTAACTCAAGTTCAAAAAGTGCAGATATGTATATATTTTTCCTTCTTAACTCACTTTGTTGAATTCACATATAATAAGATGTCTATTAATGTATATTTTTTAAGTTAGACAAATGGATGTCTTAAATGTCTATATTCTTAAATGTCTATTTTTTTAAGTTAGACAAATGTATACTCCCATATAATAGCACCACAATCAAGATATAAAATACTTCCATTCTCCAAAATATTCCATTCTGTTCCTTCTCAGTCAGTTTCCTCAAATCTCAGCCCTAGACATCCACGAATCAGTTTTCTATTTTGTTAATTAAGTTTTGCTTTTTCTAGAATTGCACATAGAGATATCATCCAGTTTGTATAATTTGTGTCTGGCTTCTTTCATTCAGTGTGATGTTTTTTGAAATTCACTTCTGTTCTTAGGCTTATCACTATTCAGGTGTCTTTTCTTGCTCAGTATTTAATTCTATGGTTATACCATATTTTGTTTAGCCATTCGTTAGTTGGTGGACACTTGTTTTGTTTCCAGATTTCGATTAATGTAAATAAAGCTCTTGTGAGCATGCATGTATAAGTCCTTCATGGGCATATATTTTTATTTTTACTGATTATTACCTAAAAGTGGGATTGATGAGTCAAATGTTAAGTGTTCAAGAGAACCCTTGTTTGAACACTTGCATACTCAGAATCCTTGTTGAATACTCAGCAGAGACACCAAAAAGCTCATGCCTTAGAGAAAAAGGCTACCCCTCTAACAAAACAAAAAGATATTTAAAAAAGGTTAAATCTCTTTTCCAAGTTACTTAACTTACTGCAGGGATCAAACTTCATACTCATTAAAAGAAAACCCAGACATTTGGAACAGTAACATTAATGCTGTCTAGCATCTAGTCAAAATTTTCTGTATATGCGAAAAAGCAGAAGAATGTGATCCATAACCAAGAAAAATAAATGATTTAGACAGACACAGAAATAACATAGATAACACAATTATGAATTTAGCAAATAAGAACATTTTAACTCTCCAAAGATTTTTACTGCAACTCATGGCTTATAGCTATGCAAAGGTTTCCCAATCCTAGATCTTGAAATTAGTCAGTGCTGCAAAACTGCTGGTGTTAGTTTTCTAGCCTTCTTAAAAAAAAATGCAGTGAAAGAGGAATCTCCAATCAATTATAATATTTGTTTATTTGTAACTTTGTTGTAAAATGAATTATTTTTTTCCTTTCCAATTTTCACTTGCTGCCCATGTGAAAGTAAGTTTATCTAATCTACAAACACAATTATTTATATAAATATTTCATCTAATTGAGGTGAAAGAGTATATATAAACTTTGAAAGATATAGATCATTAAACAAATGGACAATTATATTATTTCTCTTTATTCTGGGCTCTATACAATCTACTTATTCTACATGAAAAATGATTCCTGATTCAAATAATTGGTTGGGGTTGCTCCTCATTTCCAAACTTTTTTTCTAACATTAATTCATATTTCTGTAATGAAAAAGTTAATTTAATGGTCCATGTCCAATTTTACTGTGTATAAAATTAAATACTTATTCAATATTTGTTTAAAAATTATTTAAAAAATTCGTTTGAGATGGCTCTCATCAAATTGAACACTAATCCAGCTGAAATTCTTTCCATTGGTCTCTACACGAAGGTCATATGAATATTTGTGTATTTTCATATGCCAGTATCTTCCATAGCTTTTCTCAGTATGAGTATGCATGCACTTATCCTTTTATTTGTTTTGATTGTTCCCTGTTTGACAGCATTGTAATCTCTTTTCTTGTGATTCTGTCTTTTGTATACACATTTCACCCTTCTGTGTATGTTTCCTTATAGTTATTTAATATAACACATTCTAAATAAGAGCTTATTTTTTATATTTCTGCTTTCATTTAGTAGAAACATAGTACTTAACACAGACATTTCATGGGTTCCCAAAAATTTTATTTAAATATTATTTACTGAACAGGCTTTAACAGAATTTTATAAGCAGTAAAACCTTTGGTCACTATTTATGATAAATGACTCTCCAAAGCATACATTCATGTTGTTTAGCCTAAAGTGATCTTCATTAAAATTATTGTATTCAAATTCATTATAATGTCTGACATGTAATATTTTGAACAGTTTGCTTAATATAGCTTGTTTTAACATGTTTTGCACTGGACAGAAGAGGCTATCAAAAAAGGGTGAGTCCTTATTTCTTTTTCACGATTTTCTTCAATTAGCTCACATAAAATATTCACGCGTGTAACAAAATCTCCTCTAAATCTTGATGCAAAAGTCTTTTGAAATACTTTCCTATATTAACATAAAACAAATTAGCAACAAGATTGCATCACATGGTGAAACTGTTTCCCCATCAAACTGTTTATCATCCTTTCAGTCCACAAAACTTCAGTGCCTTTTCCCAGGAGCAAGCCTTCAGCAAAGTGAGGACACTTCAGAGCACAGAATAGAAGAATTATAAAACTGTCATAGATGTCAGAATATATTGCAATCAGCAGCAGAGCAACATTGCCTGGAAAACAGCCATTTCATCTAAGGAGTTCTTTATGGTCTGGTAAATTGCATTACATTTAAACAAAATAGAAATGACGTTCTTACATAAAATAGTTTAATCACTCAGTGCATGGTTAATTTTTCTGACATACCCTGTTTCTTCATTTTATGAAACGTGTGTGGTTTTTTTATTGACTTTGAATTCAAGAGAGCATATAGAAATAAACTTTATTTTAACGAAGGGGATGTGAACATAGAAAGAAAGGAAAGGAAAAAGAAAGCCCCACTATCCCAATGAGAAAAACAATACAAGTTTTTACAGAGAGACTGTGGAAAATAACTTCCAATATTAAATCTAAATATAGTAACTGTGTGCATGTGTGCATGATAAACAGGAAAAAGAGGAAAGAGAATATGATATAGAGAATAGGCAATACTAAAATAGCCACACTAGTTTTAAATAAAATTGTTAATCAAAACATGTCTTGCTAACTTCTAAAGTCTTGTTATCTTGAATAGGGACCATTTTGAATGGAGACCCATAATATTGAATATATCGTTCTGGTTAGCATGATTTTTTCCCTCCTTCTTCATTTACATCATTTTATTCTTCTTTGTTCAATTTTTTTAACTTATGCTCACATTTCAAGGCATTGGTCTCATTTGGTCATGTCATTAAGAAATGCTGGATCCAGGATTTTACTATTTGATTATTGAGTGTTTTGCACACTCTGAAGCAAATTAGTATTCCAGCTTTGCTGCTCACTGCTAGACACTGAACGCAGATAGAACACATTATGTGTTAGACTAGTTAAGAGGTTTTAAATTAGATTTGTGACTTGAAAGTTTGAATAAGAAAACTAATAGAACACAAAATGAAGCAGAGGGAAAATTAGATTAATTATCGACATCATTCAGTGTGAATGGTTGCTGATGTACTATGTTGTTGAGTGGTATTTTGGTACTAAAACATGCCTTAATTTTGCCTAAATTAAGTTGCCATAATCGTTGTAAAAATACATATACATGTTTACAGATCATAATATCCTGGAGTATTTTTAAATAAAAATATATTTAAATAGGTCATTTACATTCTTTCTCTCTCTCCTCTCCCTCTCCTATTAAGAACAGTTACATTTGTGATTAATTCAAATATTTATTTTGTATATTTTTCTCCATTAAAATAATAACTGCTCTAACTAGTTAGTTCAAGATACTATACACTAAATGAAAAGACATATATTTTTCCTAGTCATTTTTATTCTCTAACCTCCCCCCAAAAGATATTATTTTCCACTCACCCAGAGAAAATGCCAAAGAATAATGACATCTGCGGGAATTGCACATTTCAGTGTAACAACAAAGGTCAAACTCTCTTGATCTATCTCTGAGGCTACTTCCTCTTACTTTAGGTAATCAAGACAAATTGAATCCATCCTCCAAATCTGATTCGTTCAGGTGCCTTAAATTCCTGTGTGTGTGTGTGTGTGTGTGTGTGTGTGGTGTTTGTGTGTGTGTCTTTTGCTCTTGTTTTAGTCTTCTCTAATGGCAATGACATTGATATTTAACTGAAATAATTCCTGCTGTTATATCAAACATGCCTGAATAAACATCCACCTGTTCCTCATAAATGGCATCAGGTGCTCATTCTGTGTGACAAGCTATATTTTAATTTTAAATATTCATTTTTTAATACTCTGGACCTCGGTAGAGTGAGATTGCCATAATGCCCTCTGGTTGATAAAATAGTGGGGGAGTCAGGAAAGAAGGATCGCAATTTCTGCTTGATAATGAATGAAGCATGACAATTATTATTAAGTAATTAAAACATAAACACAAGATAGTTCCTAGTTAATATTTTATTTATAATTTTATGGATTAATGATATAAATTTAGAATTAGGAATAAAGTGCTTATCTCTCTAGAAAACAACCAAGTGAATTATCAAGTATCTCTTATTCTAAGTATATCTGCATTTTATGTAAAGTAAGTATTTTTAATAACTATATTCCTTTCAGGTTAAATTTGATTAAAATAAAGTGATAAAGCCCTGTTTACTGGAGAAAGAGAGGTAGAAAGATCTAGATTATGTATATATTTAGGTAAAAATGTAACTTTCCTAGGTAACACAAAGTATCAGAACATCAAATCAAACTATCACAAACCAGAAATTTTATCCAGTATCAAGTTTTACTATTAATTTAAGTAATGACTAAAGATAATATTTAGAAGAAGCAGGGTGAGGTCTGGGAATGCCTTTATAACTCCACAGGTCCTTTCCTGCCTTATCAGGATGTACTCCAAGATTAATATATTAAAAATCTAAGTTTTATACGTATCATAACGACTTGAAACATCTCCACTTCATAGTTGCACAACCTGTGCAATATTTTCTATGAGGCATGCTTCGAAATTTCATGATTCCAGGTTTTTTACAAAGTGTTCAACATAGACTAAGCATAGCATATTCTGTGAAATCTTTCTATACACAGGAACTCTCCAGCTAGCAAATAGCATTTGTGAGATTTCTAGGAGTTCTGTCATTAGCACATGTATGTGAAGATTTGACTGGATTTTGTTTGTTTCTTTCTTTCCAGGGACATTCCCCTTTTTCCACCAAAATTTTAAAATGAAAGAAAAAATTGAAGACTTGCTGATAACCATTTATCATTTGTTGTTGCTTATTACATAAAGGATTCAAAGGGAAAAAGAGCAAATATATGTAAGGACCTTACAACAAGGCCTGACAAAAATATGTTCTATATATTAATATTATTATTATCCTGTTAAATATAAATAGTTCTCATTTCTAGAAACATTAAAAACAAAATATCTATAAATTTAGTAGAGTCTTTTAAAATCCAGAAACATTTTATGAGTCTATGTAAAATATAAATTTCCTTGTATTTAAGATAGAAAAGGAGTCTGAACATGATAATAATGAATAGTCTTTACTAATCAGATATCTGCTTTTACTGCCTGCTACAATAAAAGAATATATTCCTCAGGCACTGTATGAGACTTAATTTTCATATGGTTAAAGTCACGAGAATTTTAAAATTCACACCCAAGTCTTCCTATGTGGCATGCTTTATAACAAACAAACAAAACATCTATTTCAAGAAAACTATCATTCTCATTTATTGCTTAAAATATGCCGTTCAATCTATTTAGAACTTAAGCTATGGGCTATCAAAATAGTAGAGGAAAAACTATATTACCATTAGTTCAAATGATGAATATTTTATGATTAGGAATAAAATGTTCAATGACTTGTACAAATCAGACTTGAAAGCAGTTTCAGTGGAGGCTAAGGAACCTAAAGCCAATGTATAATGTGATTAACCTGATGGGCATAGATTCATGGCTTATGAGAGGAAATACAAAAGTAATATGTATCTATACATATACACATATATACCCCATGTATACATATTTCATGTCCATCCCATTATGATTACACACAGAAGATGGTAGATCAGGAAAATAGATAACACAGTTGGGATTGTTCATATTGAGAGCTAGATTGTTCAGGAAATAAATAAAAAATAATTGGATAATTATGGCAGCAGAAATAAAATGGAACATGTGCACCATGGACCAAAGGACTTGAAAAGGACATCTTATGTAAATTTAATTATCATCCCTTTTTATAACATAACCTGAGGCTCAGAAGATTCCCACAGAAATAATACCAGAGCTAATATCCAAAATGAAGTAGAGGGCATAAATAAAGCAAGTAGCCACAAGTTACCAAGCGTGCTTCTGCAGTTATCCTGGTTTGCTGCTACTTCTCCCTCTATGCTATATACTTTCCTTGGAAACTTAAGTATGGAGCTTTCATTTTCTTTTTTTAAGGTATCCATTACCTTTCCTAGGAGGGAGGAAATACATTTACTTCAAATAAAGAAAATTCTAAGCTGAACGGATACATTTTCTAAGTTCAAGGCATCCTGGGTGAATATTTATTTTATTTTATTTAATATTCACAAGTCTTGTGGAAGGAGTGATGCAAAGGGCTTTATCATTGTTTTTACTAAAACTTTAAAAAAACAAAAAAGGATTAGAATATTGTGCATTATTTGTCTAGGTTGCCATAGCAAACATATATCAACATTAGCATTTGGCACCACATATATATGGCATAAGAATACAAGATATTTATACTAACACACTGCTTCAGAATATAATGTATTAAAAAGTAATTGGGGGAGAACCACTTCCAGAATGGCAGAGTAGAGATCTTCATGGACCCTCTCTCTGGTGAAACAATTACAACTGCTGAAAATTTTAAAAAACAAAAAGATAAAGTCTCTGGAATTGTCCTAAAATCACACAGCAAATGGAGAAACATATATTCAAGACAATCTCCTAAATCTCAGTAAGAACAATGAGAGATTATGGGTGTTGAGCCATGATCCACTTCCTCTCCTCTGAAATTAGTGTAATGAAAACTACTCCTGATGGGTGCAGGCAAGAAGACAGGGTTCTCTCTCCCTGGAAGTTCCCAAACAGGGCAATAGTTTCTTCCTGATAGAGGCAGAGGATTTCTCATCCCAATTCCCAGATCCATGTTTCAAAAGCATTATTTCAGGCAACCAGAGCAAGATAAATCAATATGCTTCATTTACCAAGCCCCTGCTCATAGGGTGGAAGACTATTCCAATTGTGGTAGGTTGAGAATCCCAATCAATTATCCTACCACAGCTTTGCCTCATAGGGCAGATGTCCCATGGCAGGAAAAGCAAACCAAGAAATCAGGGGCTATCCTTCATGCCCAGTATTTTGCTTTTAGAGAACGCATCACTCTGAATCAAATAGGCTACTCTCCATGCCCCCACTCTGGGGCAATGGCATGTGGATTCTACCCAGGTGGAGAATATTTGTAGCTCTCCATAAAGTGACTGACATTATTTGGAGCAAAATTTGGGAAGCTGCAAGATTAAGGATACTGTCAAAAAATGGCAATCTTCATGGTGAGCAATGAAGAGGAGGCTGGTAGCTTCTTGACAGCAACAAGTGAAATGGTAGGCCAGCTAGATGTTTATCAGGGAGAAATAAAAAAACAGTTAAAAAGAACCTTCTTGGGATTGGGTAAAGCCCCAAAGGAGACTTACTTAATTTGGAACAGACTGTGTAGCAACTTATGCATGGAGGCATTATCAGAAACAACATAGTGATGAACTGGTAATCACTAGAAGTGAAGATCTGGGTGTGATAGTAACAGAGGTAGACCAGGCAGAAAGTCATCCATGTGGTGTGGGGTGTCAGGAAGATGGTGCAACGTCAGAGGCTGGATTTTGCAGGGGAAATATACTTAACTAGTCTAATAAAATCAATCAATCAATAAATAAGCAAATAGGGGCGCCTGGGTGGCTCAGATGGTTAAGCGTCTGCCTTCGGCTCGGGTCATGATCCCAGGGTCCTGGGATCGAGCCCCGCGTCGGGCTCCTGGCTCAGCAGGGAGCCTGCTTCTCCCTCTCCCTCTGCCTCTTTCCCTGCTCATGCTCGCTCTCTCTCTCTGTATCTCTGTGTCTCAAATGAATAAATAAAATCTTTAAAAAAAAAAAAATAAAAAAAAAATAAAAAAAAATAAGCAAATAATAAAAATAACAAGGCAGTTTTCAATAAAAAAACATCAGACACATCAGTGCTTGGCTGGCTCAGTCAGTAGAGCATGCGACTCTTGATCTGAGGGTCATGAGTTCAAGCCCCATGTTGGGCATGGAGCCTACTTAAAAAAAAAAAAGTTAAAAAGAAGCACAAACATTAGACACACAGAAGATAAAAACCCTAGAAAGCAAAGGCTGTTGAGGAGCAATTGGAATCCTATCAGACTGGTAGTGGGAATATGTAATTGTGCACTTTGGAAAACAGTATGGCAGTTCTTCAAAATGTTAAACATGAAGTTATGATACCGCCCAGTAATTCCACTCCTAGGTATATAGCCAAAATAAATGAAAACCTAGGCCACACAAAAACGTGTACACAGATGTTCATAGCAACCATTTCATAATTGAGCAGTGTGAGCCAGAAGTGGAAGTAACACACATGTCCATCAACTAATGAATGGTTTAATAAATGTGGCGTATCTATACAATGGCATTTTATTCACTAATAAAATAGAATGAAGTCCTGATACATGGTACAATATGGAGGAACTTTTAAAACAGTATGCTAAGGGAAAGAAGCCAGTCAACAATATAATACATGACATAATTCCCTTTATATGAAGCAACCAGAACAGACAAGTCTAGAGAATGGAAAGTAGATGAGTTGATGCCGAGGGCTGGCATTCAGGTAGAATGGGGAGTTAACTGCTAAGAGGTACACTGTGTCTTTGGGTGGTGAGAGTATATATTCTAAAATTAAATAGTGTGTATGAAACCAGACCTTTGTGAATATATTTAAAAAATATTGACTTGAACACTTTAAATGGGTTACTTGTAAGTTATGTGAATTGTTTAAAGCTGTTAAAAAAAGGAAAATTAATTGGAAGCAGGTTGGGAGAAGTAACAGTGATTGTGTGATAACTTAAAATAATTAAGTTAAAATAAAATAATTAAAATAAAATATGGGGGGAAGGATTGGGAAGAGACAGATATTAGATAGATAGATATTAGATAGAGATTAGATAGATGATAGATGATAGATGAAAGATAGATGATAGATAGAAGATGATAGATAGATAGAAGATAATCTCAATGAGTTAAAATATGCATAAATAGAATATTAATGGAACTTCAAAAAACACTGAGAGAAAACTTTAAGTATAAGTTAGAGAGCAAAAGCCAAAGATTGAGCTATATGTTTTGTATTCTCTTACAAGAATTCTCTTCATATTCATTATGAAAATATTGGCTGTTTTCTCATAATGCAAAATTAATGTAAGTTTTGGCCTTTGTACAGATCTTTTGGTCTAGTTAAAGGACTGTGCTATATAAATGGAATGTCCCAATCATTTGGAGCCCATAAAGCTACTTCTCTTGAATCATAGACTATCAGTAGTTAAAGACTATTCATATTTAAGTCAAATGATAAGTCTAAAGAATGCAATTATCTGGAAGAGGTGAAAATTTAGCTAAATCTAACTTTGCATGATAAACAGTAAATATGAAAAGTCTGTTGTGAGTAGTTTTCTTATTTTGTAGACATATCAAAAAATCTGTTCTGAAAAATCCATGTAGATTAATTACTCTTGGTGATTAATTGCCCTTTATATCTGTGTCTAATATTTTATTCATAAAAATAGTAAAAATGTTCTTTTCATGTGATCTAAAATACATGTGACCACTTTTGAGGATGCCACCGTGTTTGCCTATTACAATACATGAGTCTACTAAATACTCATGTATTGTATTTCTTATATAGTCTAAAAGAGTAGTTTCCAAGCACAATGCAGAACCTAGCATTTATAGATCTTTTAAATCCCTTTTTCTAGAAAACTTTCTTTTTTTAAGTTTTTATTTAAATTCCAGCTAGTTAACATAAAGTGTAATATTAGTTTCAGGTGTACAATATAGTGACTCAGCACTTCCATACATCACCCTGTGCTCATAATGACAACTGCCCTCCTTAATCCCCATCACCTATTTCACCCATCGCCCCACCAACTTCCGTCTGGTTACCATCAGTTTGTTCTCTACAGTTAAGAGTCTGTTTCTTGGTTTGCCTCTCTCTAGATAACTTTCTAAATCATACTTTCAGATATCAAACACCAAAAAAATTTGTCTTTACAGTTTACTCTTCAAATTTTTCATTTAAATGATTATTAAGAAAAAACGTGATAAATTTCATGTTCTATGAATCTAATAACAAATATGATGTTGTAAATGTGTCCAGTCTGTGATTAAAGGAAAGGAAAGATAAGTGAGATACATTTTAAAAGAAATCATACTGTTGTTATAAGAAATATTGATTTGGCCTCAGTATTTTAAACATATACTTACAACAAAATAAGCCTAAAAATACAAGGTAAAAAAAAAAAAAAAGAATTATTGTTCTTTTATGGTTTCCTTTTAAAATCATATTGGGTCACTCTACATTGCCATTTTCTTTTCTAAATTAATACTGCAGTAGCCTTTGAGATATCAGGGTAGGCAATGTCATTGTCATCTTAGTCATTCATTACCCTTGCATTTTAACATTGCTGGCAAAGTGACTTTGTAATAATCAGTTAATAACCTCTCTTATATTATAATAAAGTACTGTATACTCATTGCAAAGGTTATGAAAAACAAAGAAATATAAATAGAACTTTTAAAAGTGAAAGTAAATCTTCCACCTAGATTTAGCCAGTGGTAACATTTTGCTTTATTTCTTTTCCAGCATATTTTCTGCAAAATTTTTCTTCATTTTATTTTCCAAAATATTTGGAATATATGTATCTGTGTTTTTTAAGTGAACTTTATTGCATAATTTTTAATAGGTTTGATCTGAAGTCAATTAGAAGTTTATTGAGGCATATTTTCAGCTCTTCCAAAATTTCTCAGTGTTTTCCAATGGTAGAAAATACAAGCTTATGTACTTAGTTCAGATCCCAACTCTTCTCTGTGCCATCTGCCTAGAATGATAGTATATTTTACTTTTACACCACGTATCTACTTTAATATTAAAATAATATATTGCTAAAACATTTGTGAATTAAAAGCCATTATTAGGGAATAAAAAGATGTTAATGACAATGAAATCACAACAAAGAAAACAGATTGGCACAAGCCAACCACACTGAAGAAAGCATATACATATTTGGTTCATTGGCCAGAACAAAAGATGGCTGAATTTCTACTGTACTGACTGAAAAGCTCTCCTATAGAAAGGAACAGTGGCAGTAAACTTAATAGGTCTGAATTTATTTTTCTATTAAATCAGAAATCATTTTGGGATGCCTGGGTGACACAGTTGGTTAAGCGTCTGCTTTTGGCTCAGGTCGTGATCCCCGGGGTCCTGGGATGGAGCCCTGTATCAAGCTGCCTGCTCAGCAAGGGGTCTCTTGTCCCTCTCCCTCTGCTCCTCCCCCCCCATGCTCTCTCTCACTCAATCTCTCTCTCTAATAAATAAATAAATAAATAAATAAATAAAATCTTAAAAAAAAGAAATAATTTAATGAACATACTAGAACTTTAGCCAATAAATGAGAATGATAGTTTCCTTGATTGGATTATTTAATTTTGGAGAGCAGCAAGCCTTTAAGAAAACATATTTTGAGTAATTAGAATTTTTTCTACGTTAAATGCCCTAGAGAGTAGCGTAAGAAAGGAATCTTTTTAGTGACTGGCAATGAAAGCTGAAATCTGATTCATGTATTCAAATTGGTAACCTAATCACACAGAAAAACACATAAATCTTTTCAAGTTACTTTAGAACAATACACTCTTACTGTACATTGATAAAGGGATATGTCATAAAGAAAAAAATATAAAGAAACCATACACTTTATCAATAGTCTGTTAGTAATTGATACATTAACTGTAATTTAAAATACTTCATTAGTGATGCTGGGTAACACATCAAGTAAATCTATTAATGTTATTAAGAATCATAAATTTTGGCATATGTGCAAAGACTGCAAAAAGCAAATCAAATAATTTAAGCCCCACTTAATTTTAATTTATTGTGTCTCTCTATTTACATATCTATGAATTTACAAATGTATACATATTTTTTCTAATTTTTTTTTATTTACAAGGCTTGGAAGCAAAAACATCCCAGTAACAATAAATGCATGTAGCTCCCAGATCTTGGTTCATAGCATAATTTTCCACTCAAAAGATCCAATGTTGGGAGGATACATAGTTTGGACAAGTTCGGAATCATGAAATTCCCAGGTAAGTGTTTAGTACCTCGCTATGCCAGGGAACAGGAAATTCTGAGAGACGAGAAGAGTTTGCAAAAGGACTGAGGCCACCTTTGGGATGCTTCCCATAGCTGCACGAGAGCATTACATGATTCTAATTAATTATAAAATATGAAACAAATATAAACCAATGAGTCCATAGTGATACCCAAAGAAGGATAAAAAGAACTTACTTTACACCATATGGAGTATCTAAGACACCATGTGTTTATTCATAAAATTGGTAATTTCAAGGGAAATAAGCAAGCAGTTATCCTGCTTTTTTAGGAGGATCATATTTAATGCTGGGAAATCTATTCATCTATTCATGATGTTCTTTAATCTATATTATTATTAATAATAATATCTTAGGCTTGGATTATTCAAGATTATATGGGTTCAGGATTGGTGGGCTATATTCTGCTTTTCATTGAAAAGGAAATAAAAGAAGAAAGGAAGGAAGGAAGACAAAATGAAATAAAATTCACATAATTTATATGAATTAGGTTTATATAATTCACATAATCATGTGCATGAAATAAAAGGATTTCAACAGTTCTACACAACTTCAATAAAGATTTCGGGGAAATATAGTCATATAGTACAAAACAAAGAGAAAGAATGTAATTGTGTTGCACCTCTTCTATTTCTGCTAGGACAAAACAGGCTATTGCACACGTCACATGCATATGAGGGAATATTTTAATGACCATAATCATTCTATAGAGTCATAAAATTGTTAAGTACTCAATTTTTTTTTCAAATTAATCGGTATTGAAAATACTGGGAGAAGGAAGGAAATAAGAGGATGATTTCCTTATGACCAAGGAAACCGCCTCTCAAAATCTATTGAACTGATTTTTCTTCAAGGCTTATGAAAACAAATGAAAATGCAGTCTTTTTTTTTTAATAAAATTGAATTCAATATTTAATATGAAATCTCTCTCTGTATAGGTAACTAATTTATTATTCTAGTACGAAACGTTAAAGTTCATAGTTAGAGAATGCTTTGCACTCTTGCTTCTCTTGTCAGAGATCACATTTCCTGACACAAGGAGTAACTTGCTCCAATGAGAAACAACGGGGCGGGCGTAGTCAAAAAACACAACCGAAGGTAAAAAGTCACAACATTCTTTGACTAGAAGGGCCTATCTGTGCCTGAACACAAATCTATTTCCTGGATTTCAGAGTTACCTAAACAAATTAAGTTGCCTTTTGTTTTACCTACATGGAGTTGAATTTTGGTCACTGGTACCAGCAGAACCCCAACTGATAAAACAAGCAGTGAAATTTTTACTAAAAGTTTGTGGGAGAAGGAGTTTCGAAAGACAGAAAGTCTAATGTTAATTAGTTTGGAGATACTAATGAAAAAAGAAATCAGGGGGAGATGAAGCAGCTGGCTACCAAGAGTATTTTAGGATATGTGTGGGGAAAAAGAGAATGATTTAATGCATACTTTAAATTAAATTTTGCATTATTAAGTGTGGTATAACTCTAGCTTCTGTATCTGCCACTGAAGTTTTAGTAAAATCATTCCATAAAGTGGTAGGATCAGGTCTGGAGGTAGCTTATGGGGAAAAAATCTTTTATTTTGAAAAAATAATTATTAACATAAATTGTTATATTCGATCCATTTTGAGAGGCACTTTAAGACTGGTCACATTATTGCTAAAAATAGAAAAATAAAGTATAAAAAGACTAAACACAAATAGAGTTGGGGGTGGGGTTGAAAATATTTCATGGTGACCATTCTTTTGTTTAAACAAAAGAGGAACCAAAAGCCCATATATTTAAATGACCCTGAAGGAAAATAATTGTTAAGCAGAAACGTCATTCAGTGTTTGAAAAAGCCCATTATGACTAACCTCACACTACAAGAACATTTACTGTGGAAGTTAATGCACTATATATTACTTATTCAAGTACATTTAGCCAATTGTCAAAGATTTCGAAATTGAGCTAGATATATTATACACAAGAGAATACTTCACTTTGAAATCCCCACACATTTTTAGAATAGATAAGGGTGTAATCCAGAGTAAGACTTTTTATATTAGTTGTTGTTCTGTATTAGGAGAATGAGTTTTGCATATTCATATAATCGTGTGCATGAATATTAAAGGAATATTACATTGTCATCTTATTAGATTACCGCCAGCTAAGTCAAAAAAGAAAATCTGAAAATCATGGTTAATATTTAGCTTCTATCTTGATCATTACCAGAGAAGGTTATTATTACCTGACATTGAACCAAGATATGCCTTTTTAACATTCTGCACCATTGTCGTAGCCAGTTAAAAAGCACAAAAGAACAGAACTATAAGGATAAATGATAAAAGAAAGTAAGTGCAGAAAAGGATAAAAGGATTGTTTCTTCCATTGGGTTTTATTTCTGAGACATCCACTCCTAATCTTTATTAAAGCGAGTAATTAACATGAAGCATATTCAGGGAGAACTCAGTAGTAGCACATGAAGTCATTTCCTGAATCTGGTCTATGTAGAACATGGTAGAATTAATATTTAAACAGCTTAGCTTTTCAGCTACAGAATGTGTTAAAAATCGGGTGACCTGGGTCCCCTTAAGGTTGTTTCTTGTTAGAAAATTCTAGTTTATCTGGCTCTCACAATACCAGGAAAACAATTCGTTTCAGCAAAAGCAATTTGAACGACTTTCTGTTTGGGACAATTTGTTGTACTATCACTAAAAATGCTGATATATTGCAGCTTAGAAGGTGAAATTTATCTTAGATAGTAGTCATAAAGCAGCAGAAAATGACGTTACCTTAAACTTGCTTCACTGGTTCCCATCAAAAGAGTCTTAAGGGGATTTAAGGTAACTCTTAATCTTCCCATCCTTTCTAGGAGAAAATCTGTCAGAACTCTGTTGTGACTTAGATACATATTCCCCTTCCTGAGGAAAGTTCCCTCACTGCCCAGTAATGCAAGTCCCAAGAGGAGTCATAAATCTTATTTGGAGAGTGGAGTTACAGTCTGAACCAAGGAGGACATTTGGAATTTGTGCTCCTTTGGGCTGGAGTATTGTTTAGTTATGTAACATATTTTTGTATTATGGCATAGTGGATACAAATGTGTTGAATATGTGCATTTTTTGTACAGCTTCAAAGAAATGAAACAAAAGAGGATTTCTCATATGTTTGAAGTAGTGATTGAAAATTAATATGAAAAATATTTTAGGGGAGCCTGGGTGGCTCAGTCATTAAGCGCCTGCCTTTGGCTCAAGTCATGATCCCGGGGTTCTGGGATCGAGCCCCCTGCTCAGTGGGAAGCCTGCTTCTCCCTCTCCCACTCCCCCTGCTTGTGTTCCCTCTCTCGCTATATCTCTCTCTGTCAAATAAATAAATAAAATCTTTAAAAAAAGAAAAATATTTTAGCTACCTAATACAACTGAAGGCTCAAAGCAAATGTTGATACCAAAAGACATTAAGGGTAATTCTGTTAAAATAGGCCAAAACTTGGGGCTCATCTGAAGAGAACTGGATCTTGATCAAGGTCTGCTAAGATAAGCTCCAGACAATTTCAGTTGTTAGATGACCACAGGTATTTTGGACTGAAGGGTCTCTTAGGAAGTGTTCTTAGTAGCCCTGTGTTCTGTTTCGCATGACGTATAGGGAACGTACACACAACACATCACACAGAATCCCCACCCTACTATGTGTTTTCTGCACTTGAAGAACGTGTTTGTAGGTGGAGGATATCAACAGTTAACAGTTGTCTGGGCAAAATGAAACAATTGCATATGGTATTCCAACCTGTGTTATTAATCTGAAAAGACTTGATTCTTCAGTCCTGCTGAGGTTCTATATGTCTCACTACTCTAGGTTTGTGAAGGTTTAACCATTGTAGAATGGGTTTGCCATCAAGAATTGGCTGAGGTGGATTTGCACTATATTGTGTTCACTTCTACTGGCACAAGTTAACTGCCCTTCTGAGTTGCCAGTTTCCAGAGGTACACCAGTTTTGCTACCTAAGAACAAAATTTAGGAAATACCAGACAAATATATACCTATGCAGTATATCACAATGAGCTAAGAACCACAATTCAGAATTCAATTATTTATAACTGCGAATGCATGTGTTCTTTTAGTATTGCTGTGATTTTTATCTTTTTTAGCTGTTTCCTTCAAGGTTCTGTGACCTTTATCTAGCTTTTATTTTCTTTCTATACTGTGGTATTCTCATAGGTAGATTTGGTGCCTCTTACAAAAAATGGATGGGAAAAAAAGTCATTTTATTTTTATGATTTAATTTAGTTCCAAATTTTGTTAGAAAATATCGATAAAAAAGTTTTATAAGTGAGTTACAGTCTCATTCCTATGTCATATTTACCCAATTAAGAAGTCCGTAACTTCATACTTAAAAGCTAGTATACTGTGTAGGAACACAAATCTGGAAAAAGATTGTGTTCTGAGTGCTTTGAGTTTAGCTAATTGTAAAAAACAAAGCAAAACAAAAACAAAACTCCCTCTATTTTACATGTTATTTCGCCATCGGGTTATGTTATCAGAGGCAAAGAGAAATCCTCAAAATAGACTTTAAAGTATATTAATACCTTGCATATCTTAATAAGTGAACATATTACTTGTAAGCAAAGAGATACTTCCAATATGTTAAAGTGACTTGTAATAGTTTCAATCCTTTTGTCAGATGGTGCCAGGTTAAATTATTGGGAGGTGATCATTAAAAAATACATTTACTTATTTGGATGCAGATAAAAATTGAGAATTAAAAAAATCATGTAACTTAACTTAAAATGTCAGTACAACAGACTGTCATCCATAAATTTGCATATAAGGATTTTGAGGAGATGGCTCATTTTTATCAAATGAAAACAATTATATATTTGAACCCTTATCAAAACTCTTACACAAACTTACTTTCAGCCTCTTGCACATGAAAGCATGTTTAAATTTAATCTGATAATCCTGACCCTGGTTTTCCTACATTCTAATGTGAAGGTACTCCGTATTTCCTTCCCTTGCCTCCACATGCCACCATTGTTATCACATTCTGCCAATGTTCTTTCTATAAATTCATCTCACCGTGGGGAACTGTGCCTCCTTGTTCATTAGAAGCTAAGTGGGTATTTCTATCACTGCATTCTTGTATTTTCAGTGCTTGTTTTTCATCAGAGCAGGGATGTTCATGTCTGTGATCTTGTAATCTGCTACACATTGACCGTATTCTATCTCTTGGGAAATCAGTACCTGTAAATATCTACAAATTTTTTTAGTAAACTGTATTCACATGTAACATGTATTTACTAAAAATATATTTAACTCTATGATAATGGTTTATTTTCTCCTTGGATTGAAAACAATAACATGCTATTACTATGGTATCTCATTTTACAGGGTTCTATCAACATAGAAACCAACATACGCCAACTGGAATCAAAGGTTTAGTGCTGTTTTGTTAAGTAAAGGGAGGAAATGGGTTAAGTCAGCAAAGAAGGCTAGATTTGTCTTTGAGCCTTTTTATAACCACCTGCTCTTAACTCTTAGCCACTTTCAAGCTACCAGGTCTATCACAATGGTAGTAATTCTGGGATTATTCTTCTGGGTTGCAAATCTGCTGTGAAGTGCCACGAAGAGCTAGGAAGCATAGTTATTATTGATTGTGTAAACTTGTTCTCCTATATGGTCTTACGTTCAACAGATAATTCTTTGACTCCCCCATTTGATTTTGCCTAAATGAATACATTCCTTTATAACAATTGGATAATGTCTTGGTTTCAGATGCCCAGAAGCAGAAGTTGAAGTGAAGATTTATGTAGGTGTTATGTAGGTGAAGATTATGAGGTGAAGATTTATTGAGATAGTGTTCTTTGTGAGAGAAAGGAAAAAAGAAAGAGGAAAAACAAACAAACAAACAAGCAAATTTATGGTTTTACCTGAAGTTTAGACTCAGCCTGATTTCACAGGAAGCTCCTGACTATTAATGACCATTCCAAGGTTGTCCCATCGTGAGATATTTTGCAGTCTATTATCAGTCATTCATTCACTGCACATAACTGAGGGTGACAGGAAGCATGTGACCTCCTAGGCGTTCCTGTCTTCCCAGAACCATTCTCTAGAGAAGAGTGCAGCTGGGCTCTTGCAGCCAGTGTTCACAGAATCTGGGGCCTGGGGAAACAGGTCTGTTAAAGGTAATCTGGGTGCATTATCTGTTAGTCCACAACGCATGGATTCCAGCATTTCATTTCATGTTATTTTAATCTAGTGGAATCTTTATTCCTGGGATTGGCAGCAATCAGCATAATGAAGGTCCAGAATTCAGCCCCAAACACCATTACTGATGCTGTTAAGCTGGCATCCACAGCAGGGATCAAGCAAGAATACCATATAAGATTTTGGTCTTTGTGAAAACAACATGTGCTCATGTGTATCAGGACCCCAGCAGGAGATTTATTCTAGGGACCCAGAGCAGATGGTACAGTTGCCAATTGACCTTTATGGAACATTGTTCACTGCTTGACTTTACTGAAATAAAGAGACAGGAAAAAAATCAGCTTTCCTATTCTCAAGGATCTATTTAACCTCACCTAAGTATTTGTTTTGTAATCATACAGAAACATTGAAACGATTTATATTTTCTTCAAAATTATTCTTCATGAGAATGAAATCTTTGGTGGATAATATTAAGGTTACCAGATAAAATATAGGATTCTCAGTTAAATTTTATTTTCAGATAAACAATGAATATTTTCTTAGTATAAATTTTCCCATGCAATATTCAGGACGTACTCATACTAAGACTTATTTGTTGTTTATCTGAAATTCAAATTTAAGTGGGAATCTGTATTTTATCTGCTAAATCTGGCAACCCTAGATAATAGCCAGAGTGCTTGAAATATCATATATTTATAGTACAATGGTGTCTTACAATTTCAAATAAAGATTTTTTCATTCGTCCTGTATTTTTCATTATCAATATATAAATTAAAGTTGTTTTTGCAAAGAAATAAGGGAAAAAGATCAAAATATAATATATTTATTTATTTATTTATTTTTTTTTTTTAAGATTTTATTTATTTATTTGACAGAGAAAGACAGCGAGAGAGGGAACACAGCAGGGGGAGTGGGAGAGGGAGAAGCAGGCTTCCTGCTGAGCAGAGAGCCTGATGTGGGGCTCGATCCCAGGGCCCTGGGATCATGACCTGAGCCGAAGGCAGACGCTTAACGACTGAGCCACCCTGGTGCCCCAAAATATAATATATTTAAAGTGCTTGAATTGTTGCTCCTGTCAACCTCTTAGAAACATCAAATGTTAAACATATACTTATTCCCACACACAGGTATACCTATGAACATACACATAATTTTTCATCCTCATTAAGTTTTAAAAGCTCCTGCTTGGTGGAGTTACGGTATCAATTTATAAATGATATATAAAAAGAAAAATCTCAGCTCCCCTGTAGTGCTAGTTGAAAATACATTGCATTGCCTTCACTGCTGAGCAGAGCGGTGCTGAGCTACTTGCTATAATATTGCTTGGAATTGGAGACATCCATCACACTGAGGAACCCCACCAGTTGGAAGGAAAGAGAAGTTTCTTTAAGTGCATTTTCCCTCTAGGAATGGAAAAAAGGAGTCTGTTTTTCTCGTCCACCCTTTCTTTTCCTTTTCCTTTTTGTATTACTGTTCGAGGATATGCATCACAACAGTTATTCTCTTCTCTACTCACACATACCATTAACAAGCTCAAGTGTTTGCATCTGTTTCCTATATGCAATACCAGTTTGTCTTTAATAAAATTTCCAGGGGGAAAAAGTAAAGAAAAACAAAATAAAAATAACCTTTAACAATTTAAGATTAATAATAATAAAACTTCTAGCCAGCCAAATGCAGACTGATTTCATTTTAAGAGAGAATACTTTTTTTTTTTTTTTTTAAATAGACTTCTATGGCAGAGCTCTACTAGTTCATTCAGTAAAACCATGAGAGACTCCGGACTCTGGGAAACAAACTGAGGGTTACAGAAGGGAGTGGGGTGGGGGTGGGGTAACAGGGTGATGGGTATTAAGGAGGGCACGTGTTGTGATGAGCACTGGGTGTTATACACAACTAATGAATCGTTGAACACTACATCAAAAACTAATGATGACTATATGTTGGCTAACTGAACATAATAATAATAAAAAAATAATAATTTGAATTAATGCAGGTTTGGGGCTTAGGTCAATAAAAATAGGTATTAAAAGGTTCAAAAATCCATTTATAACACTGGGTATTAACCAGTCTTTTACTAAAAATGTTTGGTTTAGTCTTTTTTGCTTGTTTGCTTATTTGCTTCCTTTTTTTTTTTTTTTTTACCTTTGGCCTCCTAGACTTCAAAGTTATACAAGTTAAGAAAAAGTAACACAAATAATTGAAGTGGTAGAAATACAATCTTACAGTAATGAGAATATCTAATATAAAAAATGAAAGAATAGCATTGTATATTGTCTCTACTATGGCGCAGTAAAATGGAAGTTCCAAGATAAGTGATATCACATCACTTCATGGTGAGTGTGGGAGCATGTAACAAGTGTAGGCATCATCAAGTCATTTGTAATGTGCCCCTCACAAACTTTCCAAGAAGCAGAGCTTGGAAAAGAGAAATTGTTAAAATAGTGGTAGGGAAATGATTCTCCAAAGACTGGGTTGATGAATTGGAGACTATGAAAGCAGGGTCCAGGTGAGTCCTGATTTTAAAATCAATGGCTCTTAACCCCAGGCATACCGGTCCCTAAGGAGAGAGTTTTCTCTCCTCTTAAACTCAGCAGCGGATATGTAGACTAGGGACTAGGATGTCTTATCTTAACCAAAGAATACTGAATCAAGGAAGCTGATGCTCTTAATAGGCTATAATGACAAGAAATGGTAGAATATATGAAAAGTATGATTATTATAAAATAAAAGAAGGCATAAAATACAAACATGATAAAAATGCAAGGAAAAACAGAATTAAGGGGAAAAGAGAACACACCAGAAATATAAGGCTGTTATGAGCAACTGTAAAGAAATAGCTGAAAATATGGGATGTAATACTTATAACAGATAAATAACAACAACTACCATCACCACAACAAAAATCACCAATATGTGTTGAGTATTAAAATGGATTCGGCTAAAGAATAAATCACCCACCTGGAAGGAATTCAACCAGGCATTATTAGAAAGGTAATGAAAAATGGGAAGATAAAAAAAAAAGTTAGATTTGGAATGAAGAGGCAAAAATGTTAAAAACTAATATAATACCAGAGTCATAGGAGAGAATAAAGGAAAATCGCAGAAGGACAATAATTCCACTTCTATGAGGTGTCTGAAATAGTCAAACTCATAGAAACAGAGACTAGAATGGTTGAGAGGAGGGGAAAGTGGAGAGTTGATATCCAACAGATACAAAGTTTCAATTGTGCAAGATCCATAAAATCTAGAGATCTGCAACACAGTATTCTACCTATAGGTAACAATACCATACTGTGTCCTTAAAAATTTGTTGAGATCTCATGTTCAGTGTTCTTACCATAATTAAAAAAGAATTGCAGAATTATTTGAAGGTAATTTTAGGATTGTCTAATAGAAAATAAAAATCTGGTATGTCAGATTAAAAGAAAATATGAGGTAATCAAGAGGACACAAGGGAAAAGAAAAATACATCTAAACACGTTATAGAGAAATTACATTGCATCAGAATACATACATATATATATATATATATATATATATATATAAACATCATATATATATATATAATAGTTTCCACAGAGAAACTATATCCGCAAAGCAACAAGAAGTATACTGGCATTAAATTTGTTAACAGCAACATTCAAAAGTTAAGAAAATGGGTTAATGTTTCCAGAAATTGAAGGAAAAGAAGCTTATAACAAGATTTTTATATCCAGCAAAATGCTATGAAAATATCCTGGAAAAATGAAAATTATCTTAAACATTCAAGACTTCAACATTTTTTACCACACAAAGGTCATCTTTGAAAACACTCCTGAAGAACATACCTGAACTAAATAATGATTCTTTTCTCTCAGTGCCACACGTGCTAGTTTGTAGTCTGCTCTATCTTGCCAGGGTGAAAAGTTAACCGACTACATTTTCCAGACTTCCCTGCCAGGCTCCAGATTTGTTGCTCCCTCTCGCAGCTCGGTTACAAACAAGGTGACAATGTTGAGTGCTTCAGCAGCTTCTGAAGCATAGACATCTGGGACTTCAGTAATAGAATTTTCCTAAATAGACATTGCTTCCTGTAGTTACTTCAGATCCCTGCTTCATTATTTCCCGCCTCTACTTGGATCACATTTACACCTAATTTCCAGTTTTAAAGGCATTTGTTTAAAGCATCATAATAGGTTTCTGCTTTGCTGATCGGACACTGACTGAAACAATGCTTCAACAAATGCATGGACAGCAAAGAGGAATAGTAACTACTTGTTGCCTAAACAAACAAAAACAAAATTATCTACATCTTTATATCCTGAGAATTAGTATTCTACGAAAATACCAAAATGGAAGATAAAGAAGAGGAAAAGACCTGAGGGCACTAAAAGCATTTTAATTTGTCTTTCTGAAGGTAATATAAAAGTGAGATATATTTAAGGAAAGGAGAGGATAAACACAAGTATATATAGTAATATAATAGGGGTAGCCACCAGAGAATGAAATATAAGGTTTAACATGTAAATCAGCATAAAAAAGTGATCTGTAAAGTGGAGGATGAGAAAAGAGGAAAGAAAACTGTATAAGTTGATTAATGGAAAGTATGATATATGATGGCAAAATTAAGTTCTAATATAACAATTATTTTCAGAAATGTAGCTGATAAACTATCGATCAAGAACAAAGACTCAGATTTTCAAAATTTTGTTATAATATTTAAAATAAATCAAGATCTGGCAAACAAGAGAGATGGGGAAATAACTATGAAAAGAAACAGTTCAACCAGACCAAAAAAAAAAAAAAAGTCACTTATCCCAAAGAAACACACTTAAATATAAGGATATCTTTAAAATTTCAAAGCAATAGGATCAAAACATAAATTTTAGGCATATATGAGCCAAAGAAAAGAAATGTTATAGGCCAAACACATAAAATATGCCATGATATAGAGTTTTGAATAACATAATTAAAAAATGTGGGCGCCTGGGTGGCTCAGTTGGTTAAGCGACTGCCTTCTGCTCAGGTCATGATCCTGGAGTCCAGGGATGGAGTCCCACATCGGGCTCCCTGCTCAGCTGGGGGTCTGCTTCTCCCTCTGACCCTCTTCCCTCTTGTGCTCTCTGTCTCTCATTCTCTCTCTCTCAAATAAATAAATAAAATCTTAAAAAAAAAAAAAACCTTTAACGTATGATTGATATGTGGAGATACAACTTAAATGTATTGTCCTCTGCAATTACAAATGCAATGTTTCTGGATATATGATTATTTGAATATGAAGAATATATGTATAAGGGCAATTTTTAAAAATGGTTAAAATCTTCTGAAGGACAATATAAAGACATACAGTCTTCATTTTATGGCATATGAATTAACATGATAAAGATGCCAGGTCTTTTCAAAGCAATCTAGAAATACAATTCTATTTTAATTTAACATCCAAAGGATTTTTAGTTAAATAAATTTTACAAATGGATTCTTAGGGGAGAGTTCACAAATATCTATGGAGATGTTGAAATTAAAAAGTGAGCTAGAAGGCCGCCTGAGTGGCTCAGTCAGTTGTGTCCGACTCTTGATTTTGGCTCAGGTCATGATTTTAGGGTCATGAGATTGAGCCCTGCATTGGCCCCCACACTGGGCATGGAGTCTGCTTAAGATTCTCTCTCTCTCCCTCTTCGTTTGCCCTTCCCCCTGCTCACGTGCTCATCTCTCTCTCTAAAAAAAAAAAAAAAAAAATGAAGGAGAAAGACTTATTTTATAGATGTTAAAACATGTTGCCAACTCACGGCAATAAAAATAAATAAACAAGTGAATAAATGAATGAACAAATGAATGAATGAATAAACAAATATAGGCAAACAGGTGATACTAGAAAGAAATAGAAAAGAGACATCAGAGCACAATTGAGTGTCCAGCAAGAGGCAAATCTATGTATGAGAATACAGTATGTGGTTAAGGAAGCATTACAAATCAATGTGGATATTATTGTTTTAAAACTGGACCATTACATGGACTAAAATAAAGGAGTTTTTATACCTTTTACAAATGTATCCTCCAGGTGGAAAGAAGACTAAAATGAGAAAGACAAATTTAAAATGTAATACAAGTAAACAGAAAAATATCTTTGTCACATTAAGGTGATAGTTCTAAAAGAAACCCAAAAGTACAAGTCATAAAATTCTATGGATTTGAATTCATTAAAATTAATTATGTCTGCTTAATGTGGAGTATTATAAATGGAGTTAATAGGTTACATTCTGGAGAAGATATATATAAAATCTTAAACCTACAAGGCAATATAGATCCTTCTACATATTAAGTACAGAAATCTGATACCAAAAAAAATTTTTTTTGATCTTTGGCTTTGACTTTGTTTTTAGATTTTTTCATCAATGCAATTATTTATGTAAATCTACATATATATATAATGCACACACACATACACACATAAATATTAATTTAGCAGCTTAACTTCACTAGCATTCAGGAATAATGTGATTTTTAAGATCCAGTTAATATACCATAAGATCCAGCTAATATAGAATAGATTGCCTAAATGTAAAAGTTTATATCAAGGTCTGTGGGAAAATGGAGAAACTCATGTCTTACTTGAACTCATACAGCCAATCTGGTAACCAACCTGGCAGTTAATGAAATTAAAAATGCTCATTGCCTAGGAGATAGAAATTCTTTTACTTGTTATGTACTACAGCAAAGCTCTCACACAGGTCCCCAGACAGATGTACACTTGGGTCTTCATTGCAGCTTTATTTATGGTAGGGGTGAAATAGTAGCAACCCAGATATCTACCATCAAGGAAGTGGGTAAGAACAATATGCTGGGTGCCTATGACAGTAGAATGTGAAGTAAATACAAGCCCTGAACTAGACTGTTGCCAAGATGAGTGGATCTTGAAAAACTGTGTGGAATAAAATAAGTATGAAATTGAATGCAATTTCTATCACAATAACATTAATATAAATTAAAACAGATATATACCAAACCACACTACTTAGAGTAGGCACCTATGGGAAGTTTCTAGAGTGGAACAGGTTACTACAAGAAGCAAAAAATAAAGAATAAAATAGATATAAGTGTGGTGCCTTTTATAGATGAAAAAAGTGTTTAAATGTGGTTTATAATGAACTTGACACTAAAAGAGATATTAGCACATGGTGGTTTCATTAAAAATGTGTGTGTAAGCTTTATATTAAGATTTAAAATCATTAATAATTAATGTATTTCCCCAGCATTTCTTACTGTTTGAACATAAATATACATAAATAAAATCAATAAAAATTTAAGCAAGCAAATTAAAATCCATCTACAAGTCTTCTGGATTTTTTTAGGAGCAGACTACTCTCACATGGTTTAATTAACATGTGTAGTATTTTGATTGTAAGGTTTTCAAATAATTATAGAAACATTCTGATAATAGCATTTGCTTAAGAAGTGATTCAGTTGTTAAACTATCAATGTTAATTTTAGAATAAAGACTATCATATGATTTTACAAATGATTAGAAGATATTCTATAGATGGCTTATTTTATTAAATGTAAAACTATCGATCTAATCTAGCAATCTGTTTAACAGATTGAGTGATTTAAAATCCCATTCTGCATTAATAAAAAAATACCTAAAATGACTATTATATATTTACAGAAAAACTCATTTCCTATAGAGATAAATTTTAAGTCATTATTTTTAATAATTTGATGGTGAAAATAGTAGAGTGGAAAACAAGTTGTTTTAGAAGTGCAGAATCTGACTTTACTTCTTGTATGTCCTTGGAAATGTCACCTAAATTTTCTGAGTTTCAGATTCTTCATCTGAAGACTGAACATGTTTGTTATCTTTAAATAAATAAATAAATAAATACAAAATAAAGACGTACAATTCCACTTAGTCAACAATGCTTTAGTGTGTGTGCGTGCGCGTGCTTGTGTATGCACATACATATAATATGCTTTCTTTCATTCGTTTATTCATTTACTGCTGCTACAAGCATGTATATATCACTGTTGACATAAATTTAATCTATTCTGATTTCAGTGCTATCTCCCTTAAATTCTCTTTCGTATGATAGCCAAGTAGTTCATTTTATTCCTCTATACATGTTTATTGCCCTTTAATCACAAACAGAGTAAAATTTAATGTATTACATGTCAAACAAGGCCCCAACAGGACTCAAGACTACTTACCTCTTCAGCTGTATCTCTCAATATTCTTCACCTTGAGTCTTACATGTTTGTGTCCAGTTACCTACACCACACATTGTAATGCACTGGTGATTTTTCCAATGGTCTTCTTACAGACTTGAATCATTCATTTTCCATCAGTCTTCACCTTGATAAGACATCCATTTCTCTGTAAAACACAAATACATCATTATATATACATAAAAGTCTTACCTGGTCCTGTTATTTTGACTTTAGTGCCCCAACACTTGTGCTCCCCAAGTTTTACTTCTAACTTTGTACTTACCTAATAATTGAATAAAATGTACATTGTCAATTTAAATGTCAACCTCCCCCATTAGGTGGTAATTCGCCAGAGAACAAGGCCATTTATCATCAGTCTGTGTAGTACTTGTTATAATATATTGCCTAGAAATGGGTATGAGCACAATAATTATTTTTCATATAATAAGTTAATTAACAGATTAGAAATTTACATGGCAAATACATTCAATAAATCCAAAGAACCCTGCAATCTTAAAGTCCAAACTAATTTAATTAAGACTCCCACTTACAGGTTGATTTTCAAAGATGGTATGCAACAATACAAAGGAACGTTTTCCAGTAAGTTGTCTATAACCATGAACAAGCAAGTATTCTTAATTATGTCATCCTTTAGAAATGATTTGTGTATTCTTTATGCTTTTTAAAGTACTTAGAAAAGCAGCTTTGAAGAAATATGAAATGATGTTAGAGTACTTTAATTGCTACAATGTATATGTATAAGCTTTGTAAAAAATACTGATTTGCCTTGGCCGTTTTCAACAAAATTGTACTTTCTTCTCTATCTTATAAAAATTCATGGTAAAACATAAGTTTTCTGGCAATGCTGCACCATCTGTTTTGTTCAGATCTTATCGTTGTTTTGCTCTATGCAACAATAATTAAGTATGTTGGCGGTAAGAGAAATAACAGTTGGATTTCTTTAGAAGATTAACAGTATGAATGGTACAGCTAAGAAGGGAATTTTCTCGCAGATTCCAAAAATGTCTCACCTTTACAACTCCAAAGCAGAGGAACCTAGAGAACCGCCCACTCTCTCCTACCTACCACCAAATGGCTACAAAATCTTCAATGTATGCAGCACTTTCCAGAGTGTCCTTTTTTTTTTTTAATCCTGAAACAGGAATGCTTATTACCGTTATATTACCTCTATTTTGTAGCTATCATTTCTTTTTCTTTTTCCTGTTATTTCTATCTTTGTATTTTATACCAATGTCTCCTTTTCTTTCTCATTTCCTTTAATGCTGGCATTTATTTTTAGGTATATATATTTAAAATAATTAAAAATTTGACATGTGACAATAAAAGTACAAGTAACAAAAGCAAAAATAGAGAAGTGAGATAACATCAAACTACAATGCTTCTGAACAGCAAAGGAAACAAGCAACACAATGAGAAGTCAAATTACAAAGTGGGAGAAAATATTTCCAAACCATATATCTGATAAAGGGTTAATATCCATAATATATAAGAAACTCATACAACTCAACTGCAAAATAACAAATAACCTGATTAAAAAAGAGCAAAGAGACTAAATAGATGTTCTCTAAAGAAGACATACAAATGGCCAATAGATATATAAAAGGAGCTGAATATCACTAATTGTTAGGGAAATGCAAATCAAAACCACAATGAGATATCACCTCATACCTCCTAGGATGGCTGTTGAAAGAAAAAAAAGAAGAAAGAAAGAAAGAAAGAAAGAAAGAAAGAAAGAAAGAAAGAAAGGAAAGAAAGAAAGAAAGAAAGAAAGGAAAGAAAGAAAGAAAGAAAGGAAAGAAAGAAAGAAAGAAAGAAAGAAAGAAAGAAAGAAAGAAAGAAAGAAAGAAAGAAA
>NW_022589708.1:48586062-48802231 GCF_004348235.1 Phoca vitulina
AAAGAAAGAAAGAAAGAAAGAAAGAAAGAAAGAAAGAAAGAAAGAAAAAGAAAAGAAAGAAAGAAAGAAAAAGAAAAGAAAGAAAGAAAGAAATAAGAAAGAGAAATAGGTGGGAAGAAGGGAGGGGGAGTAAGAAGGAAAGAAAGAAGGAAGAAAGAAAAGAACAAGTGATTGTCAGGATGTGGAGAAGAATAAGGAACCTTTGTACACTGTTGGTGGGAATGTAGATTGGTACAGCTGCTATGGATAATGAACGTTCCTCGAAAATTAAAACTGGAACTACCATATGATCCAGCAATCCTATTTATGAGTATGCATTCAAAGGAATTGAAAGCAGGAGTTCAAAGAGGTATTTGAACTCCCATGTGCATTGCAGTATTATTCACAATAGCCAAACTATGGAAACAACCTAAATGGCTATTGATGGTTAAATGAATAAAGAAAATGCCATATATATATACATATATATGTGTATATATATATATGTGTGTGTGTGTGTGTATATATATAATATAATGAAATATTACTTAACTTTAAAAAAGAAGTAAATGCTGCCATTTTTGACAACATGGATGAGGCAGGAGGACACTATGTTAAGCAGAAACAGTAGGACAAATATTATATAATACTGCTCATTTTGAGGAATCTAAAATGCTCAACCCCATAGAAGCAGATAGTAGGTTGCCCAGGTCAGGAGATAGGGTGAAACGGAGTATTAGTCAAAGGGCACAAAGTTTCATTTGTAGTAGATAAATGAACCCTAGAGCTGTACTGTACAGCATAGTGCCTATAGTTAACAAGACTATCTTATATACTTAAAACTTTGCTAAAAAGGTAGACCTTATGTTAAGTGTTGTTATCACACACACAAAAATAAAATAATAATAGAGAGGGTGGGAGGCAACTTTTCCAGGTAACGAATATGGTTTTTTTATTGTTATGTTAATCCCCATACATTACATCATTAGTTTTAGATATAGTGTTCCATGATTCATTGTTTGTGCATAACACCCAGTGCTCCATGCAGAACGTGCCCTCCTCAATACCCATCACCAGGCTAACCCATCCTCCCAACCCCCTCCCCTCTAGAACCCTCAGTTTGTTTTTCAGAGTCCATTGTCTCTCATGGTTCTTCTCCCCCTCCGATTTCCCCCCCTTCATTGTTCCCCTCCTGCTACATTCTTCTTCTTCTTTTTTTCTTTCTTAACATATATTGCATTATTCGTTTCAGAGGTACAGATCTGAGATTCAACAGTCTTGCACAATTCACAGCGCTTACCAGAACACGTACCCTCCCCAGTGTCCATCACCCAGTCACCCCATCTCTCCCACCCCACCCCCCACTCCAGCAATCCTCAGTTTGTTTCCTGAGATTAAGAATTCCTCCTATCAGTGAGGTCATATGATACATGTCTTTCTCTGTTTGACTTATTTCGCTCAGCATAATACCCTCCAGTTCCATCCACGTCGTTGCAAATGGCAAGATCTTATTCCTTTTGATGGCTGCATAATATTCCATTGTATATATATACCACTTCTTCTTTATCCATTCATCTGTTGATGGACATCTTGGCTCTTTCCACAGTTTGGCTATTGTGGACATTGCTGCTATAAACATCGGGGTGCACGTAGCCTTTCGGGTCCCTACTTTTGTATCTTTGGGGTAAATACCCAGTAGTGCAATTGCTGGGTCATACCGTAGCTCTATTTTCAACTTTTTGAGGAACCTCCATACTGTTTTCCAGAGTGGCTGCACCAGCTTGAATTCCCACCAACAGTGTAGAAGGGTTCCCCTTTCTCCGAATCCCCGCCAACATCTGTCATTTCCTGACTTGTTAATTTTAGCCATTCTGACTGGTGTGAGGTGGTATCTCATTGAGGTTTTGATTTGGATTTCTCTGACGCCAAGCGATGTTGAGCACTTTTTCATGTGTCTGTTGGCCATTTGGATGTCTTCTTTGGAAAAATGTCTGTTCATGTCTTCTGCCAGTTTCTTGATTGGATTATTTGTTCTTCGGGTGTTGAGTTTGATAAGTTCTTTATAGATTTTGGATACTAGCCCTTTATCTGATATGTCATTTGCAAATATCCTCTCCCATTCTGTCAGTTGTCTTTTGGTTTTGTTGACTGTTTCCTTTGCTTTGCAAAAGCTTTTTATCTTGATGAAGTCCCAATAGTTCATTTTTGCCCTTGCTTCCCTTGCCTTTGGCGATGTTTCTAGGAAGAAGTTGCTGCGGCTGAGGTCGAAGAGGTTGCTGCCTGTGTTCTCCTTTAGGATTTTGATGGACTCCTGTCTCACATTGAGGTCTTTCAACCATTTGGAGTCTATTTTTGTGTGTGGTGTAAGGAAATGGTCCAGTTTCATTCTTCTGCATGTGGCTGTCCAATTTTCCCAACACCATTTGTTGAAGAGACTGTCTTTTTTCCATTGGACATTCTTTCCTGCTTTGTCAAAGATTAGTTGACCATAGAGTTGAGGGTCTATTTCTGGGCTCTCTATTCTGTTCCATTGATCTATGTGTCTGTTTTTGTGCCAGTACCATACTGTCTTGATGATGACAGCTTTGTAGTAGAGCTGGAAGTCCGGAATTGTGATGCCGCCAGCTTTGCTTTTCTTTTTCAACATTCCTCTGGCTATGCGGGGTCTTTTCTGGTTCCATACAAATTTGAGGATTATTTGTTCCATTTCTTTGAAGAAAGTGGACGGTATTTTGATGGGGATTGCATTGAATGTGGAGATTGCTCTAGGTAGGATTGACATCTTCACAATATTTGTTCTTCCAATCCATGAGCATGGAACGTTTTTCCATTTCTTTGTGTCTTCCTCAATTTCTTTCATGAGTATTTTATAGTTTTCTGAGTACAGATCCTTTGCCTCTTTGGTTAGATTTATTCCTAGGTATCTTATGGTTTTGGGTGCAATTGTAAATGGGATCGACTCCTTAATTTCTCTTTCTTCTGACTTGTTGTTGGTGTATACGAATGCCACTGACTTCTGTGCATTGATTTTATATCCTGCCACTTGACTGAATTCCTGTATGAGTTCTAGCAGTTTTGGGGTGGAGTCTTTGGGATTTTCCACATAAAGTACCATATCATCTGCAAAGAGTGAGAGTTTGACTTCTTCTTTGCCAATTTGGATGCCTTTGATTTCTTTTTGTTGTCTGATTGCTGTGGCTAGGACTTCCAATACTATGTTGAATAGCAGTGGTGATAGTGGACATCCCTGCCGCGTTCCTGACCTTAGGGGGAAAGCTCTCAGTTTTTCCCCATTGAGAATGATATTCGCTGTAGGTTTTTCATAGATGGCTTTTATGATATTGAGGTATGTACCCTCTATCCCTATACTCTGAAGAGTTTTGATCAAGAAAGGATGCTGTACTTTGTCAAATGCTTTTTCTGCATCTATTGAGAGGATCATATGATTCTTGTTCTTTCTTTTGTTAATGTATTGTATCACGTTGATTGATTTGCGGATGTTGAACCAACCTTGCAGCCCAGGGATAAATCCGACTTGGTCGTGGTGAATATTCCTTTTAATGTACTGTTGGATCCTATTGGCTAGTATTTTGGTGAGAATTTTTGCATCCATGTTCATCAGGGATAATGGTCTGTAATTCTCCTTTTTGATGGGGTCTTTGTCTGGTTTTGGGATCAAGGTAATGCTGGCCTCATAAAATGAGTTTGGAAGTTTTCCTTCCATTTCTATTTTTTGGAACAGTTTCAGAAGGATAGGTATTAATTCTTCTTGAAATGTTTGGTAGAATTCCCCTGGGAAGCCATCTGGCCCTGGGCTTTTGTGTTTTGGGAAATTTTTGATGACTGCTTCTATTTCCTTAGTGGTTATAGGTCTGTTCAGGTTTTCTATTTCTTCCTGGTTCAGTTTTGGTAGTTGATACATCTCTAGGAATGCATCCATTACTTCCAGGTTATCTAATTTGCTGGCATAGAGTTGCTCATAATATGTTCTTATAATTGTTTGTATTTCTTTGGTGTTGGTTGTGATTTCTCCTCTTTCATTCATGATTTTGTTGATTTGGGTCATTTCTCTTTTCTTTTTGATAAGTCTGGCCAGGGGCTTATCAATCTTGTTAATTCTTTCAAAGAACCAGCTCCTAGTTTCGTTGATCTGTTCTACTGTTCTTTTGGTTTCTATTTCATTGATTTCTGCTCTGATCTTTATTATTTCTCTTCTCCTGCTGGGTTTAGGCTTTATTTGCTGTTCTTTCTCCAGCTCCTTTAGGTGTAGGGTTAGGTTGTGTACTTGAGACCTTTCTTGTTTCTTGAGAAAGGCTTGTATTGCTATATACTTTCCTCTTAGGACTGTCTTTGCTGTATCCCAAAGATTTTGAATAGTTGTGTTTTCATTTTCATTGGTTTCCATGAATTTTTTAAATTCTTTTTTAATTTCCTGGTTGACCCATTCATTCTTCAGTAGGATGCTCTTTAGCCTCCACGTATTTGAGTTCTTTCCGACTTTCCTCTTGTGATTGAGTTCTAGTTTCAAAGCATTGTGGTCTGAAAATAGGCAGGGGATGATCCCAATCTTCTGGTACTGGTTGAGACCTGATTTATGACCTAGGATGTGATCTATTCTGGAGAATGTTCCATGGGCACTAAAGAAGAATGTGTATTCCGTTGCTTTGGGATGGAATGTTCTGAATATGTCTGTGAAGTCCATTTGGTCCAGTGTGTCATTTAAAGTCTTTATTTCCTTGTTGATCTTTTGCTTAGACGATCTGTCCATTTCAGTGAGGGGGGTGTTAAAGTCCCCCACTATTATTGTATTGTTGTCGATGTGTTTCTTTACTTTTGTTATTAATTGGCTTATATAATTGGCTGCTCCCATGTTAGGGGCATAGATATTTACAACTGTTAGATCTTCTTGTTGGATAGACCCTTTAAGTAGGATATAGTGTCCTTCGTCATCTCTTATTACAGTCTTTGGTTTAAAATCTAATTTGTCTGATATAAGGATTGCCACCCCAGCTTTCTTTTGGTGTCCATTAGCATGATTAATGGTTTTCCACCCCCTCACTTTCAATCTGGGGGTGTCTTTGGGTCTAAAATGAGTCTCTTGCAGACAGCATATCGATGGGTCTTGTTTTTTAATCCAATCTGATAGCCTGTGTCTTTTGATTGGGGCATTTAGCCCATTTACATTCAGGGTAACTATTGAAAGATAGGAATTCAGTGCCATTGTATTGCCTGTAAAGTGACTGTTACTGTATATTGTTTGTGTTCCTTTCTGGTCTATGTTGCTTTTAGGCTCTCTCTTTGCTTAGAGGACCCCTTTCAAGATTTGTTGTAGGGCTGGTTTCGTGTTTGCAAATTCCTTTAGTTTTTGTTTGTCCTGGAAGCTTTTTATCTCTCCTTCAATTTTCAATGACAGCCTAGCTGGATATAGTATTCTTGGCTGCATATTTTTCTCATTTAGTGCTCTGAATATGTCCTGCCAGTCCTTTCTGGCCTGCCAGGTCTCTGTGGATAAGTCTGTTGCCAATCTAATGTTTCTACCATTGTAGGTTACATATCTCTTCTCCCGAGCTGCTTTCAGGATTTTCTCTTTGTCTCTGAGGCTCGTAAGTTTTACTATTAGATGTCGGGGTGTTGACCTCTTTTTATTGATTTTGAGAGGGGTTCTCTGTGCTTCCTGGATTTTGATGCCTGTTTCCTTCCCCAAATTAGGGAAGTTCTCTGCTATAATTTGCTCCGTTATACCTTCTGCCCCCTCTCTCTTTCTTCTTCTTCTGGGATCCCAATTATTCTAATGTTGTTTCGTCTTATGGTATCGTTTATCTCTCGAATTCTGCCCTCGTGATCCAGTAGTTGTTTATCTCTCTTTTTCTCAGCTTCTTTATTTTCCATCATTTGGTCTTCTATCTCACTGATTCTTTCTTCTGCCTCATTTATCCTAGCAGTTAGCGCCCCCATATTTGATTGCACCTCATTGATAGCCTTTTTGATTTCTACTTGGTTAGATTTTAGTTCTTTTACTTCTCCAGAAAGGGTTTCTCTAATAACTTCCATGTTTTTTTCAAGCCCAGCTAGTATCTTTAAAGTGATGATTCTGAACTCTAGATCTGACATCGTACTAATGTCCGTATTGAGTAGGTCCCTGGCAGTCAGTACTACCTCTTGTTCTTTTTGTTGAGGTGATTTTTTCCGTCTTGTCATTTTGTGCAGAGGAGAATAGATTAATGAGAGAATAAAATGCTAGCAGGGTAACAACGTCCCCAGAAAATATACTCTAAACAAATCAGAAAAGACCTGAAGCAGTGGGAAAAGAAAGGGAAAGAGAGAAAAAAGAAAAGGAAAGAAAAAAAGAAAAAAGAAAAAGATAAAGATAAAAACAAACAAAAGCAGAACAAAACAAAACAAAACAAAAACAGAATGTGATCAAATATGATCAAGCTGGATTATAGATCATTGCCACACACTAGATTTTGGGTGTATTTTGGTCTGTTAAAAGAAAGTCCCTCCCAAAATTTTAAAGAAAGAAAAACTTATATATGTACAAAAATAAGGGTTGATATGATGAAGGGATGGAATATGACTGTAAAGATGGAAATTATAAAAAATTTTAAAAAAGGATTTGATAAGTTGTTTGAAAAAAGAAAGAAGAGGTTTAAAAAAAAAAAAAGAAAGAGAAAAGGGAGAAAATATGATCAGGCACGGGAGTAGAAAAAAACCATACACTAGAGATTTAGAGTATATTTTGATCTGTTACAAGAAACTATCTCAAGATTGTAAAGAGAGAACAACTTATATATATATGCCAAAAATACAGGTAACTACTATGAAGGGATAGAATATGACTTTAAAAATGAAAAATAAAAATGTTTTTTTTTTAAAAAAGGGATTGATAAGATGTTGGTTGAAAAAGGGAAAAAGAAAAATTCAAAAAAAAAGAAAAAAGGAAAAAAGAAAAAAAGACAGTTAAAAAAAATAATTAACTTTGAAAGACTAAAGAATCATGGTAAAAAAGCCATGAATTCTATGTGCAGTATTCCCCTAGCGCTGGAGTTCTGCCGTTCTCATTGATCGGTAAACTTGGTCTTGGCTGGCTGTTCTCGCTGATCTTCTGGGGGAGGGGCCTGTTGCCGTGGTTCCCAAATGTCTTTGCTGGAGGCAAAATTGCCCCGCCCTTGCCGGTCCGGGCTAAGTAATCTGCTTGGGTTTGCTCTCCGGAGCTTTTGTTCCCTGCAAGCTTTCCGTACAGCTTTGGAGGCGGAGAGTGAGAATGGCGGCCTCCCAGTCTCCGCCCCGGCGGACCCGAGAACTCGGGGTCCCGCTCCTCAGCGAGCCCCCAGAGAAAAGCAGTCAGTCACTCCCGTCTCCCCGGTCTCCGGCCACACTCCGCGCTCACCCGGCCTGTGACCGCGCCTTTCTATCTGGCACCTGACCCCGGGTGGAGTCTCCAAACCCAGCAGATCCCCGCGGTGCGCTCCCACACCTCTCCTCCCGGGGGGAAGAAGGTGAGTCTCCCCGGATCTGCCGCTTGTTGGGTCCCTGCTGGAGGAGCAGTGGCCCGACTGTGCCGCGGATCACGGTTTATGGCAACCCCGAGCTGAGAGCCCGCGCCTGGGCTCCGTCTCTGCAGCCGGCTTCCCTGCTCCAATACCTGGGAGCTCTGCTGCACTCAGGCACCCACGGTCTTTCTGTGACCCCGAGGGTCCTGAGACCACACTGTCCCGCGAGGGTTCCACCCCCCACTTCGCCACCAGAGTGACGTCCCTCAGCGGAGCAGACTTCTAAAAGTTCCGATTTTGTGCTCCGTGGCTCTATCACTTGCCAGAAGCGGCTGACGGAGGCCCCTCCCCCGCCGTCTATCCTCCCGAATATCGCCTCGGATTCACTTCTCCGCACGTCCTACCTTCCAGAAAGTGGTCGCTTTTCTGTTCAGAGAGTTGTTGCTATTCTTTTCTTCGATCTCCTGTTGAGTTTGTAGGTGTTCAGAATGGTTTGATCCCTATCCAGCTGAATTCCTGAGAGGAGATGAAATCCAGGTCTCCTACTCCTCCGCCATCTTGCTCCGCCCCCTACTTCCAGGTAACGAATATGTTAATGGCATAGATTGTGGTAGTGGCTTCCCAGGTGTTTGCATATCTACAGGCTCTTCAAGTCGTATACACGTCAATCATACCTCAATAAAGTAGTTTAAAATTTTTTGACATGTGGGGCCCCTGGTGGCTCAGTTGGTTAAGCACCTGACCCTTGATTTTCAGCTCAGGTCATGATCTCAGGGTCCCAAGATTGGGCCCCACGTCGGGCTCCCGCGGAGTCTCTTTGGGATTCTCTCCCTCTGCCCTCGCCCCACTACACATGTGCTCTCTCTCTATCCCCCCAAAAATTTTTTGTACATGCATCTTCCAGTTGAATCTCAAATATATACTTCTGTTCTTAGAAATATGTTTCCTCCATTGTTTACTAAGATTACTTATTTGCTCTCAGTCTTTTTTTAAAGATTTTATTTATTTGAGAGAGAGAGTGAGAGAGCACAAGTGGGGGAAGGACAGGAGAGGGAGAAGCAGGCTTTCTGCTGAGCAGGGAGCCTGACAGGGGGCTCGACCCCGGAATCCCTGGATCATGACCTGAGCCCAAGGCAGATGCTTAACCAACTGAGCCACCCAGGTGCCCTATTTGCTCTCTAGGGCTTAAACATTTAGATTTTCATCTTGGTTTTGATTAGAAAGACAGTAATATTTATATGGAAAATTCTGTCTACATGCCCTAGGGAGTCCTCTAACTATATAATATTGTACAAGGATCAAATGTAAATATTTTAATTTGATTATAAAGTTTTGAGAATATACATTTCTTTTTTCCCCCTTTAAAAAAATTATTCCAGACTAGTTAACACGCAGGCTTATATTATTTTCAGGTATATAAGATAGTGATTCAAAAATTCTATATATTACTCAGTGCTCCTCATGATGTGTACTCTTTAATCCCCATCACGTATTTCACCCATCCCTCTACCCACCTCCCCTCTGGTGACCATCGGTTTGTTCTCTATAGTTAAGGGCCTGTTTTTTGGCTTCTCTCTTTTTTTCTTTGTTCATTTGTTTTGTTTCTTAAATTCCACATATGAGTGAAATCATATGGTATTTATCTTACTCTGGCCGACTTATTTCACTGAGCATTATACTCTTTAGATCCATCCATGTTGTTGCAAATGGCAAGATTTCATTCTTTACTGTGGCTGAGTAATATTCCATTGTATGTATTTACCACTTTTTCCTTTATCTATTCATCTGTGAATGGATACTTGGGCTGCTTCCGTAATTTGTCTATTGTAAATAATGCTGCAATAAACATAAAAAGGCATATATCTTTTTGAATTCGTGTTTTTCTATTCTTTGGGTAAATACCCAGTAGTGGAATTACTGGATCATATGATAATTCTACTTTTAATCTTTTGAGGAAACTTCATACTGTTTCCAGAGTGGCTGCACCAGTTTGCATTCCCACCAATAGTACTCAAGGGTTCCTTGTCCTCCACATTCTCGCCAACACATGTTGTTTCTTGTGTGTGTGTATATGTGTGTTTAAGATTTTGTTCATTTATTTGAGAGAGAGTGAGTGAAAGAGAGAGAGCACACAGAGGAAGGGAGGAGCAGAGGGAGAGGGAGAAGCAGGCTCCCCGTGGAGCAGGGAGCCAGATGCAGGGCTCAATTGCAGGATTCCGGGATCATGACCTGAGCTGAAGGCAGATGCTTAATGGACTAAGTCACCCAGGCGCCCCTCTTGTGTTTTTTATTTTAGCCAGAGAATATAAATTTCAAAATTTTCTCATTATATCAATACCACATTGAGTTTTCTTCAACTTCTTTAAATCCAAAATTTGAGGTGTATATATATTTGCAAATTTATTGTGTTTTTTTTTTATGTTCAGTTAGCCACCATATAGTACATCATTAGTTTTTGATGTAGTGTTCAATGATTCATTAGTTGTGTATAACACCCAGTGCTCATCACAACACATGCCCTCCTTAATACCCATCACCTGGCTGCAAATTTATTAAGTTTTAATCCAGAGTTAGATTATACCAAAGTTATTCCAATTATCTAGATGAAAATATAATTCAAAACCCTAATTTGGCATCTTTAATATAAATATCAAGATTTTCAGTTGAATTTTTCAGCAGTCATATGTGTGGTTTTACATTTAAAAAATGAAATGCAGGGGCGCCTGGGTGGCTCAGTTGGTTAAGCGACTGCCTTCGGCTCAGGTCATGATCCTGGAGTCCCGGGATCGAGTCCCACATCGGGCTCCCGGCTCGGCGGGAAGCCTGCTTCTCCCTTTCCCACTCCCCCTGCTTGTGTTCCCTCTCTCGCTGTCTCTCTCTCTGTCAAATAAATAAATAAAATCTTTAAAAAAAAAAAAAAAATGAAATGCATAGGTCACTTTTTTGCATCTTTTATACTTAATTTATGTATGTGTGTATATTTCCTTCTTGAAGCCTGACACAAACTAAATACTACACAATTGCAAATGCATATCATCAGAGTTCTGTAAAGGCAAACCATTTTCAGGTCATGTTGCCTTTCTTGCTTGCTATAACCTTCAGCATTATACTGTATTAGTAAGATATATTGTAATGAAAAATGCAATTGAAAAAAGTTTTTCCCTAGGTATCTCTCAGAGTATTTTGTGTATTATAGCCAGTGTTTCTTTCTCACAAAATACTTTTGGGTTTTCTATCTTAAAATTGACCTTGTGGTTTTTAATTCTTTTTAATGAATTCAAATTTGGGACTAAATAGAAAATTTTATTTTCCATACTTTTATGAAAAGATATCAAGAAGAAAGACATCCTCCAAGGATGGAGGAAAATTTGCCATATGCCTTTACAAGGACAAATTAAACATACACATATGTATACATATTTATACATATTACTTAAAATGTCTGGTTATAAGCTGATTGTATTGGAAATTTTTCCAACTAAATATCAGCTACTGAATGTTTCATGACTATGACATTCTTTAAATAATCCACTTACTATTCTTAAGCTAAGTCAACATTTATGAAATCTAATATTTTATAGATTTTTTTAATCTGTTTTTATTCTCTGTCATATATTATGCTGTTAAACTTATCCAGTGAATTATTATTTTTAAAAATTCAGGTATATTTTATTTAGTCTTAGAATTCCTATTGTTTCTTTTTTATGGTCTTTATTTCTCTGCTAAGTTTTTCTGTCTTCATTCATCATAAGCATATTTCACCCCCCCTTTGTATTATATAAGATATCCTATATCTTGGGCACCTGGGGGGCTCTGCCTTCTGCTCAGGTCATGAGCCCAGGGTCCTGGGATGGAGTCCCGCTTCAGGTTCCCTGCTCAGCTGGGAGTCTCCTTCTCCCTCTCCTTCTTCCCCTCCCCCATGCTGGTACACTCTCCCTCTCTCTCTCTCTCTCAAATAAATAAATGAAATCTTAAAAAAAAAAAGATATCCTGTATCCTTGTAATGAATCATCCTTTTATTCTTAAACTTGTTGAAATGGTTTGTTACTAATTTTTAATAGTACAATAATAGCTTACTTTTATTGAATGCCTAAAATATACCAAACGCTATTATACTACACTATATTGTGTCTATATATGTACTGTATACTATAATATACTCTACACTATAAAATATGAAATGTGTATTTTTCTATTTTTGTGTATGACAGAATGGTGTAACATGGTCATTAGAGCAAAATTTCTGAGTTCATATTCTGGTTCATCCACTATTTTATGGATGACTAGCTGGCTACTAGATATTCATTTCCCTTGCATAGCAAGAAACCTTGGCTGGAAATTGGTTGCCATACTAGGGACTACATTTTATTATATCTTCTAATTTCTAATATCTCATAGATGAGGCCATGGACTTAAGTCTGTATAATATAATGTGTGTCGATTCCAGGTCCCAATGTTAAATTGTATTGTATGCTTTCCTAATGTTCTCTTTTCCCTGACTCAGTGAATGTCAGGGTCAACTTGAAGCCAGGAAATGGCAGAGTTAAAACACACGATGACATCAGCTAGTGACCTTCACTCCCACTTCAGAAAGGGCTTCTTAGGGAAGTCACCTGACCAGAAGCATTATCACTGAATTTGATCTAAATAAAACCAAATTTTTATTTTTTTTCACTGAGATTTGAGACTTGCTTGTTATAGCAGTTGACCAATAAAATATGACCTTTTACAAGATATTTACCCTTGTGTTGACACAGATTCACTATTTATTAAATAGGCAATATTGAGTAATTAAATGAATTCATACATTTGGACCACATAGATCAGATTGTGGTGCACACTAAGCACCACATAATTACTTGTTATAATAATAATTATTATTAGGGGGCGCCTGGGTGGCTCAGTCGTTAAGCCTTTGCCTTCGGCTCAGGTCATGATCCCGGGGTCCTGGGATCGGGTCCTGGGATCAAGCCCCGCATCGGGCTCCCTGCTCAGCAGGAAGCCTGCTTCTTCCTCTTCCACTCCTCCTGCTTGTGTTCCCTCTCTCGCTGTGTCTCTCTGTCAAATAAATAAATAAAATCTTAAAAAATAATAATAATTATTATTATTAGGTAAATTTAAGTGGCATGTACTATTGTAATATCAGTTATGCATGTAGGGAAACTGAACCATTATTTGCTGGTCAACCAACCAGCAACTCCTTTTGGTTCCCTTGAGCTTGTAAATAATTATAAAACATTTTAAGTAGCAATTAAAATAATATGTTAGAAGGAATCTGATTATTCCTTCACAAATTATAATGTGTACAATATACTTATAATATATTCATATCTCATAAATGAAAACCTTCTCAAAGTCTTAAGAAGATTAATTCTTAATCAAAAGCATTATAAAGACTACCCAAAATATCATCCTGTTATCTTTGATTTCAAAGTTTTGTGTTAAGTTAAAGAAATATTAGCTTATTTTGACTGGCACAATTACTAAAAAACTACAGCATGTCTTGACTGATTATTTATTATTTTAATTGATTTAGTAGTGTCCTTCACTATAACTGAATCTAAAAATCATATTCAACTAAAGCAAATTGCATTTGTTGAGGTAAATATTACACAGATTGACCATGGAGTATCTGACACGCAGGCTGTGAGGAGGAGATAGAGCTATAGAATCCAAAGAGAAAAGGGGATGAGAGTAGAGGGTCTTATCCCAGACCCAAACTTGAAGAACGTGATTCTTATTTCCAAGGCTTTGAGTTAGTCAATCTTTAAGAGTGGGTCTGATATAGACACATTTTAAAAGTTTATCTTCATTTAAGAATGTATTTTGCTGTAATTCCTGAAGAATAGTCTCAAAGGATATAGAATTCATGGTTGACAATAATTTTCATTTAACATTTGAAAAAGGTTGTGCTACTTCTTTCTGCCTCTACTACTTCAAATAGGAAATCGAACATTATTAAAATTGATGTTCCCCTTATAAGTAATGTGTCATTTTTTTTCTGGCTGCTTTCCAGATTTTTTTGTCTTTAGTTTTCAAATTTTAATTATGATATTTCCGGGGAGTAACTCTTGTAAGGTATCCTTTTAGGATTTGCTGAGCTTTTTGAATTTGTGGCTTATTTATTTCTCTAAATGTGGGATGTTTTCAGCTATTATGTCTTCAAATCCCCTTTCAGATCCTTTCTCCTTTTCTTCTCAGTGACTCTGATGACGTAAATGGTGGAGCTTGTTACTATCCTATTGTCCCTAAGAATTTGTTTGTATTTTTTTCAGTTCATAATTGTTTGTATTCTGTGAATTATATTTATATTCCCACAGGTTTACTGATCTTATCTTTTGTCATCTCCAGTCTACTATGGAACCAATTGAGTGGGGTTTTTGTTTTGTATTTTTTGTCCTGTAATTCACATTTGATTCTTTATAACATATTTATTTGCTGAGAGTTTTGTATGTGTTTCAGGAGAATTCTTAATTTATTGTTGAAATATTTTAAAGATGTCTTTTTTCAAGATTTTATTTATTTAATTGAGAGAGAACAAGAGAGAGAGAGCACAAGCAGGGGAGAGGGCAGAGGGAGAGGGAGAAACAGGCTGCCCACTAAGCAGGGAGCCTCGATGGGGCGCTTGATCCCAGGACAGACGCTTAACTGACTGAGCCACCCAGGCCCCCGAGATGGCTGTTTTAAAATATTTGTCAGATACTTCCAACATCTGATTCATCTTGGTGTTTGCATCTGTTGGAGTTTGTTTTTGTTTTTTGTTTTTTGTTTTTTAATAAGACAAGTGGCTTTTTTATGGTAGCCTGGACATTTTCTCTATTATAGCATTCAACTTGGGTTTTATTTAAATACTTTCTTTTAAAAGGCAGTCACTCTGTTTAGATTTAACACACATATCCTGTCCGACACTCGCATGCTTTGGTTCCAAAGACATTTTAATTTTCAGAGTCTTTGCCAAGCTATTTTGGTCTCCTTCAGTTCTCTGCTATTTCTGGGGAATCTTATTATCCCTATTGTTGCTGTTGAGGGTACAGGTTTCACTGCCCAAGATCCCTAGGTGGGTATGATAGACAAACTAATAATCCCTCAAAGATGTTCACATTCCAACCCCTGGAACCTGTGAGTATGGTACATTATATAGCAAAGAGGCTTTGAAGATGTGGCTAAGTTACGATGTAGAGATAAGAAGAACATGCTGGATAATCTGGGTGGGTCTCTTGTAATCAAAAGGGTCCTTGTAAGACTGAAGAAGGAGACAGAAGAGTCAGAACAGATAACAGAACAGAAATAGAATTTGGAGTTGTAAACTTCGAAATGGAGGAAGAAGCACAAGCCAAGAAATTCAGATGTACTTTAGAACCTGAAAAAGTCAAGGGAATAATTTCCCCCTAGAGCTTCCACAAGAAATTTAGCCCTTCCCCCCACCTTGACTTCAAGACTTCTGACACCCAAACAGTAAGATAATAAATTTGGGTTGTTCTAACGCATTATATTTAGGTAATTTGTTATGGCAGCAGTGAATAATGGAAACATTTTATTACATGGAAGTAGGATGCTGCTATTAAAATACCAAAAAAAGGTGGAAGTGGTTTCGAATTGGGTAATGGGTGGAGGCTGAAAGAATTTTGAGGAGCATGATTTAAAAAAGTCTAAATTTCTTTGAAGAGATTGTTAGTAGAAATATGGATAGTAATCACTAAGCTAGTGAGGACTTGGTAGGAAGTATAGATAGATGGATAAAAAGCACTTTGTCTTAGAGAATATTTAGATAATCAAATACAGCCTATTGGAAAAAAAATATGGATATTAAAGACCTTGCTGGTGAGGACTCAGAAGTAGGAGCATGGAGAAGAAAACGCAGATCTTATAGATTAAGGAAGAAAGAATAGGAATAAAATATCTTCTTAAGGGATAAATTGTCATGTAGAACTGTTGCTAGTAACTAAAGATGGACACTAAATGTGCCGTTGGTGAGGATTCAGAAGGAAGGGAGGAAGATGTTATTGGAATGGAGGAAGTAGATCTTTGCTATATAATGGTACAAAGCTTAGCTGAATTGTGTCTCAGACTTATATCGAAAGCAGAACTTTTAAGTGATAAACAAGGAAGGATATTTGGCTTGAAGATATTTCTAAGCAAAGTGTTGAAGATGCAGCCTGGTTTCATCTGGCTGTTTTTAGTAAAATGTGAGAGAAATGAAATAAATTGAGGAAGAACTGTTAAGCAAAAAGGAACCAGGATTTGATGTCTTGGAAACTTCTCAGCCTATCCAGATTTCAAAAGATGCTAAAATTAGAAGATTAATTATGAGGAAAGCATGCTCTGGAGAGACTCCCCTGCTGGTCATGTGCTGCCTGGGAGGTATAGAACAAGCGCCCATTCCCAGGTGGAGCTGCATTTCATCAGTTATATATTACTCATCGATTGTAGGTTATTTATTAATCCTATGCTACTCAGTAAGCACTATCTGCAGCCAGGCAGAGGTACTTGGATTGTACAACCTTTTTGTTAGAGTGTGGTTTTAAATCCCAGTACTAAATTTGTGGTATTTTATTTTAACAGCAGAAGGAAACCAATGCAGTAGGAGAGACTCATTTCAGGACTTCAGGGATGAAGAGACTTCTCCGGTTAGACATTTGCTGTGGTGGGATTGTTCACCTCCCACCACGCCCATGATGGGGGGCATGAAAAGCGATTCTCTGGTAGGTTCTCATGGTGTGATCCTCCCTACCAGTGCTCCTAGGCCACCCTGGTCTCTCTGGGTAGAGTATGGATATCTCTGGCACATGGGAACTGAGGGACATTTGTTAATGTCAGAGTCCTTCTTGCCAGTGTGACCCAGTTACCCATTATCTCTTAGTCAAGTAGGGAAGTCTGAGACCCAGCAGACAAGGAGAACATTTTGCCCAGTTACCTATTTTTAACCAGCTCATTGTGTCAGACTCGCCTGTTGGCAGAGGGACTCCCAATTGATCCAGCGGTTAAATGAATTTATTTGGGCTGCGTTTTGTTGCTAGATTGGTTGGTGAGGTGATTGTACAAGCTCTGAGCCAGGATCTCTTGCCTCTGTTGCGTGGGAGGACATAAGACACTCTGTTGTATTGTTCCTTCAGTTAGGGGTGCCAAACCAGTTCATCTTCACATCACCCTCAGAGTTGTCCTTTCGTTACCTGTTATTTCCAGGGTTTTACTTGTATTTAGCAGAAAGGAGCAGGGAGAAACTAGTCTATTACTTTTTGGCTATACCAGAAGTCCCTATATGTTTATTCTTCTCAAAACTACGTATTTAAGCATTCCAGACATTTAATATGTATATATTTAGCATATGTGTGTGTGTGTGTGTGTGTGTGTGTATGTATGTATTCTTTTTAACCATATAAATAGTGGAGAAGACAAAGAAAAAAATAGTGGAGAAGACAAAGAAAAAATACCGTACTATAGTATGTCAGCTCGGAAGGTTTCTGTTCTAAAACCCACAAAGATGTGGGCAAATGTTCAGAAAAGCCTCTTCTCCCACATATTTGAAAATACTCATGCACCAGAAAATCATACTGCATGCCTTCTGATGTATTACATTAGAAGTTCCACAATGTGAGTAATGACAACCTCAAATGTTTTCTTTTCTCATCCCACTTACCTCAACAACTGGAGCATGACCTTTTTTAATAACAAGAATATATTTCAATTCAACTTTAAATATCAGCACTGCATCTTTATTCTGGTAGCCTTCTGCCTGCATGAACACATTGAAAATAACACCCATTAGCTATATTTATATTATGCATTTTTTTCTTAACAAGAGTGGTGAAACATCACATACGATGACTGTGAATTATTGCTAGCACTTGGAATGTATTTTCAACCAATATGACTGTAGAAAATTGTTTTTATTTGCATGGATTTAAGTTATGGTACTTTCCAGTGTTAGGTGGAACAGTGAAACACAGATTTAGTTCCTACATTCTTGAAGACCCTCTAAATCAGGAATTCATAACCATAGCACCTGAACTTGAATGGATTTTAACTTGAATGTATATATTTATTTTCAGTAACCTCTAACTGAAAATGATCTTTCCTACAATTACATGTACAGGCAACAAACCCCAGTAGTATTAGCAATATTTATGGCTTTATTATCATTAAAAATCACAGGTAGTTTCTTATCACATTTATCTATTGCAGAACTAGAATTTAGATTATACTGATCACTACCAAATTATGATAGATATTAGACCTGCAACCCAATATTTTTATTTAATGCATGAGTGGAGACACATATTTATTCTTATATAAAAATGTTTAAAATATTTTTATAACCACTTTTCAGTGCTGTTTTTTTCTGTTGTATTCTTATACATTTTATCTCATGAATTTAAATCATTATTTTGAGAACTCCATAGACTTTACTAGCCTGCCAAAGAAATGTATGAAGCAAATGTATGAGAACCACCTACTCCAAAGGATAATAAAAATATTTTTAAACATAAATTGAAAATCAACACAAATGGGAGAAAAAAAGATCAAAAACACAGTATTGGAAACTATAAAACTGATGGACAAGTGGTAACTTAGAAGAGGCAATTGAGCAGAATGTTAAACAAGCAAAATGTAAAGCAAAGAAAGAAGCTAACTGATAAAAGGAATTCCCCCAAAGGTGCAGGAATGGACAATAGTAGCCGCACCTGACAGTGAAATGAATGTGAGGTAAATCAGAATTGGTTAAGCAATCTGTATTTAGGTAGAGGTTGAACCTCCTTATCTCTTCTGCCCATCTATAGAACTGATGACTGTTCATAGTAAACCTGATGTTTTATTTAAAAAAAAAAAAAAGGAGGGATATTGGAACAGTGTAAGAAAGGGCTAAATTTAAGGCAGGAGTGAGGCATTATCATAGCATAAGTGGCAGGAATAGATAAAAGTCAACATCCAGCAATGTCCACACCACTCCAACAGCAGGCTTCCTGGGTGTGAACTGACAACCAAATTCATAAGACAAGCTAGGCATTGCCGAAACACTTAGTGATGGGAAAAGGTACAGGAGATGGAGCAACAGCATGGTAGAATTCTTGGGCCTCTCACACGTTGCCTGAAGGTCTCATTTATGCTGCACTGGGTCCCCGAGGAGAGTCAAGACAGAGTGATGCCTTTGGGGTGAAGGCATCAGCAGTAGAATTCCTCCAGTTTTTATACTCTGCTAGTCAGACGCTCCCTCACAGGTACATGGCAGGTTCCCATTCCCAGGTGGAGCTATAGCTCATCAATTATATATTACTCACCAATTATGGGCTATTTATCAGTAACATGTTCCTCAATAAACACTATCTGTAATGACGCACAGGTACTTGGATTCGTATATAACAACTGAGAAGAACCCTGATTTAGCTTGCACGTACTGTACTTATACTGTCCTTGAGTTACGTTGCAGGAGGGCTCAACTAAAAGCCAAATTCTCAGGCATCCCTGCAGCTAGAGGAAAGCCAGGCCAGCTGTTAAATCTTTAATTCAATACTGGGTATTGAAAATATTAACCATCCTCTGGCACTTTTCTAAGGGGTTTCTGGAAGAAGGTCTGTTACCTTCCATGCTAAGGACTGGAAGAGTCTTCTGGAGCTATCTGAAGCACAAAATGGAAAAGACCTAAAAGTACCAACATTCTTGATTTCAAAGAAAGCATCATAACCAGATCACCCTCCAGAGAAGACAAGCTCAGACAATATGCAGAAGGCTCCCAATCAGCTTTTTAGTGATCAGTAATTAAATCAAGAAAAAGGAAGAATGGACAGGCATTTTAGATAAAGCTTCTATTGGAAACTGGAAATCAAATTCCACAGATGCAAAAAAAAAAAAAAAGTATGAAAAATTTGGAAAGAAAAATTACTAAAAATGTATTAATATTTACAGAGTTAATGAATCATTTATAAAACAATAGAATATAATGATAAAATAATATTCAAAAAGTGAAAAGTATTCTTAAAAATTAAAAAATGACAGTACATTAGAGTCACATAAAATAGACTTATTTTACACTGTCACTCTCTTTTACTCTATTTAGCCATCTTACTAATAGAAAAGTCTCTGTGACTTACAAGTGATACCCAGTGATTTTACAAAATTATTTCTCATATTTAGGAACACTCTGCATTTTTGTGGCTTTCACACTTTCACACCTTTGCCTCTACCCTCTAATTCTGCTCTGTAACCAACAAAATGATAAGGATTCTTGTCTGCAAGAGAGATCTTCAAATGCAGGACGTCTTAAACTACAATTCCCTAAATGGTCTCTTGTCCAAAATAAGGGTGTTTAGTTCCATTAAAGATTTTCATTTTTAAGAGAACTTGTAAACTATCTTTTGTATTGTTTCTTTATATGTTTGTTTTTCCACAATCTGATTTGTCTAAAACAGAACACAAACACATTTATAAAGATAGTCTTACCCTGAGGATATAGTAAATATTTTAGGTTTTTCTGGCTACATACCGTCTATGTACTATATCCTTTTTGTTATTGTTGTATTTTTTTAAATTTTATTTTATTTTATTATGTTATGTTAGTCACCATACATTACATCATTAGTGTTTTGATGTAGTGTTCCATGATTCATTGTTTGCGTATAACACCCAGTGCTCCATGCAGTACGTGCCCTCTTCAATACCTATCACCGGGCTAAGCCATCCCCCCACCCCCCTCCCCTCTGAAACCCTCAGTTTGTTTCCCATAGCCCATAGTGTCTCATGGTTCGTCTCCCCCTTTCATCTCCCCTGCCTTCATTTTTCCCTTCCTTCTCCTAATGTCCTCCATGCTATTCCTTATGTTCCACAAATAAGTGAAACTATATGATAATTGACTTTCTCTGCTTGACTTATTTCACTTAGCATAATCTCCTCTAGTCCCATCCACGTTGATGTAAAAGTTGGGTATTCATCCTTTCTGATGGCTGAGTAATATTCCATTGTACACATGGACCACATCTTCTTTATCTATTCGTCTAATGAAGGGCACCTCAGCTCTTTCCACAGTTTGGCTATTGCAGACATTGCTGCTATGAACATTGGGGTGCATATGGCCCTTCTTTTCACTACATCTGTGTCTTTGGGGTAAATACCCAGCAGTGCAATTGCTGGGCCATAGGGTAGCTCTATTTTTAAATTTTTGAGGAACCTCCACACTGTTTTCCAAAGTGGCTATACCAACTTGCATTCCCACCAACAGTGTAAGAGGATTCCCCTTTCTCCACAACCTCTCCAACATTTGTTGTTTCTTGCCTTGTCAATTTTTGCCATTCTAACTGGTGTAAGGTGGGATCTCAATGTGGTTTTGATTGGAATTTCCCTGATGGCTAATGATGATGAATAGTTTTTCATATGTCTGTTAGCCATTTGTATGTCTTCTTTGGAGAAGTGTGTTCATGTCTTCTGCCCATTTCTTGACTTAATTATTTGTTTTTTGGGTGTTGAGTTTGGGATTATAGATCTTGGATACCAGCCCTTTGTCTGTAGTGTCATTTGCAAATATCTTCTCCCATTCTGTGGGTTGCCTCTTTGTTTTGTTGACTGTTTCCTTTGCTGTGCAGAAGCTTTTTATCTTGATGAACTCCCAATAGTTCATTTTCACTTTTGTTTCATTAGCCTTTGGAGATGTATCTTGAAAGAAGTTGCTGTGGCCAATGTCGAAGAGGTTACTGCCTATGTTATCCTCTAGGATTTTGAACGGATTCCAGTCTCGCATTGAGGTCTTTCATCCATTTTGAGTTTATCTTTGTGTATGGTGTTAGAGAATGGTCGAGTTTCATTCTTCTGTATATAGCTGTCCAATTTTCCCAGCACCATTTTTTGAAGAGACTGTCTTTTTTCCACTGCATATTTTTTCCTGCTTTGTCGAAGATTATTTGACCATAGAGTTGAGGGTTCATATCTGGGCTCTCTATTCTGTTCCATTGGTCTATATGTCTGTTTTTGTGCCAGTACCATGCTGTCTTGGTGATCACGGCTTGGTAATATAGCTTGAAATCAGGCAACGTGATGCCTCCAGCTTTGTTTTTCTTTTTCAACATTTCCTTGGTGATTCAGGGTCTTTTCCAATTCCATACAAATTTTAGGATTGTTTATTCCAGCACTTTGAAAAATGTCATTGGAATTTTGATTGGGATGGCATTTGAAGATATAGATTGCTTTGGGCAGCATAGACATTTTAACAATGTTTATTCTTCTGATCCATGAGCATGGAATGTTTTTCCATCTTTTTGTGTCTTCGATTTCTTTCATGAGTGTTCTGTAGTTCCTAGAGTATAGATCCTTTACCTCTTTGGTTAAGTTCATTCTGAGGTATCTTACGGGTTTTAGTGCTACTATAAATGGAATTGATTCTCTAATTTCTCTTTCTGCAGTTACATTGTTAGTGTATAAGAAAGCAACTGATTTCTGTGCGTTGATTTTGTATCCTGACACATTACTGAATTGCTGGAGGAGTTCTAGTAATTTGGGGGTGGAGTCTTTTGGGTTTTCCACATAAAGTATCATGTCATCTGCAAAGAGAGAGAGTTTGACTTCTTTGTTGCTAATTTGAATACCTTTTATTTCTTTTTGTTGTCTGATTGATGTTGCTAGGACTTCTAGTACTATATGTTGAACAATAGTGGCAAGAGTGGGCATCTTTGTCATGTTCCTAATCTTAAGGGAAAGGCTCTCAGCTTTTCCCCATTGAGCATGATATTCGCTGTGGGTTTTTCATAGATGGATTTTATGAACTTGAGGAATGTTCCCTCTATCCCTATATGCTGAAGAGTTTTTTTTTTTTTTTTAGTTTTTTTTTTTTTTAAGATTTTATTTATTTGCGAGAGAGAGAATGAGAGACAGAGAGCATGAGAGGGAGGAGGGTCAGAGGGAGAAGCAGACTCCCTGCCGAGCAGGGAGCCTGATGTGGGACTCGATCCCGGGACTCCGGGATCATGACCTGAGCCGAAGGCAGTCGCCCAACCAACTGAGCCACCCAAGCGCCCCTATGCTGAAGAGTTTTAATCAGGAAAGGATGCTCTATTTTGTCAGATGCTTTTTCTGCATCCATTGAGAGGACCATATGGTTCTTCTCTCTCCTCTTATTAATGTGTTCCATCACATTGATTGATTTGTAAATGTTTAACCACCCTTGCATCTGGGGGATACATCCCACTTGGTCTTGGTGGATGATCCTTTTAATGTATTGTTGGATCCTATTAGCTAGGATTTTGTTGAGAATTTTGGAATCCATATTCATCAGGGATATCGGTCTGAAATTCTCCTTTTTGATGGAGTCTCTGTCTGGTTTGGGGATCAAGGTAATGCTGGCCTCATAGAATGAGTCTGGAAGCTTTCCTTCTGTTTTTATTTTTTGAAACACCTTCAGGAGAATAGGTATTATTTCTTCTTTGAATGTTTGGTAGAATTCCTCAGGGAATCCATCAGGCCCTGCACGCTTGTTTTTTGGGAGGTTTTTGATCAGTGCTTCAATCTCATTACTGGTTATTGTCCTATTCAGGTTGTCAATTTCTTCCTGTTTCAGTTTTGGGAGTTTATAGGTTTCCAGAAGGCATCCATTTCTTCCACGTTGCTTAATTTATTGGCATATAGTTGTTGATAATAACTTCTAATAATTGTTTCTATTTCCTTGGTGCTGGTCGTGATCTCTCCCCTTTTATTCATAATTTTATTAATTTGGGTCCTTTTCTTTTGGATAAATCTGGCCAGTGGTTTATCAATCTTATTAATTCTTTCAAAGAACCAGCTTCTAGTTTTGTTGATCTGATCTACTGTATTTCTGGTTCTTAATTCATTGATCTCTGCTCTAATCTTAATTATTTCTCTTCTAATGCATGGCTTAGGCATCATTTGTTGTTTTTCTTCAAATCTTTAAGGTATAAAATTAGTTGGTGAATTGGGGATTTTTCTATTTTTTTGAGTGAGGCTTAGATGGCTATGTATTTCCCCCTTAGGACTGCCTTTGCAGTATCCCATAGGTTTTGGACCGATGTGTTTTCATTCTCACTGGTTGCCATGAATTGTTTAAGTTCTTCTTTGATTTCCTGGTTGACCCAAACATTCTTAAGCAGAGTGGTCTTTAGCTTCCAAGTGTTTGAATTTCTCCATATTTTTTCTTGTGATTGAGTTCCAGTTTTAAAGCATTATGGTCTGAGACTATGCAGGGAATAATCTCAGTCTTTTGGTATTGGTTGAGACCTGATTTGTGACCCAATATGTGGTCTATTCTGGAGAAAGTTCCATGTGCACTCAAGAAGAATGAGTATTCTGTTGTTTTAGGGTGGAATGTTCTGTATATATCTATGAGGTCCATCTGGTCCAGTGTGTCATTCAAAGCTCTTTGTTTCTTTGTTGATTTTCTGCTTAGATGATCTATCCTTTGCTGAGAGTGGAGTATTGAGGTCTCCTACAATTAAGGTATTGTTATCAATATGACTCTTTATTTTGGTTAACAACTGGCTTATGTAGTTGGCTGCTCCCATGTTGTGTTATTGTTGTATTTTAAAAGAATGCATTAAAAATATTTTATATGGGTTAAAGACTATAGAAAAACAAGCTGAAAGCTAGATTTGGCCCTCAGGTAATGGTTTGACAACCCCTGGTCTAATCACCAAAAGAGGCCTTCTTGATTAAGAAATTTCACTAAAGTAATGTAATTTAAAAATTACATTTATAGGTTGAGTAAGAACACCACAAACCTTGAATCAACTCAAAATCTTGTTTATAGACAACTAAAATCTCAGTATCTTTTTCACATTAACTACTGTGTATGTTTTCATGGTAAATATACATACCTAACAAGATGGGGATAGCTAAAAGTCTTTATTTACTTTACACCTTGTCTTTTTTAGGTACGAAGAGGTGTTGAAAAGCCTTTTTTTTCTTCCTGTATAGAGCCAGATGGTAAATATTTTCTGCTTTCTGGGTTTAAAGGTTTCTGTTCCAGACACTCAATTCTATGGTTGTAGTGGAAAAACAACCATAGGTAGTACATAATGAATGAATAAGAGCGTGTTATAACAAAACATTATTTATTAAAAATCTTGCTTCCAACTGTTGTCACAGGCTTAAAAGTTCTTTTCATTTAGTGATTCTGTTGCTAATGGGTTAGGAATTTCAGTTTCAGGTAAACTATAAAGCATATGTATTGTCTATCAAGGTGAAAACAACATGATAAACAAGAGAAATGGAAGGTTCTCCCTTAAATTTGATGACAATTAAAAAAATATTATCATTCTTTTAAACCAGAATTCAATATATATGGTAAACTATTGTCATAGGAGTTTCCAATCATATCTAGATTTTAGAGCCTCCTGGGAGTTGAGGGATAAGACCAAGGAACACTAAAGGGATAGGTCATTTCTCTACTTTCACTAGAATAGCTCTGATTTTACCTTTTGAAGTTGTTGTTGTTTTTTTTTAACTTAGTTATTTTCCTTGGAAAAAATAAAAACTTTCCTGCTAATTAAAAATGTTCAAATCATTTCTCTAGACCATATTACTCTAAAATGGTTTTAGATGTTGCATTATGTCAAATACCTTTTTAAGTCAATGTCCTATATACTACTACAGTTCCTTGTATATTTTAGAAATAAATTTATGTACATATATATACACATATATATAATCCAACAAACACCAATTAAGTTTGCAGTAGTAAAGATATTTTAGCTATCATTTTTTAAATACTATATATTATACATATATAACGTAATTTCTTTCACTCTCTACCATTCACTTTTCCTCACATAAAAGAAGAGGTGCTCTAACATCCATCTGTCATCGCTGTAAATAACTTTCCTAGCTCAATCCATGTGTCCATCCACACCCCTTTGCATTTTTCTTTCCAATTCTGAAACACAAAAAAAAGCTCAAATCATTGGTTTAAGTAAACAAAAATGTGTCCAAAAAGCAGGGAAGAGGGAAAAAAAAAACTATGCAAATAATCTTTATAGTTTGGTGAGGAGTTGCGTTGACTAAAATAGTAAACTCATAATGTTTGTCTTTCCAAATTTTACTAGCAAATTAAGTTGTCTGGTAGAAATTAATGGTGATATCTGATTATTTTAACTTTCTAATGGCCAAACCAGCATCAGAGTAAATCCAGATTTGATTCCTTTATCTTCTAAAGGAAGATACTTTACATCCTTTGCTAGATAGACATAGAAGTATAACAACTTACTAAACCATCAAAAGTCACTTTACTACCATTTTAGTTTATTTGAATGACTACTTTAGCTAATTGTAGGAATAAAGGAAGGCCATTTCGTAAAATACCATAGAATTCAGACATCTTCTCCCTCTTGATTTCTCTCTTTTCCTCTATCTTCTAGCTGGAAGTAATATGAAGTTGAATTAGCTGATGAAGTTAATTTAAACCAGCATGAGTTCCTATTAATCTGTATTTTGTGATAATTTTCTTCATCTGTAAAACATTATCTAGCAAGAATGAAGAATTTTGGAAATCAAGTATGATTTTTTACAATTCAATAATTATTAAAATTAAAGGTATTAAATTAAAAGTATTAGATTGACTTTAGTAAATTATATTAATATTTTATAGTATCAAAAAGAATCTAAAATTATACTGTCTAATGTGGTAACTAATAGTTTAATGTGATTATTTAAAATTTAATTAATTAACATTTAATTAATTTAAAAGTTGAACTCTTTGATCCACTGGCTTAAAAGATTAATTATGCTCACTTAAGCTCTTGCAAAAAATAAGACAAATTCGTCCATTAAAAAAAAAAAAGACTAACACTGACATTATATATATAATGTTTTATATTTATATATATACATAGAAATGCATGTATAAAACATTATATAGATATAACATCAGTGTTATATCTATAAAATATGGAAGAAGTATAAAATGTACAATAGGGGGGCGCCTGGGTGGCTCAGTCCTTAAGCGTCTGCCTTCAGCTGAGGTCATGATCCCAGGGTCCTGGGATCGAGCCCCACATTGGGCTCCCTGCTCAGCGGGAAGCCTGCTTCTCCTCCTCTCACTCCCCTTGCTTGTGTTTCTTCTGTCGCTGTGTCTCTCTCTGTCAAATAAATAAATAAAATATTAAAAAAAAAATGTACAATAGGGATTCAGACAAGGAAAGATCATTTTTGAATAATAGCAAAACATGGTAGGATATCCCCATGTTTCCTCTGTATATCAAAGGTTTAGGTTATTAATATTCTTATTAGAGATTTTTTTCCTATTGGAAGAACACAGCATCCATAGAGTTCCTCCTCTGGCTTCTCTTTCAAAGAGACATGAAAATTATAAATCATATACAACTGGATTTTAACAACTGGGTTAACTGATAAGTATTGTGGATCAAAGACGTCTTAGACTACAGGCTTCAGTAGCAAGACAGAAATATAACCAAGAAAGACTGCTCTTTATACCTGCTCCAGATGATTCCTCCTGCCTATCAGGGTTCTTTCTTGTTTGGACTGCAACTTGATCAGTTTGTTTTAATCTGTGTCCCTAACAGCAGGACACAACAAAAAAGTTGGCAACACACCATCTGGGTCACATCAAAGGCAATGTTGAGCTGAGTGTCATCAGCATATTGATGGACTAACACTGCCAAGTGCCCTCTGCTTATTGCAAGACAAAATGTCACACTGACTGATCTCTCTTCTTTAGCCTTTAAAACCTTATGAAGCCTTTCAATAAGTAAAAGTTCATAACAGATGTTTAACACAACAGGTGAGTTTCTTAAACACTGAGATACAGACTTTTATGAGAAAAATTCCTTTCTGTTTTCTGTTTTTCTGTTTTTTTCTTTGGTTTAATATAAAGGTTTTTTTTTTTTCCTTTTTTTAAACCTGTAAAAACATATCTATGTGTGTGTATAGATATATCTATATCTGTAATCTGTAGCTAGCTGTTATCTATCTATCATCTATCTATCTAATGATTCAGTAGCTAAAGGTGATTCAAAGAATCCAGTTATATTAACTGATTAAAAGTTTATATTAAAAGTTATATAACTTTTAACTTGCAGCACAAATTAATAGCCTCAGTTTACCCATTATATTACATAATGGCTGAAAAATAAAAACAGTGAGACAAAAACGTAGGTGTGAAAGTTAGGAAATTTAGGAAAATCTCTTGTTGAGCAAAGATAAACAGTTATTTATAAATTCAGCACATCACAGGTTTCTTAATCCCAACTAATACTTATTAATAATATTCTGGAATATATGCCAATGGAAAACTTTAACTTTTGGAAATGCTTGAAATATTCCATATACTTCTTCCAGGCAATTAGTTTTTATGAATCAACTTCTCCAGTTTCTCAACACTACTGTCTCTTTTTAAAGTGACACATTATATCTACGTACCTGCACATTTTGTCTATTAGTGAAAGTGTATATATATACACACACATTGAGAGTATGTGAGAGAATCATCTGAACTAATATTAAACTTCCCTGGTCTCAATTTAAGAATAAAACATGAAGGTATCAACAGATTTGCAACAATCCTGATGATCATATACAGTTAACTGAACATAAATGAATTATTTTCTATTAATCCTTAGTTTAATTGAAGAGTTTCAAATATAATTTCTTTAGTCATACCCACCTCTACTTGAAAAGCTCCCATAGAAATAAAAAACAGATTATAATATTGCAGGAGCCTGCTAAATTTCTACTGTTTTCAGACTCATTATAAACATTGTCATCAGGATGAAGATAGGTTGTTTCCTTTTCTCTTCTTGTTACATTTCTCAGACTTCAAAAAAATGTCATTTCCATGCAAATTACCCTTCTGCAACATTCATTAAACCCTTTTTACTGAGAATCTAGCTGGCTCTCAATCCTCTCAGTTATCTTCGAGAAATCTTGGAAGGGTCAAAACAGCAGAATGATGCTACCCTGTTTTAATATAAAATATGAAAAAGCAGGAATATTGTTCAAATTTGTATTTTTGTAATGTGAGAATGTTACAGAGGCAGAATACAGAAATAGAATATATTCTTATGCATTAAATAGAATAATTAAAGTTAGAACTGGTATAAATTAATCACTTTTTATTATAGCCTCCATATAACAATTTCATCATCCTCTTCCAAATCTGTACTTCCAAGAATACTGACATTTCATCAAGTGAAATCTCTGGCAAGTGACAGTTGTTCTATCTGTTGCAATTTCTGCCTTCCTAAGGACAGGAAACATATTGTGTGAATTAATAGTAATTCTCAACAATGGAAATGAAAGCATAGTACTTTACATTGATAATACCCAGGTAATATTTTGTTACCATAATATAATTGTCATATCTAGATCTTTTGCCATCATTTTTGTCTTATAAACACTTTTCACAGAAATGTATAATTCCGGGCGCCTGGGTGGCTCAGTTGGTTAAGCAACTGCCTTCGGCTCAGGTCATGATCCTGGAGTCCCGGGATCGAGTCCCGCATCGGGCTCCCTGCTCAGCAGGGAGTCTGCTTCTCCCTCTCCCGCTCCCCGCTCTTGTGCTCTCTCTCTCTCAAATAAATAAATAAAATCTTTAAAAAAAAAAAAAAAAAGAAATGTATAATTCCATGAACCCACTTGGGGATATTTAATTATTTTAGTATGCAGTATTATTTAAAAAAGCCATTATAAATATAAAAATAACTTTAGCAGCATATTATTAACTGTTATTGTAAAGTTTATTTAAACATTGTACTTATTTTCATCACACGTGTAGTCCCATCTTTGTTTTAACCCATTTAACAAGTGGTGCACACTGATTAGTTTTAATTATGTGAGAATATATATGACTTGTAGACATAATATGACATATTCCCTTTGGGAGTTACCATTTATATGAAAGTTACAGCATCAGAAATACATAAATAAGCTCTTCAGCATCTACCATGTATAATACCTGAATGCTGTATTTCTAGCCTGTCCACTGTATCATTTTATAATTTTTATGTTTCATATTTAAAAGTTGAGATAAGCGAAAGTAATTTAGGCATCCATTTATTAGCATTTCCTTGCAGACAACATAATTAGTAAACATAGTCTTACTTCTCAAATAACAAAATGTTAAACTAGAAGAATCATCACTGTATTCTAGCTTTTTAATATTTGTTTTGCTGAGAAAATTACTTTTAAGTATTAAAATTACTTTTAATAAGTAATTTTGAAAATTTCATCAAATAATTGTAAGTATTAGAATGGGCAAAAATCACCTTGAGGAAAATTTGGAGAAATATCAACATTTTTATGCTAGCAGTTAATTTGCATTTTAATACCAGTGTTCCTTTTGCTTTCTGTGCTAACCAATGGTGCATTTATAAAAAATAAAATGCACTTGCTGAGTGATAAACTTTGTTGCTACTTCATGAGTACATTTATTTTCTCTCCACTAACTGCTCATTTGTTTCTCAAAACAGACTAAGATGCCATTGAAGTTCCATTTTAAGGGGATTGCATTTAAATAATTATTTGGTCAATTAAAAATAGTGTTTCCCTTTTTGTCTATCATCTATTCCCTGTTATGACTTCTTCATGAAAAATATCAAAAACTCGTGAGGGATATAAAACTAAAAGATAGGTGTTAGGTTATCTTTCAGTAAGATAACAGGAATGTGAACAGTAAATGAACCAAGTACCATAATAATGAAGTCTGAGGGACTGTGGAATTAGGAGATTAGTTAATCAAAAAGAATGCAGTTTTCTTTGACAGTAGGTTGGGCATAGAGCTGGTCGTCCTTGGATTAGAAAGACTATATGTATCTGCCTTAAGCCTGGATGATTTCCTGGAGTGCAATGTACATCCCCAATGTTAGCAAAACTGCTTCCAAACACCTCAAGGCTAGGAAGGAATGCAGTACCAAGCCATGTGCTGGGTGAATTATAAATCATATCTCCCTTCTTTCCTGGCCCAGGCAAATCACTTGCTTACAGAATTCATCTATCCCTGTAAGTGTGGAAAGAGAAGAATAGGGTAATTATTGAAGTTACTGTCATATGTTTAAAAGAATAAAATCTGCTTTACTTTCTTCAAAATATCTAAATAAAACACACATTTAGTATTTTGTTTCAGAGGTACACAGATTTTGGCTATCAGAAACCAACCCAGAGTAGGTGGTAAAGAAGCACTGTTTGTGTGTTTCAAAAATGTCGTAAGTGAGTCCATTGGATCCCTGTTCGAATTGCTTTACTCATTTAGAGAGGGTTGACCTTCATGTCTACCCAAATCAGATGTTCAATCAGAAATGCAGGCGACCTCAACTTTTCGCAAAAGACAACAATCACAAAACTACCAAGAAAACAAACTGTGCCATCTCCAAGTCCAGTGTTTCTGTAGAAGATTCTTCTATAAAAAGGTACAATAGCCCCGTCTCCTCATCCTCTTTGTATATGACTCTCACATACTTCTCACACGTAATTTGACATTTTGCTGTTTCCAACATAACCATCAAATATTCTCAAGCATAACAACTGAATATTTAAATGGCATATTAATGTGTATTTATATAATCACAACATCATGTCTTTCCTTACTACAATTTTACAAAGTTCTCCTCTGATAACTACCACGTGGTTCACACTTGGAGTAGAGAGTGCCCCCTTCCGCCAGTGACTTGGAATAGCAATTATATAGCTCTCCAGAGCTACAATTTAGCGGAGTGATAATGAAAGATGAAGAAAGAGGCCAAATTCCGGAGGAAACTCAGTCTGGCAAACAACATAACAGAAAATACTGGAATAGTGTTTCTTCAAATATAGCTGTTGGCTTACATGCCTCAAAATCACAAAGGGAAATTTTTTAAAAATACCAGGTTTGAATTCCATCACAAACTTGATGAATCTGAGTTTTAGGGGGTGGGGCTCAGACTGTTCACTAATAAGATTCTCAGGTTATAATACACACGGAAATGTAAGAAATGTTAAGGTAAGGATTACAGATTAAGGTAGAAATAGGTGAAGAAATAGAAAATACTGTTATAGCATATCTTCCCTGGAGTTAGAACTTAAAAATTTATGAAAATACATAAAAAAAAGCAAGAAGGGATGGCGATTCTCTATAAATTACCTGCAGTTAGTTTCTGAGGCTTAAAGATGGAGATTTTATTAACCTTTGAGAATAGATATTAACTTTAAGTTTGCTTCTTTGTTTTGGGAATATGTCCAAATGGACTAAATAGATAACCAAATATAGCTCAAAATTTGAGTTTTCTTGGCAAAATTGTGAATACATTATCAACCTGAAAGAATATGGCATGTGATTCCATTGGAATTTGCCATTTTAATACTATGATATGTCCTTCTTTATCTCTTCCTTAAAACTATTTGTTTTGAAGGAGGGTTTGTGTTACATTAATGTAGTGATATCAGTTTTCTAATCATTCCTGTTTGTATGATAGATACTTTGTCGTCTTTTACTTTCAACATGTTTGTGTCTTTAGGTTTAAATATTGTTTCTTTTGAGTACCACTGTTGCTTTTAACAGTCTCTGCCTTTTGGTTAGGGTGTTTAATATAATTTCATTTAATATATTTGTTGAAACATTTGAGTTTAAGTCTACCTCCCTGATGTTTGTCTTATATTTTCCCATTTGCTTTTTTATTTCTTTGTTTCTCATATCCTTCCTTCTTTTTGATCAGTCAGACATTTCTTTCTTTTTTTTTTTAAAGATTTTATTTATTTATTTGACAGTGAGAGAGGGAACACAAGCAGGGGGAGAGGGAGAAGCAGGCTTTCCGCTGAGCGGGGAGCCCGATGCGGGGCTCGATCCCAGGACCCTGCGATCACCACCCGAGCCAAGGCAGACGCTTAACCCACTGAGCCACCCAGGCGCCCCAGGCATTTGTTTCATTGCCAATTTCACCTCTATTGATTTAGTTATGCCTAATTGTGCTGCTTTCAGTGCTTTCTCAGTATCACAATATGCATCTTAATGTAGCTTAACATAGCTATCTTTAAAAATATTCTACTACTTCACAAGTAATATACGAATTTTACAAAAATATGCTTCCAACTATTCCTGAGGTACATTGTACTCTAGTTGTCAACTCTTCTACTTTCACATATGCTCTGAAACCACAGCATTGTTATTATTTTTACTCTGTAAAATTGATAGTCTTTTACGGAGATTTAACATCTCGATATTAAAAAGCTTTTTATATTTCCTGACACATTATACTTTCTGGTGATCCTTATCCCTAGTTTTCTCTCTGGTATAATTTCCCTTCAGTCCAAAAAATCATCTTTGAAAATGTTGTGGGTACATGCTGGTTAACTGGCAATGGGTGTTACAGCATTTAATCTGTCTGAAACTGTCTTTACGTCGCATTTATTTTTGGATGATGATTTTGCTTAATGTGGAATTTGAGGTTCACAATTCATTGTCGATCTTAGAAAACAGAAGTGTTTCTTCACTTCTACCCTGCCTGCAGCCTGAGCAGCCTGGCAATGTGGGTCTTTCTCACCATCCCTTACCTCACTCATGCAAAGGTAGCTTTGACCTCACACTCAGTGTACAGTGCCCAGCGTACAAGGTATACTCAGCTCCCAGAACCTTGTGCCTATGCCTGGGCCTTGGGACAGTTTTCTCCCAAAGCAACCAGTGTCTCCCACGGGCCGAGACAACTGAAAGCCTGGAGTCTGGAGGCACCCATGACGGCCCCAAGGGAGGGCTATCTCTCAGCTCTTACCCTGCCCCTAATCTTTTTTACAAGGGCTTGGTAAATGCCTGCACAGAAAAGTTGGCAGGTGAGTACAGACTCTCCTTGTATCTGGGGCTCCACGTGATTCTAAGTCATCACACTGGCGTATGCTCAAACTTTAACAATTCATTAGGAGTTCAGCTGTTCTCTTCTCACCCTGGGATTACTGCAGCTTCTCCTGCTCCTGCTGCTCTAGCAAAGATGAAAGTCGGTATAGGTCTCTTCTGTGTTAAGAGAGTTTTTTTACTTCTCTGGATTTTGGTACATGTGTTGCTTTGAGCCCTCAATTTTATAATGAACTTTAAAAATCTATAACTTGGGGGCCCCTGGGTGGCTCAGTTGACTAAGCGTCTGGTCTGCCTTTGGCTCAGGTCATGATCCCAGGGTCCTGGGATTGAGCCTCACGTTGGGCTCTCTGCTCAGCGGGGAGCCTGCTTCTCCCTCTCCCTCTGCCACTCCCTTTGCTTGTGCTCTTGTTCTCTCTCTCTGTCAAATAAATAAAAAAATCTTTTTAAAAATCTATAATTTTATAGGTCATCTAGTTTGTAATTTTTATTGTCATGTGACTTTCTATGTTCCAATTGAAACAAAAGTCCAAACACCAGACATGCAAACTTACACACACACACACACACACACACACACACTTTCACACACACACATATGTATTCCAGATCATTTAATTGGTATGACATAGTTTAGTCAGCTATTGCCAAGACCTGAAATTTCATTATATTTTTTTCTAAAAGAGTTTCTATGCCTCTTGGATGATGTTATTCTATTTTAGAGTGGGAGAAGAATGATCATAAAATGAGATGTAGAGCTAGAATCAGGCCAACGGAAGTGAATACTTAGTCTTAACAGGTTTTTTTTTTTTTTTAAGATTTTATTTATTTGCGAGAGAGAGAATGAGAGACAGAGAGCATGAGAGGGAGGAGGGTCAGAGGGAGAAGCAGACTCCCCGCTGAGCAGGGAGCCCGATGTGGGACTCGATCCCAGGACTCCAGGATCATGACCCGAGCCGAAGGCAGTCGCTTAACCAACTGAGCCACCCAGGCGCCCAGTCTTAACAGTTTTTTAAAAAGTGCATTTATTAATTGATCCCCCCAAAATATTTATACCACAGTACTATTTGATTGTCTTGGAACAAGTCCCCCTCCTAGGGTACAAGTACCCCGGTTTGAGATACCAGTTAAAACAGAAGGAAGTTTATAGTTATTTAATGATGAATCCAAGGCAGGAGTGCCCAGGGTTTGTTTCTCAGGATAGTAATGTTCTCCAAAGACCCACACTTCTACAACTGTTCCACTCTGGCATTTTCTCTGGGTGAGAGCTCCTATGCTCAAGGTCACGGATTGCTGCAAGTATCACATCCGCACAGAGAAAAGTCACATGAGACAGAAGTTAGTGGTTCATCTTCAAAAAGATCATTCTCATTCTGTGTCTCTTTCTCTTTAGGGGAAATAAATAATTCCCAAACCCTTCTACAGCAGACTTTGCAGAGCACTGAATCAAGACACACATGCTCAGACTGAGGTGAACAACTGAATAACTTGCAAAGGGAAATGTTATTACCACAATTAATTTTGTTGCAGGTCGAATCTCTACTCTTTGGTGGGATTTTTGTGTGTGTGTAACTTTTTCTCTTCGTGACACAAATGATTTTCATTGCCATTATCATGCTGGTGAAAATATAAGCATCCCCTTCCAGCAATGATTAAAGCAATATCAGGTAGTGAGAAACACTGTAATTTTCAAATCTGTGCATGCAGTAATTGAGGTGCCTTAAGAAACTTTTTACTGAATCCACCTAAGTACTTTTGGAAAGTGACTTTTAGAAACTGTTTCAGTTAATGCATTGAAGGATGTCTGCACTGAAAAGAAATTTCACAATCTTTCCAGGCTATTACAGTCAGGGTTCTCAATCTCAGGACAAAATTAAGATGAGGTAATATTTTCATGGTGATATTGCAATTAGCACTTTCTTTAAAATTCCCATTGACCAATACAATTTTGGTTATATGATGAGCACAATGATTATTGAAGCAAACATATGTAAAGTATATAAGCAAAATGAAACTAAATGTAAAAAAAAAATTGTAAAGATACAGCCTCCAACAATTTGATAGTATTATTAAATTTTGACATAGTTAGATTTAATAATGAGCTTAGCATCTATAAATTTAAAAAATAATAGGAAGAAATTACATTCAATAAAATTCCCATTCATGGAATAGAGATACTACCTATGGATTTAGAAAAAAAAAAACAGGCAAACAAACAACAAACAACAAAGCCTCTGTCTTGCCAAAGACTATGTGGAAATTCTACATGGAAAAGATGGTTTTCTTTTCCTCCTGTTAATCCTGACTATGGGGAAAAGATTAAGGAACATTATAATAGTGTGCATTTAGATGAAATATTTCACTGGGCACACTGATGAATACAAATTTTTTGAAAAATAATATAATGTTAAAATATTTTAATAATGTTATTCATCAGCAATAAAACACATAGTCTGATTCTAACACCTACACTACCAGAATAAATTTAAAGAAGTAATATTATGTTCTGATAAAAGGCATGAAAGGTATTATGTGAATTATACCTTCTTTTTTGATATAAATTAACTTTTGAAGTAATGTCTAAATGCCAATTTTTTTAGAATTTTCTTTCAAAAAATATTTATTTATTTGAGAGAGAGAGAGAGAGAGAAAACACAAGCGGGGGAGTGGGAGAGGGAGAAGCAGATTCTCCACTGAGCAGGGAGCCCAATGTGGGGCTCGACCCAGGACGCTGAGATCATGACCTGAGCCGAAGGCAGATGGTTAACCAACTGAGCCAGCCAGGTGTCCCTAAATGCCAAAATCTTTTAAATATTTTCATTTACCAGAATTTAAAGATGCGTAAGAAATAAATAACGTGATAATACTACTACCATTACTACTAGTAAAAATATCTAAAATATCGAGATTTATTTGGTAAAAATACATTTCCACATGTCAAAATAACCATGGCAAGCCATTAGAATGTATACGAATGTATTTTATTTATTTATTATTGAAGGAAGGCATTTGTGTAAATTAGGAGTATTGCTTTAAAAGAAGATTGCATTATTTTTGTTTTGTTTTGTTTTAATCTCTAAAATGCAGACTACTGCTTTTGGAATTCATACTGTTTTATGTATAATGTTGATATATATCAATTATTTTTGCAGCAAAGGCATTTTATGCTAAGCTGATTGCAAAGTATTATTTACCTTACCAGAATATTAAAAAAAAAAAACAACTCCTTAAAATAAGCTTTTAAGAAAAAAATTGTACCTAGCATTGCTAAAAATCATTCAAGGTATGGTAATCATTTCAACATACTGAGCAAAGTTAAATATCATTAAAAAATGAATTCAGTACTGAAAATAGCTGGAAATGATGAGGTAATATAGAATCATTCACACATGGAAAGCTGCTCATCAGAAACAAACAAACAAAGCCTAAATCATAAGCAAAAGTTTCATTAGAGAAAAACTCTAAAACCCTGTATATTTATTCCTTTTTTCCAGTTTGGAAATCAACTCTGTCCTTACCTCAAAATAAATAGTATAAAATTTTGATTAATTAAACTAATGACAATTCAGAAATAACAAAGGAATTGCAACAGAGAATTAAGGTGTACTTTTTTTTAAGCATCTAGTAGAGATAGTACTGTGCTAGCTCTGTTAAATACAATCTCACCAAGTTAAAAGAATATTTCAAAATGAAGGGAGAAGGAAAAAAGAAAGAAAAAGAAATAAGGATAAAAAAAGGTGGGCAGGGAAAGAAGAAAGAAGAAAGGAAAAAAATTCACAAAATGCTAACTAGCTCATATCCAATGTTCATGCCCAAATACAGAACCAAATTCATGAATTCAGTTTTATGTAGCTTTATCATTCTGAACAACTTTCACATTTTTATCATGTTAGGTAGAATCAACTTTTATATCCATTTCTCAATAAATGTTGGCTGAATTTATTTGAATCCCCTTTTAAATATGAGAAAACTAAAGCTATTTAAAATACACTTTTTTGCTTTAACCATTATATTAAAATATTCATTTTGTTCTAATTTATTAATATTTAGTGAAAACAATTTCAGCATTTGTGTTATGAATATTGTAAAATGACCAAGCCATCATTCTACATAATATAAAAAAGAATAATTTTTTTAAAGTACGTTGTATGTAAAATATAGATATTTTAGAACCTGGATTTAATATATAATTCTCCTGTAGCTGATTTTCTTAGGATTTATTTCATATAGACATATATATGCATTCAAATACACACACACATACACAGGTACTTACATAAATTTCACCTTTGATTACTTTTTTTTTAATTTTTTAAGATTTTTTATTTATTTATTTGACAGAGAGATAGAGCCAGAGAGCACAAGCAGAGGAAATGGCAGAGGCAGAGGGAGAAGCAGGCTCTGCACTGAGCAGGGAGCCCGATGTGGGACTTGATTCCAGGACCCTGGGATCATGACCTGAGCCGAAGGAAGACGCTTAACCATCTGAGTCATCCAGGCGCCCTCACCTTTGATTACTTAAGGATTTTGGTTATTTTGCCTTTTCTCTTAACATTTAATGCATATTATTTAATATTGTGCTATATTAAAATCAGCAAAAATAATAGTTATTTTTGAACTATCAACAGAAAAACATTAATATTGGATACTTTCAGAATTTTTCAAAGGGATCGAGTGCAAGATAAGAAAATTTCAATGGCATCCTACATACATTGCAACATGTATTGTCAAAATCCCCCAAAAATATCCTTATAGGCTTCAGTTCAATGACATATCATATATGACTCAATAAATGTTCCCCAAACCTTTGGAAATAGAAAGATATATAAAGCCATGAGCAATTTCACAGTTGTAATAAATAAAAATATAAACAACAACAAAATGATAGAATACAGTAAATTGTGATATGCATCATAGGCATACAAGAGGGACAACACATAATCTTCATGATGGGGAAACTCTTTTTTTATTTTTATTTTTTTTAAAGATTTATTTATCGGGAGGCTGGGTGGCTCAGTTGTTAAGCGTCTGCCTTCGGCTCAGGTCATGATCCCAGGGTCTTGGGATAGAGCCCCGCATTGGGCTCCCTGCTCCTCGGGAAGCCTGCTTCTCCCTCTCCCACTCCCCCTGCTTGTGTTTTCTCTCTTGCTATCTCTCTCTCACTGTCAAATAAATAAATAAAATCTTAAAAAAAATTTTTTTTTAATTTATTTATTTATTAGAGAGAAAGAACTTGAGTAGGGGGATGAGTGGGGGGGGGGAGAGAGAGAATCTCCAGCAGACTCCCCTCCGAGGGTGGAGCCCTACACGGGGCCTCAATCTCACAACCCTGAGATCATGACTGAGTGGAAATCAAGAGTCAGACACTTAACCGACTGAGCCACCCAGGGACCCCAGGGAAATTTTTTTAAATATAGAGCACAGCTTGCACAAATTTCCCATACTGCTTGAGGGCACTGGTAATAATCCTGTTCATGGACACTGATCTATTAGCCAGAAACTTCCTAGGAATTCCAGAGCTTCAGAGGAAGGTCCAGGGAATTAATATTTTGTTTGTTTTTACTTCACGAGGGATTATAATCTATCATATGATACTGTGGGTTATTCCCCACTTCTAAATGTATTAGTGATTTCACCAATATTCTTCTCATAGGCAGCAAAATTCTGTGTCAAGAAACCCATGTTCCCCTCATTTTCACTTCTGGACAAGACGGAGTAACAAAACTGAATTTTCTTCCCCATTTGAAGCTATCACAAAGCAGAGAAAATACATTAAGCAAGGGTTTGCAAGACTCTGGGCATGAAGAAATGAGACAGTGACCTCTGAAGAATGGGAAGCAAAGGAGAGGAACCCTACTCATCTAGGATCCCAGCTTACTGGTTTGAGTTTCCAGGCTGCGGTGCAGGGAGTGAGGACCCACACAGAGCCAGGCACCTGCCCCCACTGAGGAATAGGGCTGTTTTTCAGGGCGGGGGAGGAGGCAGCTAGAGTTTACAGGTTGGAGAACAAGAGAAGAGAGATGGCTCAAAAAGAATGTTGCTACACCAAACTTTTGGCAAATGTAACAATTTATATTACTTTGAACATTCTTTTTAGTATTTAGGTATACTGTTACTTTGGACAGCAAGAAAAAAAAATGTAAGTTCTTTACCTTGTAAAGAACTTACATTTCTTGATCCTTCTGTATGAAACATAGATGAGTGAATATGCTGAGAGACTAGCATGAATTCCAGTGGACATAAAGGGTCCACTTGGGTCTAGTGATTAACAATTTAAGGTTAGACAAGTCAGCATAGCTGCCTGTTTATTTAGCCATTCAGATGCCCGAGTAGGCACAGAGTAGGTAGAAAATTTTAGTGTAGCCCAGAGAGTACTAAGAAATCGAAACTAAGCAAGGGAGTTGAAGGCATAATCAGGAGAGGTTTCTGTTCGTATTTACACTCTACCTCTGGTTTTCTCTGTTTCTTTTTATATTCCAAAAAAAAAAAAAGGAGAAACAGAGGAAAAAACAACCAAAATAAAAAATAGTATAGAATAAAATAGCAGTGATAAATCCAATCATGAAAATAGACACATTACAAATTAATGTTCTAAAATACTCTAGTAAAAAAGTGACATAGTACTTAAAATGTTAGTCTTGTATATACTGCCTAAAAGAAACATCCTTTACATTTAATGATACAAAGTGTTGAGTGTAAATAGAAGGGAGGAAAAAGCTTAGTATAAAACTTTAAGCAAAAAAAAAAGTTTTGTTAATATTATATAAAATAAACTTTTAGACAATATCAGAATTAAATATGAATATTTAAAACGATAAAAGGGAAATTTCACCAGGTCACAGTAACTGTATAGGTGGATGCATCTAATAATAGAACCACAAAATATGTTAAGAAAATGTCAACAGAGGGGCGCCTGGGTGTCTCAGATGGTTGAGCGTCTGCTTTCGGCTCAGGTCATGATCCCAGGGTCCTGGGATCGAGCCCCACATCGGGCTCCTGGCTCAGCGGGGAGCCTGCTTCTCCCTCTCCCTCTGCCTCTCTCCCTGCTCATGCTCTCTCTCTCTCTGTATCTCTGTGTCTCAGATGAATAAATAAAATCTTTAAAAAAATAAAGAAAATGTCAACAGATTTAAAAAGAGAAAAAGACAATTCTATAATCAGAATACGAGATTGTAACAGGTAGGGCACAGAAATACCAGAATGATTGCAAAGGGCATGAGTAAATTTTCTGGTGATGTAAACATCTTTTATCTTGATTTTGGTGATACACACAGCTAAATTTGTGAGAATTTGTGGGATTTTAAATTTTTAATTTATATATCAATGAAGTTCAAAAAATGAAAAGGGAAAGAAAAGTTACCTTAATTTTTTTTGACCACACGACAGATTTTATTTGTGCACATGTACTATTTGATTCAGAGGAAAAGCTTGGTTTGCTATTTCTTTCTAAGTTCATTTTTTGAAGTTTTATTCCTAGGAAATATTTTATTTAAATATTCAAATTTATGACTTGTAATTGATCATACTTATCCTTTTTTATATTATCTCTTAATTTTATTTAATTTGATAATTAACATTCATATAAAATTTTCATTTGGTATATTTCACTCATTGTTTTATTTCCTTAATAAATTCTCCCAAAGGTTTATTTTCTGAAAAATAAATTATTCTTTCATTGTTTTGTTTCTTGGGTTTTGTTTTCTTTCTTCTCCTCATTTAAATATCATTTTTTCTTACTATTTTACTTAGTTTTTCCCCCTTACTCTTCAAGCTGGATTCCATACACCATTGAAAAATCAGATTTCCCTCTTGTTTGAATTTAAGCATTTAAGACCACACTTCTCCCTCTAAAATTTATATAGAGTTTTCATTATTCTTAATTCCAGTTAATTTTAATTTCCATTATGACTACTTATGTGTCTAACTCATTACCTATAAAATAGTTTATCTACATTTAAGAGACTTTTAAATTACTTTCTAAACATTATGTTTTGTTTTATTTTAGTTATGTTCAGAAAAGTTGGTTGTATAAACTGATACTTGGAAATTTGATAACTCTTGCTATTTGGCCTAAGATGCTTTTCTTTTTCACAAGTTATTTCAGATATAATTAAGAAGAACACATGCTTTCTAATTACTACATACAAGATTATATGAATGGCCATTAGATCGAGCTTTTTAATTGTGCAATTAAAATAATCTATAAATAAAATTTTATTGTATATTTATTTATTATTTCTTATAAATAAGGTTTTTATTTAAATTCCAGTTAATTAACATATAGTGCAATATTTGTTTCAGGAGTAGAATTTAGTGATTCATCACTTAACATATAACACCCAGTGCTCATCACAAGCGCCCTCCTTCTTTTTTTTTTTTAAGATTTTATTTATTTATTCATGAGAGACAGAGAAAGAGAGAGAGGCAGAGGGAGAAGCAGGCTCCCTAAGGAGCAGTGAGCCCGATGCGGGACACTATCCCAGGACCCTAGGATCATGACCTGAGCAGAAGACAGATGCTTAACCATCTGAGCCACCCAGGCGCCCTCACAAGCACCCTCCTTAATACCCATCACCCATTTAGCCCATCCTCTGCCCATCTCCTCTCCAACAAACTTTAGTGTGTTCTTTATAGTTAATAGTCTGTTTCATGGTTTGCCTCTATCTCTTTTTCTTTCCCCCATGTTCATCTGTTTTGTTCCTTAAATTACACATATGAATGAAACCATATGGTATTTGTCTTTCTCTGACTAACTTATTTTACTTAGCATAATATACTGTAGCTCTATCCATGTCATTACAAATGGCAAGATTTCATTCATTTCGATGGCTGAGTAATATTTCCTTGTGTGTGTGTGTGTTTGTGTGTGTATATGTGTGTGTATATATATATGTGTGTGTGTATATATATGTGTGTATATATATATATATATATATATATATATATCACAACTTGTTTATCCATTCATCTTCAGCTTTTGTGACCTTATTTACACTTTTGGTTCATCTCTTATATTTAGTGTATTACTGGAATTTTTCAAAAATCAAATTTGACCATCAATTTCTATTATTTTACTTATTAATTTGATTTACATTTTTATTTTATTGATATATTTACATTTTATTATATTATTTTATGTTTTATATTTGTCATTATTTTTAACGATTTTTTTCATGTATTCTTTCTGCCTTTTGAGAAATAAGTCAAACAGAGAAAGACATGTATCATATGACCTCACTGATATGAGGAATTCTTAATCTCAGGAAACAAACTGAGGGTTGCTGGAGTGGGGGGTGGGGTGGGAGGGATGGGGTGACTGGGTGATAGACACTGGGGAGGGTATGTGCTCTGGTAAGCGCTGTGAATTGTGCAAGACTGTTGAATCTCGGATCTGTACCTCTGAAACAAATAATGCAATATATGTTAAGAAAAAAAAAAAGAAGAAGATAGCAGGAGGAGAAGAATGAAGGGGGGAAAATCGGAGGGGGAGATGAACCATGAGAGACGATGGACTCTGAGAAACAAACTGAGGGTTCTAGAGGGGAGGGGGGTGGGAGGATGGGTTAGCCTGGTGATGGGTATTAAAGAGGGCACGTTCTGCATGGAGCACCGGGTGTTATGCACAAACAATGAATCATGGAACACTACATCTAAAACTAATGATGTAATGTATGGTGATTAACATAACAATAAAAAAGATTTTGTTTTCTTTTCTTTTTTTAGATTTATTTATTTATTAGAGAGAGAGCGCTCACACACACAGGAGCAGGGGGAGGGTCAGAGGGAGAGAATCTTTAAGTAGACTCCCCGCTGAGTGCAGACCCTGATGTGGGGCTCAATCTCACAACGCATGACATCATGACCTGAGCCAAAACCAAGAGTTGGACACTTAACTGACTAAGCCACCCAGGTGCCGCAAGATTTCATTTTCTTAATTGGATTTAAAAGTCACTTTTTAAAAATCTTTTGGAAATTGTATATTACATTTTTTAAATCTACAAGTGCCCCCCATATTGGCTAAATAGCCATACTTACACTGAATAGTCATACAATTTTTTAGGTTATATATTTTTAGAGCAAACAAGAAACAGGGCATTATTCAAGAGATTTAATCTAAATACTAATTTCACATACTTCTGCCTCTGGTAACAGGGTGTTGCTTGTGTTTCACTTCAGTTGGGAGAGGACAGATGTATTCATATATGTATTTGAAATGCCTGGTCCACACATAAGAGATATTTTTGAATGTACAGATGCTGCTCAGCTCCATCTTTTTGTTCAAGTCTTCCATTTGGCAAATGTTAGCCCTCAACAGCTATGTGACTCAGTGCATGAGTCTTACCTCTTTTACACCATCTGCACTCCTGACAGATGGCTCGCCAGTACAAAGTATTATTGATCTTGCTCTTGGGGATTTAGAAAATTTATCTATTAAAATGTGAAATAAAGTTACACAAAATACAGAAATATCTCTGGAAATAAAACCAAAAAAGAAAATGCTTCATATTCCTGTTTGTTTTATTAAAATACTAACACCCCCTCATCATCAAAAGAAGATAACCATTCCCTCTCCAACCAACTTTTGCCTCAGGATTCAACCCAAAATAAAACCATTCTTTGTAATTTCATTTAGCAATACCATATTTTATCATTACATAATTTACATTTCTCTCATTGCCTTGTTTAAAAGTATAATATACATTTTGGTAAGTTAGTATTCAAGTGAAAATTGCACCACAGTGAAAAAGGGAATGGGGGAAATGGGACCAGAACTGAGTGTAAACTGAACTCTGCTGAAATAAGGAGTAGAAGAGATTTTAAGAGCTGGGGCAGGGGTAGTAGACCATCTGTGTTTGCTAATTGGCTTTACTCAGAGGAAAAGTAAACTTTCTCTTACATTCATAACAGGGGTAGTATTACAACTTAGAACAAAGCACCCACTGAAGTTAGGCGCCTGCCTTCCTACAGACACTGAGAGATAGAGCACTAACTTCTTTGATGACCGTATTTCAGAGGGATGGCTCCCAGATCACTTAGAAAGCATTCCTGGGTTGTAAAACTGGCGAGAGGCTTTTTAAAGGATTTACATATATTTCAAAGTGGCAGAGAAATAATTTATATTGACAAGTTGTTTAAAGTAAATGCTCTAAGGAAAAGGAGGTCAGGACATAAATGCAGAACCTTATCTAATGTCTGCTGAAGCTGAGAGAAATGGTAGGATTGCCTTGATCATTAATTGGAGTCCAATGAGAGTAACAAAATCATTGTTGGTTGCATACAGTCTCAAGAACAACTATCAGAAGTAGTCAAGGACAGCCTAATATACCTTTCAGTAAGTCATGTGGTCTTTCCAATTCAACAATACTTGAGGGCACACAGGTGAAGATAGAGCTGTTTATTAGTTTTTCAAAAGCTATTGATATGACACTATGGAGGAAAGTATTACCTTCTTATCTACAATAAAAAATATAATGACTATGGCTGAAGTACATTTCCTGACACTATATATGTATTAAGATGTGGTATGAAATTCAGAAGTACTTGCATAAGTACATTTGGATTCCCATAATAAGCCCCAATCTACAATTAATTTTCATAAGAATGACTTAAACATTCTTATTATGTAGGTACTAAAATTATTATAGTGCTTACATTTATTTTATTTATGTGATAATAGTTCTCTTCAAGAAAGGAAGGAAGGAAGGAAGAAAGAAAGGGAAAGAAGAAAGAAATAAAGAAAGAGGGAGAAAGAAAGAAAGGGAGAAAGAAAGAAAGAAAGAAAGAAAGGGCGAGCAGGACAGCAGACGGGGAAGGGACGAAGGGGGGGGGGGAGGAAGGAAGTCTAACAGGAGTGTTTAAAAATCTCATGTGCAAAATATATTCATTAGAGAAAGACTTAATTCTACAAAATTTTCTATGCATTACATTGAACTTGCTGTTGGTAGAATAATGACTCTGACAACTACTAAACAAACACATATTTTACAATACTTATAAAAACAAGACTAGCTAGTGGGCTTTCTTCTTTCTTATTTCCATCTCCAAATCCCAAGGTATGATTAACTTTATCTTAGATGAAAAAGACCTCCAACAAAGACAAATGAATGCTATTTGTGCAAATGCCTATAAGCTCAAGCAAAGTTATTCTTTCTTTTTTTTTTAAGTACAATATTCTTATACAAGGGGGTCATATAGAATGACCCAGGACAAATATTTTTAAAGTAAAAATACTTCAGGATTGTGACTAATCTGCAGTTGAGAAGTAAAACTTCTATGAGATATCTTTAGCTCCAAAGCTGTACTAAGAAACCATTATATTATTTCCTATGAGAATTTTTTTTCTTTTAACAAGAGTTAACAGTTAAATGTGCTGCTATAATAAGAAAGTCCATGAATTTATTGTAAGTTGCCTGAGAAATATTTACAGAAATAAATATATTTGTTTCAAGTCCCTCTATTTCATAATTTGAAGATTATGTTTAATTTGACCAAAGAGAAAATTAAAACAAGATAAGAAAGTATATACATTCCAATGATAATTATGTATGTCTCTTATACTTTAAAAATGTAAAATTCCATATAAGAAATTAATTTCTATTCCTTAATTTTTTCTAAAAAAGCATATCCACTTACTGACTGACCTTTAAAATATCGCTAGTACCAAATGTATAAAACTGATACTTAGTTTTTAAAGTATTCTTACTATATATAATAATTTGACCAATTACTAGATTTAAACATTTAGAAACCCCACTCTGGTGGCAATCATAGTTATCAATATGAATATTTAGTGTATTTTTTCAGATGTTTCATACGCATTAGTGTATGATTACTAAGAGAGAATGAAAGAAAACCTTTTTAGTAAATGTATCCATATGAAATATAATGTTATGCAATTTGACTTTTCTTTTAATATTATATCATAGATAATTTTTCAGATAAGTTTGTGTAGGCTTAAATGGCTTTCAATAGTTGAAGAATATTTTAAAATATGTATTTGTCAGAATTTATTTAAACTATATCCAATAATGAACAAATACAATGTTTATAATTTTAACATTATAAGCATTTATTTTGTAGGTATATTGAATCCCTCTAAAGCAAATCTATTTCTGAAACATACATTTTTAGACATGTAATTGTTGAATAAATATTTCAAATTTAGATACAAGTTTCAAATTTAGTGATACTTTCTAGTTGCTCTCATTTGCCTTACAAACATTTATTGGGTGCCCGCCATAAGCCTGGTACTGTTTTGAGCACTTGAAGTCTATCAGTGGACAAAGCAAGAAAGATATCTGTCCTTGAAGAGTAAATTTTAAAGTAGGTGAATTAAATTTTGCATATTTTATGAAATGGGCTCAACTTTATTTTTATTTACTTATTATCCCAATATCTTGGAGCTGTTTATTGGAAAGCTGATCATTCCTCCTGCAATCTGTAAACAACTTCATTCATTTCTTAAATGACTGTTTCTAAGTTCTCTACTGTTTTGCATTAATCTTTCTACCTAGCCTTGGACCAGTATTAAATATTATAATTTATAAAAGGTTTTGACATCTGGTGGAGCTAATCCTATATCAATGCTGTTAAAATAACTTCCATATTCAGAATCTGTTTAAATACCATCACTTCCCCATATATCTGTTAAGCTGTTCCCTCCATTTGACTTATAACAGTGTTTCAGTTGTTTTCCATCTCATATTTCGGTTTTATTTCTTCCAGAGTACTCATCAAATTATCTTTTCGAAATGTTGATTTACTTGTTTAAAATCACATTTCTTGCAGTGGTTATAAGCCCCCTAAGAACTGAGATCCTGATTGAATGCAGGCACTGCTATCTACCTGCATGTACCTCACTGAGAGAGATGCCTTGCACATAGGAGGCAATAATAATGGTTGAAAGCGTAGGTGAAGAGATGAATTAAATACTTAGAAAATGTAGTCTGCAACTTCTGATTCACATTTTATCTTCTGTATGTTTGGATGCATTAACAACTCAGTTTCTCAAAGCGTAAGCAACTACAACCATCAGTGCTGTTATAATAGTGGTTTTAATTTTTTTCTTGAAATGCATCAGTCACTAAACTAAGGGAATTGTCATGAGTATTAACACATCTAATTCTCCATATCACAACAACCTTTTGATGTAGGTGGTTCTGTTCTCTCTTTATTATGAAATAATATATTGGCTAAAAAAGCACAGAAACCATATATGTACGGTTTAATAGATAAGGAATTTACTGTAGCCAAATCCAGAAGCAGAACATTACATGTGTATTCCAGAAGCCTTGTAAATGTCCCTCAATAATCAAACACTTCTATTTTCCCTCTTGAGGCAAGGACTATTTTTTGACTTTTGTTTTATTCATTCTTTGTTTTTCCGTGCTATTACATGTGTATATATCCCTACATAACATAGTTTTATTTTTCCTGTCCTTTGAGTTTTCTGTGACTGGAATAGTACTGTGAGAATTCTTTTAAGTTTGCTTCTGTCACTCATTATGTCATATGAGATCAAATCACAGTGTTGTAGATGACCCTATTTCACTCCTTAGCATTTCTCTATAGTAACCCATTACAGAAGTATCTCAGTTCATTAGTTTATTTTGTCGTTGATAGCTGATGAGCATCTAGTTTATTTCCAATTTGGGGATTTCTCATGCAAGGTTTGTATCATTATCATTGTACATGGATTCTGGTGTTCATGTGTACGAGTTTCTGTAGGGTATATACTTAGTAGGTGGAGTGCCAGGAGATATTTTAACTTTTCTAGGTAAAGCCAACTTGTTTTCCACATCACCTGTGGCATTTACACTCCTAAGAATGTATGAAATTTATCTATGTTCCACATGATCTCTAATATTTGGTATTATCCAATTTTTATTTTTTTATTTTTTGTCATTCTGAAGTGAATCTAGGAAAATCTCTTTGTGGTTGTGATTTTCATTTTATGTTTAAAAATACTAAGTACCTTTGAACATATTGTCCATTTATATTTTCCATTTTGAAATATCAAAAGCATTTTGCTGATATATTTTTTCTTGGTTTGTCTGTTTTCTTCTTATTAATTTGTAGAAATGCTCTTGTAACTTGTCTTTTGTTGATTCTAAGAGTAGAAAATATTTTGTCTCATTTTTTCCCAATGTTAATTTTAATAAAAAAATTCTTAATTCTAAGATAGTCAAAAGTGTTAACTTTCTTAATGTTTGTAATTTCTATATGCTGTTTTAATACAATTTTTACCTTGAAATCACAGTGATAGTATTCTTTTCTGTCTTCTATTTAATATCTAATTTGGCTCTAATTGCTTTTTACATTATCTAATTGCCATTTACATTGTAAACTCTCCTGAGGGGTGTTTTAGACTGCCATTATATCCACAAAGGTAGTCACTTTTTTTTTTAAAGATTTTATTTATTTATTTGAGAGAGACAGAGAGAGTGAGAGAGAGAATACAAGGGGGGTGAGGGGAAGAGGGAGAAGCAGATTCCCCGCTGAGCAGGGAGCCTGACGCAGGGCTTGATCCTGAGACTCAGGGATCATGACCTGAGCTGAAGGCAGATGGTTAACCGACTGAGCCACCAGGGGCCCCTAGTATTCTTTTCTGTCTTCTAAAATATTGATAGATTTTCTTTTACATGTAGGTATTTATTCTCTTTGGAATTGAATTTCACATATGGTATAAAGTAGGATTCCCACTTTGTAAAATTTATTTACTACCCAAATATCCTAGCAGTGTTTATTGCAAAGTCTGTCCGTTCTCCTCTAATCTGCAAACAGCCTCGTTAAAAATTTGTCTCTAGAAATGCATGGGTCTGTTTCTGAGTTCTTCGCTTCGTCCCATCAGTCTTTCCTTAGCCTGGTACCAGCATCTGATTATCTTAAATACCAGAGTTCTTTAGGTCTTGATATCTGGTGGAGAAAATCTTTCAATGCAATCATTTTTTTTTCCCCAAGAACATATTGCCTATTCTTGATCTTTTTCATTTCCAAATATATTTAGAATCAGCTAGTTATGTCCCATTTTTTAAAAATGTCATGAGTATTTTAGAATTTATTTGAACCTATGGACTTATTTGGGGAAGAAATACCATCTTTATGTTATTGACTATGTTAATCTGTAAACATGATATGTTTCTCATTTTGATACTTCATATTTTGGGTTGCTTTTATCAATAGCATTTAAAAAATTCTACTTGCTAATTTTTGTTGCTTGTAAATAAAAATATAACAATTGTGGTTTTTTTGGGTTTTTTTGTCTTTTTACAATGTCTTTGTATCTTCCAGCTATTTCCCTAACTCTCTTATTAATTCTAGTAAATGTTTCTAGCTAAACTTTGGGATTTTTGTTAGGTATAAAATTTTATCATTTGTGAATGAAGTTTTAAGTGTTTAATTTATTTATTTTATATTGCCTACCCTCACTGGCTGAAATCACTAGAAAAAAATGAAATTAAAGTTGAAAAGAAATGATAATCATTGATGTGATGTCCAGTTCCTGAGTCAAAAAGATAACTTTCATTGTGTTATCATACATATTATATTTGCTATAGGTTTATGTGTGAGAAAAATCATCCAAGTTTTTGAACAGATTTCATCAACAGTGCTTCATTTTCTCAAAAGCTTCTTAAGATAAACCATCTTTGTATAATGCAATATATGTTAAGGAAAAAAAAAAAGAAGAAGATAGCAGGAGGGGAAGAATGAAGGGGGGGGGAATCAGAAGGGTAGATGAACCATGAGAGACGATGGACTCTGAAAAACAAACTGAGGGTTCTAGAGGGGAGGGAGGTGGGAGGATGGTTTAGCCTGGTGATGGGTATTGAGGAGGGCACGTTCGGCATGGAGCACTGGGTGTTATGCACAAACAATGAATCATGGAACACTACATCTAAAACTAATGATGTAATGTATGGGGATTAACATAACAATAAAAAAATTAAAAAAAAATAAACCGTCTTTGTTAATCCAAAGTCCACATTGTTGCAGGTTATTCTCTGCTAACTTGTTTCCTTATGTGTTGGGTTTTATTTGACTATTTTCTGTTTAATGTCCTGATATTTCTTCTCCAGAGAGGATTTTTGTTTTTTTCATATCAGATGTATAGAGTACTACAAATATGTAGCTTAAGGTATCTTCAATTGAACATATCAGCAACATTTTAGAAACTGCCGTATGTTGTATTCTCCCCTAATTTTCTATTAAATATCTGGATATTCAGATATTTTCTGTATGTAGTCTACTTTGTAGGATGAAAAATAGTAGGTATTAGTTTCACTAATAATTTAATGAACATCAGAAATCAATATTTCTTTTACTCACCATACTTTGTGTCAGAATATTTCTGTTGACACTCAAACTCATTTATTCACACTTTATATGGTGGAGTTTAGCTCACATAAAGACTACATAATTCAAAAGACTAATTAGAATCACATAAGAATGACTAATAGTGGCAGAATAAAAAGAGACAAATTATTCATTTCATTATGCATAGCATATACTTACTATACATAAACAGTCACATAATTAGGTGTTTACAGAAAAATAAAGGACACAAGCAGTATAACTTTAACTTTTCACAAAGGTCATCTGAGAAATGAACAATGGATGAAGCTAAATAAATAAAAACCATTTTGATTATGAGTACCTGAGAAAGTTCAAAATTGTTATATAAATAAGTTTTAATGTTTAGTATGTCAATCCTTATAAAATTTGTGAAGCTTAGGCTGAAATTAATTTCATGAGTTACTTAAACATGTATATAAAGTACATTTATGGTATTGATAAATTATATACATGTATCACATAGAAAGAAAAACTGATATGGAAGGATTGATTTGTTAGCTTAATTTTCTGAGAATTTAAGTTCCATAAATATAACCAATTAACAGAGAGACACAGGAATTTAAAGTCTGGGTTTGTACAGGGAAAGGTCTGCACAACTGAAATCATTTGAAATAAGTAAACCAGGTATTAAGGCTTTTTTAGAAATAGCCTTAATATGATCATACCTCAAAGCATTATTTTAATGTATACTATAATGCTTTTTATCTATTTATGCTATTTCTCTATTGAGGTTATGTTCATGAAAACAAACAAAACTAACAATTCAATAGTCACCATTAAATATAGATAAAGGTATTATATGACTTCAGATTATAACTAAGGGACCTATATTATTGTGACTTCTTAATACATGGATTCAAATAATTATGAATTTTTAAATAATAGTTAAATATACTAAAATTAAGTATAAAATATATGATATAATACGCTTAAATTATTTTTTTAAAGATTTTATTTATTTATTTGACAGAGAGAGAGAGCAAGAGAGGGAACACAAGCAGGGGGAGTGGGAGAGGGAGAAGCAGGCTTTCCGTTGAACAAGGAGACCGATGCGTGGCTCGATCCCAGGAGCCTGGGATCATGACTTGAGCCTAAAGCAGACGCTTAATGACTGAGCCACCCAGGCAGCCTGCTTAAATTATTTTTATACTCATCAATACGGATTAATATATTTGATTAAATATATTCAATGTAATGTGCTTAAAAATCTCAACTTAAGTAAGATCAGCATAATTAATAATAGTAATGCATTTTTTTTTGCCTACCATGCCCAACTTTAACTTAATTATTTTTTAATTTTTTTTATTTATTTATTTTAAGTAAACTCTACACCCAACATGGGGCTCGACCTCACAACCCTGAAATCAAGAGTCACACGCTCTTCTGAATGAGCCAGCCAGGCACCCCCCAAATGTAATTTTAAATGGCTTTCCTTTGTCATCATAGAATTTCTTAATGCAAATATCCCTGTATTTTAAGATCTTGAAATTTGTATCAGGAAGCCATGACTGCAAATGTCATTCTGATGTGATAGACATCAGTAGTGTTCACCAATATCTGCTTCTTCCCTTCTGGTCAGTGAACACTGAATTTCTCAGCCCTATTACATTCAGGTAAGGATTTGCACCAGTTTGGTCCAAGGACCTTGATAAAAGTGATGTGTGTAGGTTCAGGGCCACATCAAATTCGAGATGCAAAACCTTCCAGTTGCCTCTTTCTTTACCACAGTGAAATTAGAGGAGGCCTTGATGTGAAGATGGTACTGCTAAAAAGATGAATAGCCACATAGATGAAAAGAGCCACTTGTAAGAATATCTAGTGCAAATACCTAGTGCAAATCTTGAGCAAGTGGCCCAAGGCATAAGCACCTTCTGTACTCTAAAATTGTGAACATTTGAGAAAGTACTGGAAAGACCAGAAATGTATTAATCAAAATAATAAAACAACTTTTTTTTTTTTTTTTTTTTTTTTTTAAGCGAGACAGAGCACTGGGGAGGGACAGAGGTAGAAAGAGAATCTTAAGCAGGCTCTATGCCCACCCCAGAGCCTGACCTAGGGTTCAATTTCAAGACCCTGAGATCATGACATGAGCTGAAATCAAGAGTCAGACGCTTAACTGACAGCCACCCAGGTGCTCTAGCAGTTAACAACTTATAAAATGAATGATGTAGTGCTGTATGTAACTTTGGATATAACCAATTAGAAGGGGCTGAAGCAACTGTGAATCAAAAAAAAAAAAAAAAAAAAAAAAAAAAAAATGGAATTCACTTAAAAAAATTAGGCTTCCTGCTAGGATAGAAGATTTAACTCTCTGAATCTCTCCTAGCACACTGGAAGGGTTTGGGAACTGTCGCCTGCTATGAGGTAGCTCCAACACTTTGCACAGATGGGGAGACTTTGTCCAGCTGAAGGAACATGTCACCACCACTAGATGCATCAGCTGGGAGTGAATGGTAACCTAGGTAGGGAGAAAGAAACATCCACCCTCTTTCATCTCTTGATTGTTCACAGTTGCCACTTAGTAGGGAGAAAGAAACATCCACCCTCTTCCATCTCTTGATTGTTCACTGTTGCCACTTAGCTTGCTGACAGGAATAAATGATTGATAGTTGTTAAAATTGAATTTGTGATACATCTTGCTCTGCCTATTCTTCACAACATGAACCCAGGTCCTTGTTTTGACCTTGATGTATAATGCCTCAGAATAAAACACTTTTATACCTGTAAAATATCCTACATTTGAAAATGTAAGTAAACGTGTTCATTTTTCATTTATAATTTAGCATTTCACTAATGTGATGAAGACCCCATACCAAATCAACCAAGCACCATACTGGAAATTCTGGAAATCAAACAAAATTCTGGAATTTTGAAAGGTAAATTACTTATATACTGTTATTTGTAAATGAGGAAAAAAATGGAAAAAATCAAACTTTTGCTTTTGAAAAAGATGAATATGAGAAAATACAATGATACACTGAGAAATTTGGATAGCACCCCAGTACTGTATTCCCTCCCCTTTATTTTTGCATCTATATACATTCAACGTCGTAAACTAATCAATTGCACAGCACATATACATCTTCCTCAGTAAGCCAGCTGAGAAAGATATTAGTGCATTTAAGTTTTGATAATCATTCTATAATTAAAGTTCCAATGTATATTCAAACAAGCGTGTCTCAACTTTATTTTAACCTATGATCCATTTTGGTAAACATCAAATTCTTATGTTCTCCATTAATGTCATTTGAGTTTCAAAATAAATTAGGCATTGTCACGAAGAGCATGTCAAATCAATGATAATATTAGTAAAAAAAATTATAATTTGAAAGATAAGATCATTGTGTGCTTAAGGTCTGCCTGTTTGTCATGGGGTTCACTGTCCTAAGAAGGGAAGAAGTTTAAACACAATGCAGGTCATTTGCAATGTCAAGTTTGTTTTACTCTTTAGTTTCCAAGCTAAATTTTTATTGTAAAATTTGTTTGACTTTTTACTTCTAGGCTGATTGACAAAAGATAGTAGTCCTTGAGAATTAACTAGAAAAAGTTTCACTGTTGTTGTTTTGTCCTTGCAAGTCCCTACTCTTTCTCTTGCTTGTAATGAAGTCCAGCTATTCAGAAACCATGCCCTCCATTGTTTCAAGAAAATACCAGAACTCCATCATATCTGATAATGTCTTACACTGGCATGTCATCTCTGTGCTGATAGACTGATGATGCCTCACTATCAGAAACAAATTAAAGAGAAAATTCTATTTAATTACAGGACAGAGGTGTGTTAAGATAAAATATACTCAGAAGGTATACTCAGACAAAAAAGTAGTGTGTCTAGAAATAATATATTGTGCATGACATTTCAAGTAAGCAGAAGTGGCTGACAAGAATTGATTTTGTAGCAGCATTAGAAATGAAAAAACAAAAGAATGAAAATGGAAAGGAAGGAAGAAAAGAATGAAGGAAACAAAAAACTTTTTGTTCAAAAGTAAGAGAATATTTTACACAGTTTAGAAGTTAAGCTAATGCCATGATCTATTATCAGTTGAATATACAGTAGTAGTAAAGGATCCTCTCAACCAGAGTGTGAAGATGCAGTAGAACTGGGGCTCTCTCTAAATGTAAATCTATTTAATTAAAATGAAACCATAAAATGTTTTTTTTTTTCCCCTGAGGGTGGATAAATATTTTAATTTTCACAGTAACTTAATGAAATAATGCATTGCCCCTATCTACCTGAAGAAGAAGTCGAGGTGAGGAGAAGAATATGCAATTGGAATCCAGGAACCTGGGGAGGACCCTCTCTCCCTTCCTCCTTCCTTTCTTTCTGTCTGTTTCTTTCTTTTTCTTGTTTTCCAGTTCTAAAGCCTCTGCAAAGTTAATTCTTCAACTGCTTCTTCGAATATGATATATTATTTCACCAAGAGGCATATGGGTGGATAGCATTTAATGAGAAATCTGATTCCCATCACTAAGGTACCTCTTCTGTCTTCTCAGCACAATTTATATAGATCTTATTCTACTTTCTGCATTTTTTTCCCTCTTTTCTCATGTGTCTTTTGCCAATGAAATGATTTCTACGTAGAGCCATAACAATTGCATTCCATTTTGTAATACTATCCTCCTGATTTTCTTTATAACTCTGTGGTCATGTGTCAACTTAACTGAGCTAAAGGATGCCCAGATAGCGTAAAACATTACTTTGGGTGTGTCTGTGAGGGTGTTTCTGGAGGAGATTAACATTTAAATTGGCAGCTGCCACCAACGTAGGTGGATATTACCCAATACACTGAGGTCCTGAATAGAACAAAAAGGTGGAGGAAGGACAATTAGCTCTCTTGCCTGAACTAGGACCTCCATCTTCTGCCTTGAGACAGTGGCACTCCTGGTTCTCAGGCTTTTGGACTGAATTTTAACACCAGTTTTCTCAGCTTACAGATGGCAGATTTTGTGACTTCTCGGCCTCCATAATTGCATGAGCTCATTCTTTTTCTTTTTAAGATTTTAATTAATTAACTAATTAATTAGAATGGGGAGGGGCAGAGGGAGAGGGATAATCTCAAGCAGATTCTGGGCTGAGTGCAAAGCCCCATGGGGCTCCATCTCATGACCCTGAGATCATGACCTGAGCTGAAATCAAGAATTGGACACTTAACTGACTGAGCCACCCAGGGGCCCTTGCATGATCCAATTCTTATAATAAATCTCCTCATGGGGCACCTGGGTGGCTCAGTCGTTAAATGTCTTCCTTCAGCTCAGGTCATGATCCTAGGGTCCTGGGATTGAGCCCCACATCGGGCTCCCTGCTCCTCGGGAGACCGCTTCTCCTTCTCCCACTCCCCCTGCTTGTGTTCCCTCTCTTACTGAGTCTCTCTCTATCAAATAAATAAATAAACTCTTTAAAATAAATAAATAAATAAATAAATCTCCTCTTACACATATCTATATGTATCTTATTGTTTCTGTTTGTCCTGAGAACCCTAATATAGCCATTATATATAACATATATATTTATATTTATATACATATTTCTATTTCTATTTCTATATTTTTGCTAGCTTTTTGCCTAATACTTCCAGTCCCTCGTGACTATCTGGAGTTTGTACTATTGTAACTTCATTAGTAGGGGTAACATTGATCAATATTTCCTGAATTCTTCCATGTCCAAAATTCTTGGAAACTATACTTGAAGGAGAACTTGGTTGGATGGAGAATAATATTCTCAACCTTTCTTTTTGAGAATTTTCTGATTTTTTTTCACTGTATATTACTTAGAGATTTCTAATCTCATTGCCTTTACTTTGTAAGAGAGGTTTTTTTTTTTTTTTGGATTGCCCAAATAATTATTTTATTACCTAAAATGCAAATAAATCTAGAAGGATATTACTGATAAGTTTAAGTAACTATTACTTGATATTAGGTCATTAATTATCTGAATTCAGGGTTTTTTGTTTTTGTTTTTTAATGTCAGGAATATTTCTACAGTACTTTTCCATTATTTTGGCTTTCCTTCTCAGGAATTAAAATTATCCATGTGCTGCTTCCCCTTTGCCTGTCTTCTGTAGCTTTCACTACCCCTTCAATCACTTATATCTCTTACTTTTGTTTCATTTAGTCCAGTTACAAATCTCTCAATATTAAAATTTCTATGGTACCTGTGTATCTTATGTTTATTGGGGCTATAACTTGCCTTTCTGTTAAAGATGTATATTTGTTCTTTTTTGTCTTTTCCTCCTGATGTCTGGTCAATACCTCCTATTGTCCAGATATAATATTATTGAATTCTTATATTTGTTCTTTGTAGTTGTCCTTCAGAGTCACCATTGTTTGATCTTTTTTTTTTAATTCAAGCTTAAATATTGGGTTGAAATTTTCTCTGCTTTGTAGCATTTTTGAGAATATTTATTTATTTTAGAGAGAAAGAAAGAGAGAGAGAATGCGAGCAGGGGGAAGGGCAGAGGGAGAGGGTCAGAGAGAATCCTCAAGCAGATTCCCTCCCCATTGAGCACAGAGCCTGATGCAGGGTTTGAACTCACGACCCTGAGATTATGACCTGAGCCAAAACCAAGAGTTGGCCATTTAACTGACTGAGCCACCCAGGCACCTTGTAGCATTTGTTTTTTTTAACTACAGTGTTTTGTTCAAGAATTTGGTGAATGCATTCATATTGCTTATTTCTTTCTTGTGGTATCTCTGTATGGATATTATGTTTATCTTGGTGTTACTATTATTTAAATGAGTTAAATTTTACTATTTCAGTTATTAGCACAAGATTCCCATAGTAGAAGGTGAAGCCAGAAATGTTTACCAGTTTAATCAGCTTAAGGGCTTCTTTCTCTGTTCCTAGACATGGATTGTTTCATGAAAATATGGCATCTCTGTGTAGGTATACCTCCTCTACAGTCAAAACTTACTAGTTTCAGGAATACTCTTGATTCAGGGCTGAATTACCCATTTACTAATTGGCCATTTCTACCTAAGGCTTCCAAAATGACTGCTTCAGTTCTAAGACCTTCTACCTCAGTGCCCTACCCTACCACCCCAAATCCCTTACCAGACCTTGATTTTCTATCTCTACCTGCCAGGATGTCCCGTTAAGTCTCAGCTCGGCTCAGTGCTGTGCCAGTTTAGGGTGATGTTCTTGGTAAGAACATTTGCTTGATATTGACTTCAAGATCTAACATAGTTAGATCCTTTTGTTTGTCTCTACCCCTTTATACCTTTGTGGCTTACTATCCACCAGTTTTGCTACTATCAGTAACTTTGAATATAGTTTTAAGTAATTTGGAGGTTTGGATTGTCAAAGTGTCCTAATTTTGCTGAAGATGTGGTTTGAGGAGTTTTTTGTTTTTTTTTTTTTCCCCTCTTGCTCTACATTTTCCAGGAGAAAAATGGAATACTCAAATATATGGCACCACCTTATTCCTACTTCTGCTTATATGTGAAATATCATCATTTCTCAGATATTTTTCCAAATGCTTATTTAAATGGACATTGTAAATGATAGGGAAAATCAAACCTAAATGTATGGGGAGTAAAATTGATACACTCAAGTTGAAAAATTTGCTCAAAACAGTAAAAAATGTGGGCACCTGGGTGCCTCGGTTGGTTAAGCGACTGCCTTCTGCTCAGGTCATGATCCCAGGGTTCTGGGATAGAGTCCCACATTGGGCTCCCCCTGCTGAGCAGGGAGCCTGCTTCTCCCTCTCCCTCTGTCTCCCACTCCCCCTGCTTGTGCTCTCTCTCTGTCAAATAAATAAATAAAATCTTAAAAAAAAGAACAGTAAAAAATGTGATTTTATTATGCTCACTAAGATCTGTCATTTTTAAAAAACATTCAATACCACTTTATTTAGTTCCTAGCTTTACAATATTTTAGAAAGTACACAGATTTAAGCTACTATTGAATGCTGATACCCAGAGTCATATTTATGGAATAAAAAACTTAAAATCATGAGTTTCTCCTGCAACAACTTGTCTGAGATAGATAAAAAGAAATGAAACAGAAACACATATATCCTGAGCAAAATGATAAATCCCTTTTTAGACCCGAAACTACTATCTATTTACCAAATTATTTTAGAGTTCCCATGTGCATACAGTGTCTAACAGTAATACTTATAACAGGTACCTGCTGATGTACAAACTATAACTTAGCTAAAATATCAATCATTCAATCAATGACAAAGGTTTTAGCAGTCCTCCGGTATGTTGCTATTATTTTGCTAAACGAGATAAATTAGCAAAATAACCAGAGTGGAAATTAATTTACAGTAACTACACACAATCTTAAGTACTGTGTTGTATTGCTTACATGTCACTTAGTGTGAACTTTATTGTATTGGATAATTTAATTTCTTACATGAACTTTTCTTCAAATACTATCTTGTTACTTTGTTATTTCCCCAAGCACCCAACATGAGAAAGAAAATTTATTTCTTAAATTTATAAGTACAGAATTAAAACGTATTTAATGAGTTGATAAGCACATCCAACATGGATCTCTTTTATAATTAAACTTCAATAAAGGTTTGTAATTATCTTTTGATGTTAGGGTTTTCCAATTTTCTTTTACCCAGTTTAAATGTACATGATATCCTTTTTCAAAATAGTTTAAATTATGCTTTTGAAAATATATTTTTCCATATAAATTTCATTTTGAAATGAAAGGCAAGAAAGAAGGCATATCTGTTTAGATACACATGCTCTATTTGGTACCTTTTAAAATGTATTATTTTCATACTGATCTTGAATAATTTATACAAGAATGGTAAAATGCACATTTATGTATGAACGGTGATCTCATTTCTATGTCTACTAGCAAAAACAATTGTTACCAGACTGAGCATCTCACCAAAGTTAAGGATCGATGTCACCAAGATGGCCACTTGGAGGGCTCCTGAATTTCCCTCCTGCCACAGACACACCAAATATGTAGCTACATATGGATCAATTTCCTCTGAGAGAAGTCCAAAAACTAGTTGAATGACTCCTACATATTGGACAACTGAGAAAGTACCAACACTGAAAAGGGCTATGAAAGACTGAGATACACTCACCATAAACCCCAACCCCTGCATGATGCCTTAAAATTAGGAGGGAAAACTCAACTTTTGGGTTCTCCCTGAAGAAGAAAGATGTTGCATCAAACTAGCACCTTGTCTTTTATGGTTATCACCCCAGGGACAGGCCCCCAGATCACGCAGCTATGATGGCCTGTGGGGTTTGTGTTCATGAATCACACAAGACTATAGAAAGCAAAGAAGCAGTTGTTAAACAGGTATGTGAACACTCATGGTCACCATTGCCCCAGACTCAGTGCAGAGGGAACAGACAAAAATGCCCATCTTCCATTTTTTCCCTGGAGGGGATTTGACAATATTCTTTCTAGCTGTGGCCTTTCTGTCTCCTAAAAACAATTTAGGGGCTGACTGGGATCCTCTGCAGAGCACGAATGAGCCAGGGAGCCCTTTCCCCACCCTTTCCCTCCTGCTCACTCCAACAAGAAAACCAAGTCACTAGCTTCTCCTTTCAAGGAGTCTGTCCACACATCTTAACACCCCAGCATCTATGGCTGCCACCTGAAGGACAGGGCCCCCAAAACACCTAGCCAACAGAGTTTGCATTCATGAGTCTTACAACACCATAGCAAACAAAGAAGGAATCTTCTCTCAAGCTTTATTTATTTATTTGAGAGAGAGAGAGCACAAGCAGGGGGAGGGACAGAGGGAAAGGGAGAAAGAGAATCCTCAAGCCGACTCCATGCTGATTGTCGCCGGAGGTGGGGCTTAGCGCGGGCTCTATCCCAGGACCCTGAGATCATAACCTGAGCTGAAATTAAGAGTCGGACACTTAACCGACTGAGCTACCCCCAAAGAAGCGATTTTTAAACTGGACTGTGAACACTCTCCATGCCTATATACCTGGACTCTTTGTAGAGGGAGCAGGCAAAAAAGCCCCTCCCCAGTTTCTCCCTGAAAGTGGTTTGGTTGCATACTTTGCCAGCCACTGTCTGAGGGTCAGGCTTCTCATTACCCTGCATCTAGACGCTGACTGCAATCCTCCTGAGAGCCTGAAAGAGCTTGGGGGAACTTTCCCCACATTCCCCCTTAGGCTTCCTCCAACAATAAAAACTAGTCTCCAGCTTCTCCCTAGAAAGGAGCTTCTCCACACACCTTGCACTCCAAGTTTTGTGGTTGCCACTCAAGGGGCAAGGCCCTCAAGTCACCTTGCTCTGATAGCCAACAGGACTTGGCATTCACAAGTCCCACAGGACCATGTTAAACAAAAATACAGGTTTCAAATGGGCACAAAGCACTTATAACTGTCCCTCAGGCTTAGCACTGAGCAAGCAGGCAGAAACACCTGTCTTCTAGTTTCTCCCTGGAAAGGATCTGACTGTATACTTTCCCAGCTGCTGCCTGAGCTTCTGGCTTCTAATCACCCTGCATGTGGGGGTTGATAGGGATCTTTCTGAGAGCCGCATGGAGCTAGTGGGATCATGTCCTGCTGTGTCCCTCCAGCTCGCTCCAAAAGTAAATCAGGTCTTCAGCTTTCCCCTGGAAGGAGCTTGTCCATACATCTGGTACCCAATTGTTATGGCTACCACCTGAGGGACGGGCTCCAAATCACCTAGCTCTGGGAGCTGATAAGACTAGGGTTTCGAGAGTCCCCCAGGATCACATGAAAACAAAGAGGTGTTTCTATTGGAAGCAAAATACTCCTAGCAATCATTCCCTCCCGTTCAGCACAGAGTGAGTGAGCAAAAACACTCAACTCCTAGTTTCTCCCTCATAGGGGGGTAGACTGCATACCCAAAGTCCTGACTTTCCTAACTGCTACCTGAAGGTTGGACTTCCAATTAGCCTGCACTGGGGAGATGAAGGGGCAGGCAAATATCAGTCCCCCAGAACCTTAAAAAGGCATATAGACATTTCCCATGCATTTGGATAGGATAAAAGTCTATAAGCATGATAGCAACTTAGGTATTTTTTTCCTATACAAAGTCAAGTGGAAAATATTGTAACTCACATTTGGCCCTTGATTCCATGAGTTTGCATCAATAATGGGGATAAATCTCGCTTCAATTGTATTGTTGTAACTATATTTCTCTCTTTCACTCAAGAAAGCATATGTGAAGTCAAGTGAGTGAAACCTGATGACAAGGAAGATCTTTTCCCTAATTTATTTTTATACATAAATTTTTATAAACTTTGCTATTTTAACTTATTTTAAGAGATTTGATATGGCATAAGTCATAAGTGATTGAGATATATTAGTGGGTCATGACCCCACTGCTCAGTTACCTTAATATACAGCACTGTACAATAAAGTTGATACAGTAGACCATAGAATTTTTGAGCATTAAGGTACCAGGGATTTTTTTTTCCATCTCTCTCACTCAGCACAAGGATGGAGACTTAAAATCCAGGGAAATGTCTTTTCAAGGTTAAGCAGTGAATCTGTGCCCAAGCTGAAGTTACTATAATTATTATTAATATCAATACTCTTATATAATATTAGTATTACTAAAGATTAATATGTATTGTATATTGCTATATATTCAAGGAACTGTTTTAAGGTTTCATAAATAATTAGGTAAGTTAATCATTGCCATAACCTGAGAAGTTGTATAATTTGACGAAGAAAACCAGCTAGAAACTGGAAGAGCCAGGAATCCAAGTCAGACAGACTCATTCAGTAACTCACGGTTTTAATCACTAAACACTGTTAAATAATGTGCAGTTATTATGCATTACATGTCAGAGGCCCTTTTTTATACACAAAATCACTTAAGGTAGACCATAAAGAAAATTTAACAGTTGTTGAGATCTTACAATAATTGTTAAGCACTGTGTCATTTGATCCTTAGAGCAGTCCTATAAAACAGATTCTATGATTAGTGTCCACATTACAGAGAAGGAAACCAAAAGATAGACATGGTAAATAATTTTCCCAGAGCTTTAGGAACTTGCTCAAGATTAAAAAGCTAGTAAAATGCAAATGAGTTGGACTCATTGGACTTTGGTCCTGGACTCTAAAACATATGTTTTGTTTTTTTGTTGTTGTTGTTTTATAACTTTAGTAATAATTTTTATTCCTGTAGTGTGGAGTTGGGGAAGGGGGTGTGAGTGGAAAAGTACCTATGTTTCTATCACATACAGTCAACCTTCAGGTACAACACAGTCTTTACATCTTTGTCTTTGTCAATTACTGCACAAAGCATTCCTTAAAAAATAAGACCTTTAGTAGGTAATCCCTAGTGTCTATCCAGCTCTAACACTGATTTATTCTAAGGTTTCTGACACTGTATTATCTGGCTAGGGTGTTGACTTTTTTTTTTCCCAAACATATAGCTTAACGATTTAATATTTGTAGGTATTGCAAAATGAGCATCACAATAAGTCTAGGTAACAACTGTCACCATACATAGTCACAATTTTTTTTCTTGTGATAAGTTTTAAATCTATTCTCTTAGCCACTTGCAAAAATTCAGTACAGTATTATTAACTATACTCATCATGCTATATATATCATATCCCCATATCATTTATTTTATAATGGGAAATTTGTAAAAAACACACGTTCTTATGCATGGTTATCATGATATACAGCCAAGAGGGTTGTTATGGCACAGTGACACATTTTAGCTCACTAACAATGTAAGGCAACAATATGGATATTGTTACAAGGAAACATGAGACTAAGACTGTATGCAAGATAAACAATATGGTATTTCAAACTAATATTAATGAATTGATAGACAACACAGATTATTATCTGTATTTTAATGGTGTACTCATTGACGTAAAGCAGAGCACAAAAGCAAGGGGAAACTGCAATCTTTGTCAGAGCCAGTGAACAAATGAAGAAAATGTTACTGTATCATACTGGACTGCAGCTGGTTGCTTTGCTTTCCTTTAAAAGATCTGCAAGTTTCTTTCAAAGACATAATGTTACTCCTAATCAAACACTTCCTCAAATATCACTCTCATGATATGGTTTTCTCTAAATAAATGTTAGTTTCTCAGTTTATCTCATATAGTATTGTATGAAATATATTTTAAAAATAGATCACAAGTTATTTACACTGTTTCTACCTATGTAAATTTCTCATGTCATGTTAATCAATTTTAGAGTTCACAATAAACTATTATTACTATTATTATTATGTTATTAACTATCACATTTCCTAAAATAATACTCAGAAAAAATTACTCCCAATCTATATCTTATTTACAGTGGTGTGTGTATGTGTGTATGTTATGTAACTTTTTAAAAAGTATATATATATAAAAAGTATATATATATATATCTATATATATATCTAAAAAGAACTAAAGGTAAGAATTAAGAGATACGCTTTGTTTCTTCAAGAGAGCTGTACTGTTCAACATCTCTTTCTTCCTTTAGTTTAAATTTCAAGGAAAAGGGTGTTTCTACTTGCACGATGGCTTCTTTCTATTTAAAGACACTTAGTTATTTTCACCCAGAGCTTTCATGCCACTTTCACACTATCTCATCAGCTAGTCAATAAAGAATTATGTACAGAGCTATAATTCCTCTTAAAAAAAAAAAACTTTTGCATTTTTTTTCTAAATTGAGCTATGACTCACACTTTTGTAATGCAGGCCTCAATTTATCAAACTCAAATCCAGATGTCTGATGTTTTTTCATACAGGTTCTTTAGCATTTCATCTGTTTTGCGTTGCATACTGGATCATTAGCATAGAACCCATGGACACTTGCATAAGTCTTACCTATAGTGATTTTTTAAAAAACATTCTTCATATGGAATGAAAAAAATGCTTTCACTTCATATGTTTGCTTAAATGAGATATGAAAAACTTTAATAATTTTATAAAATACTTTTGTGGTGGCTATCCTGATTCTAATTTGTAGAAGTTCTGTGAAGTAATATAGTTATTATTTATGAATTACCCATCCCTTAATGAACTGGAAAATTGGACTAATCAACTCACTAGCATTTTTAATTACTGTGGTTTTGAATAAATGTACACTCTATAAGCTCAATCTCGAAAAGCTCCAAAAAGAATATAAAACAAACAAAAGGGTATAAAGGAAAAAGCAATGAAAAGAGAAGAAAATGCAATTGAGAACAATGACAATGCTAACAGATTAATCAAATTGATAAACTCCTATGAAATCTGAACAAAAATAGAAAGAACCCAAATGTTCATCACCAAAGATTCTAGACATAAAAATAATAAAAGTATTTATAATTTTTGCCAGTAAATTTCATGATATAGACAAATCCTCGAAGACCCTGAGACTTACTCAAAAAAGAATAGAAAATCTGAATTGTTATAGATCTTATAAAAACAGATCCATAATTAAAAAAAAATTAAAGAGAAAATATCATGTCCAGATGGCTTTCCACATACTTCTTCTATATTTTTGTAAGAAAGAAATAGCATCATTGTTGCAAAATTTTCCCAGATTTTAGCGAAGAAATAATGAATTTTATGTAGCCAACATAACCTTCATATCAAAAGTTGGCAAGCACTTTACAAAACTCAGAAAATATCTGATCAATATCTCTCATGCACATGGATGCAAAAATCTTTAACAAAAGATTAACCAATCAAATTCAATAATATATAACAAGAATAACCCATGATGATACAGAAAATCTTATTCCATAAGTAAGAGAGCAATTTGTCATTTTCAACTATGTTATATAACTTGCAATATTAGTAGGAAAATAAAGAAAAGTCACATGATCAACAAGACAGAAAAACTTTACAAATAAGCCAACATCTCTTATTGATGGGAGAAAAAAACCATACAAGGAGACTTCTGTTATCTGATAATATGTATGGGAAAAAACACATGTAATATTGAGGTATTGGTAGCTTTCTGTCTGAGAACAAGGATAGTCACTATCAACACTTCTATTGTATAACAGAGACCCTAGAGAGTGCAATAAAGACAGAAAATGAGAAGAAAAGACAAAGATACAAAAAATACAAAGCAATTTATCTTCATTTTCTAGAAGTATTTGTTTAGCATTTGAAATCTTTTTTCTTAAATATTTATTTGAGACCATGTGAGAGAATGCAGTGGGGAGGGGCAGAAGGAGAGGGAGAAAGAATCCCAAGCAGACTCTGCAATGAGCACAGAGCCCCACACGGGGGTTTGATCTCAGGACCATGAAATCACGACCCTGCGATCATGACCTGAGCCGAAACCAAGAGTCCCTTGCTCAACCGACTGTGCCATCCAGAACCCCAGAACTTCAGATCTTATGTAGACATGTACCTACACACTTCTCCATTGTCATTATTTGGGGGCAAATCCATAATGGTGATTTCACCATGATATTCACAGATATTAATAATTTTTAAACCTCATTTCATTTGTTAAACATACCCACAAAAAAGAGAAACATCTACTGAACTACTTTGAATAATTTTTTTTTTGTTAGTGTTTTTGACAAAAATTGTAAACATTATCAGTAGTTGACTAGCAATATGTCAATGACAGGATTTTAACTTAAAATGTATATTTCTGTTACCAGACATAAAAATACTTGAACATTCTCAGAATATGTTTATAGACATTTTTTCTTTATTCAATCACATTGCAGACAGACTTAAAAATGCTTTAAAAGAAGATACTTATTTATCTTGTTTAGGTTTGTTTTGCAGAGAAGGTTTAGGGTAAGATAAATCCATGTTTTATATAATGGCCTTTTCAAATATTTCATTGAAAGTATCCATGTACTTGTACGATAGAAAGATATAAGACACTTCTTCAACATTGTTATCTTCATGTTTCTATATCAACAAAATTATTTAGAATGATTGAGACTGCTTTAGCATGAAAATGATTAATAAGATCCCTGAATTTGTACCTTACAAAAAATATAGATAATTCTAATATTTCCAATTTCTAATTTTGTGAAATTGGCTTCACAATGACTTGGAATTTTTAGAATCATGTCTGAGTTTCTATCTATGAGGAAATTCAACAATGAAAGATTTGGACTAAATAATTACTAAAACTCCTTTCAATTCTAAGGTTCTTTTATTCTGAGACTTAGTAAATTGTCCTGCAATGCATGTGGCTTTCTTTACAGTAATAATGGCTCCCACTCAGTCAACTGAATCCCTGCAAAGTTGGTCTGATGCAACTGAATGTACTGTATCAGTCAAGTGCTGGCCCAGGGATTTCTGCTGTCCAAATGATCAGAGAGGTTTGGTAATAAGCCAGTGTATTTTTTGCATGTCAATTGGCAGCTATTGCTATGGTCAGAAATATCTAAATATGCAAAAATTGGAAAATTTTATCTTGACATTTGGATATAGCCTACTACAGATGGGATATGACTTCAAATGATATGAACTAGCATCATAAAATACAATGTTTAAAATAAAGACTAGCATTTGTCAAGAATGGAAGCTGACCTTTGGAGAAAATTAAAGTTTATGTGCTTAGATCTCACCAGTCTGTCATTAACATATATTATTTTACTATGTGCCCAATAAAGAAAAAAACTTGACTATTTTACCTAGTTATATTCTGTTAATAAAATGATAGTACCTGAATTTGAATAGATCCCTCTTGTGTGTAGAATTTTAATAATTCTTAATTTATATTAAAAGCAACAAGGAGCAAACACAGTTGTGTTCAACCAAGAATGAGTTTGTCCTCCAACAGATATCTGGCAATATCTAAAGATATTTTTGGTTTTCAACAAAATGTGGGGAGATACTCCATTGGAAACCAGTGGATAAAGAGCAGGGATGCTGCTAAGCACCTTGCAATGCACAGGAGCATCATGCACAATAAAGAATAATCCTGCCCCAAATATCAGTGATTCTGAAGTTGAGAATCCTTGAGTTAATGTATGAAAAAAATTATCATACTGTTTACTAACATGCTTCATTTACTATCTTTTTAAAAAGAACTTTCAGTTAATATTGACAGAATGAGAAGCAAGCATGGAACAGAGTTGAACACAGCTAAAGCATAGACAATCTTAAATTTTGGGAGCACTATTTTTGTAATACACGTGAATAGATAACATGGAGGGAAACGCTAGTAGAAATGAGCTTTGCATGGAAAGAAAAGAATGGCAGGATATAATTTATGTGAGAAGGCATAAGTTTCCACAAATATAAATGGTTAGCATTTGCTATTAAGTGAAGATTCAGCTGATAATCTTCCTCTTCTTCCATCACTTGTAATAGTATATCAGCATGACCAGAGGCAAATCCACAATTGTTCCTGGAGCATCCTAGTCCTCAAGTGGTCCCTTTAAGTTTCAGGGGTTTGGTTTGTTTTTGTTTTTGTTTTTGTTATCAGTATTTAGTTGCATAAGTACTAGAATAATTAATTGGAATACAAGTCTCATTTCCTCAATTCAACATCCTACAGATTTTCTCATTCAGTGTCAAGAAGAGTTACTTTTCTATATCTGTGTTCTTTCTTTCCCATACAAATTAGAAATCAGTTGCTTTTAAAACTGAGGATCATTTGGACAATATAAAATCCATACATTCACCACATGATTTCTTTACCAGAAGAATAATTTGAAGCAAATATAATATGATACAAATTCCTCATGGTTCTTCAATAATTTTTTTTAGGTGCCATCAAATATCAAATAAAGTGATGGAAAACTGAAAAAGTTCAAATAAACTTTAACTTTCCAAAGGAAATTACAATAGCTTTTGTTAAAAAGCTATTATATTGGTCCGCTCAGTCTGCCCAAACAAAATATCACAGGCTGGGTAAAAAACAGAACTTTATTTTCTCACAGTTCTAGAGGTTGGAAGTTCAAGATCAAAGCAGCAGCAATGCTGGTGTCTGATGAGATCTCTTCCTGGCTTTCAGATGGCCTCTTTACCGCTATGTCCTCACATGGCCTTTTCTCTTTATATGTCTGTGAAGAGAGAGAGCTCTTTGATGTCTCATCCTCTTCTTCCAAGGACACTAGTATTATCAGATTAGGATCCCACACTTATGACCTCATTTAATCTTAATTACCTTCTTAAAGGCCCTATATCTAAGTATAGCCACATTGGCCATTAGAACTTCAACATATGAATTTTGGAGGGACGAATTTTAGTCCAAAAAAGTCATATTTTTCTGTTTTCTAAGATTGTGATAATCCATATAATAACAATGATGTCCATAAAAGTTCCATTTAGTTGTTAAAAATATGATAATCCTATTGGTTAGCAGATACTCTGCAAGTCTGTCAGGGTAGAGTAGAGGGCAAGACAGAAACATTCACTGATATCTTGCAACTGACAGCCTAGTGGGGAATATTTTTGAACAAGTCTAGTGATACCATGAAATGTGTGTTTATTTCTATAGGTTTGGAGATTTCAGGGTGGGAGGAAGCAATGTTCTTATATTTTGGCTTATGTTCATGTTTTTAAATAAAAGGTAAGGTTATGAGGGTGAAGAGGGGCAGAATTAGTTGTAGGTAAGGACCTAGAGGACAGTAGAGAAACTGGAAAACTAATTCCTTTCCTTAATAGGGCAAGGATTAAAAAAAATGTAGTAACATTGTGAATCATTGTTGAAAATCTAAATAAAGATTGTGACCATAAATTTAAAATGATCATAAATTAAATCTCTACCTCTGGTTTATCATATGCAAGGACATAGAAAATAGACAAAAACAGTAACAATAGTGATGATGTTAGTTGAATCTATTAAGTACTTACTGTGATAAACACTTTCACTGGATTATTTCGTTCTTTTTATAGTAATTCTATGAGGTATCTACTATTATTACCCTGATGTGACGCTTAAGTAAACTGAGGCTTACAAAGATTTGAATAAATCTGCAAATAATGATTAATATAAGATAAGGATGTAGGTAGTCTGACTTCAAAAACAAGATTCTTAGGCCCTTCACTGTTTCTTCCAGGGTCAGAATTTTGGCAGGTATGTGTGATATGACATCAGAGACACCATAAAATTAAATCGTCCACAGGAGTAATTGAAAAGATAAAACACTAAATGTTTGCTAAATGGGGCTGGGACTAAACACTAAATAAAGATTTAGACGGGAGGAAGTCAATGGTTTTAAGTATAATAAGGTAGAAGAGAAAACTGCATTTGGAGTACTTGAGCAAGGAGGAAAAAGAGGTGTGGCTCCATAGTTCGATGTTTAAAATATTTATTATGTTTGGTGACACTAATCCTGAAGAAAAATACAGTTTGTGATTGCAGAAATGAGTCAGCGAGGGCAAGTGAAGAGAAAGTCGTTAGAAAATATGAAGTCAAAAATCCTAGGTGTCCAAAACCCAGAGACTGGGGTATTCAAGGGTTATCGATCAACATCAAATATACCAAAAATGTCAGAATCTGAAGTGTCAGCCACACTCAAATCATCAATGAATTAAAGGATGGGGAGCTGACTAATCTAATATTGATGATATGATGCTAAAAATACTTTTTCTTTATATCCTAGGGGGATGAGAAATGATATGGAAGCAGTAGTGAGTGTCAAAGACAACATCTTCACTCTTGCCCTGAATTATAAAGGGTTTGAATAAATAAATATTTTCCCTTGATGATGACAGAAAAAGCAGTGTCCTCCAGGAATGGCCAGATTTCATTTAAAGCAATACAATGAAGGAAGCATTCTGAGAATGGGTTGGCTGATTTTAGAACAGGCATTTCAAGAGATGAGTTGAAAGCTGGAGAAGGAAAGTAGTCAGGAAATGTAGGGTAAAAGGAGAGAAGTTCAAAGAGAGCGAAAGTGTAGCAACTTAGTACATGATATATTATAGAAGCAACTGGCATGCTAACTGGATGACAACACGCAGCAGCAAACAGTAATGTTAGGTATGGTGACATCAAACCCGAGAGTCTCTTAGAAGGTGTTTTACAGATTGTAGCCGTGACCCTGAAATGAGATCTAGTAGATACGATACAGGCTTGTGGGGCTGTGTGTGTTAATTTTTTTCACAGTCGGCTAGTATTCGCGGATATAGTAAGGATAGTGTTGCCAGAAAGTAACAAGAAAGCAAGGATGAGTCATGTCATCCTTCATCCTGAGTTTGGAAGCCGAGGCTGGTGTCAAGAGAGGTCAAAAAGAAGACACACGTCTGGTTCAAGTGCCGTCTTGAGTGGGAAGAAGTATTCCACTCAAACTATATTCATTGTAGGACAGTCTCAGCCTTGATTCCTATCTGCTCTGCATTGCCATGGTTCTGCCTTAGTTTTATAAAATATATATTTTGTGGAATTGACCATATTTATTTATAAAATGCTACACTGAATAATGTCCCAATAGTTATATTTATTCCCAAGTAGAAATTTCCCAGGATTTTTATTCCTGGGGCTTTATTCAAGGAAATGTTTCTCTAAAGAGATCCTATTTTTTTTTTTTTTTAAGATTTTATTTATTTATTTGACAGAGAGAGACACAGCGAGAGAGGGAACACAAGCAGGGGGAGTGGGAGAGGGAGAAGCAGGCTTCCTGCGAGCAGGGAGCCTGATGCGGAGCTCGATCCCAGGACCCTGGGATCATGACCGGAGCCGAAGGCAGACGCTTAACGACTGAGCCACCCAGGCGCCCCCAGAGATCCTATTTTGAATTTCATTCTTTTATTCATCAGAAAGAACTATAGACCAGTTGCTTTCCCTATAGTTATGTTTTTAGATCTGATCTATAAGGAAACATATATATGTATAAATCATAATAGTAGCTAGAATTATACCACTATTTATGTTTTTATAAATGTATAACCACGTGAAGATATAAATTACATCTATTTTTCAAATATTTTCATATATTTTGTTAGTCTTCATACTAACTGTTAATGATTATTCTTTTGTTTACATATTCCACCAATATTTGTTGAATGTTATATGTTTGGACCTCTGTTGGTTTCTGTGGTTTGGATAAATAATAGACGACCACTGAAGGAAGCAGCTATGTAAATGTACAATGTAATCAGTGTAATAAGAGAAGTATGTACAAAGCGTACAATACTAACACAGAAGAAAGAATGATAATCTGAATATCCTGTAGTGTATTTTGGCAACATTTTTTTAGGAAGAATTGACATTAAAGTGAGGTTATGAAATATGAATAAGCTTTCACCACATATGCCAAAAAGCGATAATAGCCAAAATGGACCAACACTGGTATGAATCGATAAAGTGGCAAAGAATTGAAGTCAACTTTGTCCTACTGGGGGATGGCTGTATAGATACCATGCTAACAAGCTGAGGTTTGTTCTTGAAGCAATTGGAAGTTTCTTACATCTAGTAATCAGTTCTGAAGTGCAAAGCTTTAAGGCTGGGAAAAGAATCGGGCTTGTGAGTAGTTGTATTTTGCTTCCTTTTTTTCCCCATAATCTTTGGAGAAAAGATTCTTGTGGGTTTTTTTTTCCCTTTTTCAAGTTTTTATTTAAATTCCAGTTAGGTAGCATACAGTGTAATGTAAATGTAAGTTTCAGGTGTAGAATTTAGTAAATCATCACTGACATACAACATCCAATGCTCATCACAAGTGCCCTCCTTAATACCCATCACCCATTTGGCTCATCCCCCCAACTTCCTCCCCTCCAGCAACCCTCAGTTTGTTCTCCATAGTAAAGAATCTGTTTTATGGTTTGCTCTCCTTTTATTCTCCCATGTTCATCTGTTTTGTTTCTTAAATTCCACTTATGAGTGAGAGCATATAGTATTTGTCTTTCTCTGACTGACTTATTTCACTTAGCATAATACACTCTAGCTCCATCATGTTTTAACAAATGGCAAGATTCCATTCTTTTTTTGTGGCTGAGTAATATTCCATTGGAGACATATACCACCTGTTCTTTACCCATCCATTCATCAGTCAAGGGACATTTGGGCTCTGCATAATTTGGCTATTGCTGATAATGCTGCTATTAACATCGGGGTGCATGTATCCCTTCGAATCAACATTTGTGTATCCTTTGGGTAAATACCTAGTGGTAAAAATGCTGGGTTATAGGGTAGCTCCATTTTTAACTTTTTGAGAGACCTCCATACTGATTTCCAGAGTGGCTGCACCAGTTTGCATTCCCACAAACAGTACAAGAGGGTTCCCCTTTCTCAGCATCCTCACCAACATTTGTTGTTTCCTGCGTTGTTAATTTTAGCCATTCTGACAGGTGTGAGGTGATACCTCACTGTAGTTTTGATTTGTATTTCCCTGATGATGAGTGATGTTAAGCATCTTTTCATGTGTCTGTTGGCCATCTATATGTCTTCTTTGGAAAAATCTATTCATGTCTTTTGCCCATTTTTTATTGGTTTTCTGAATGAATTAAAAAGATGCTGAGGATAATTAATTCAAATTATCCATTGTAGTCCATAGGCTTTTCATAATTTCTTTGATTGATTTTTTTTCAAGTTCTTTCAATTCCTAGAGATAGGCAGGCAGGCAGGTAGATAGATAATAGATAGATATACAGATATAATTAATATCATAATACAACATCAATATTATATATAGGTAGAGAAGGCTCTGTATGTCATTAATGATAAATGATTCCCTCAACTTGATTAGAGATAAATTTCTGCCTGACGTAGACCCCTCACCACTCATTTCCTAGAGCATTAAATTTAGAAAGTTTGCAATTGTAAGTTATTTTTCTGCCCCTTTGAGATATAAATCTTCTACAACTTAGAACAATCTTTCTCAAGAACCTGGGAGCCATTCTTTTGAAATGTAATCATCATGGAAGAGAGGGCCCCAGTCTCCCAGTCTCTGTGGGAGGATAGGGGCCTAAATTCAATAAGCACAAATTAGCAAACACAGATTGCTTCATCACATGAACCAACCTCCCTGTACCAAATCCCTCCATACTTCCCTATCAACTCAACCCAGTGCTCACAAACTCTCCTGTCTTTCAGGGGAGTAGAGTTCAGTATCTTTCCTCTACTGCAATACTCTTGAGTAGTTTTCCATGTCTATTTAACTCCACCTGATGCAATTTCTCTTTAACATCATGGGGCTAAGCCTAGAAGGCTCTAAATTAAAAGCCAGCTGAAATTCAGTCAGCTGAAATTCTTTTTATATGCAATGGATATAAATTGCAGAATATGCAACAAGCTTTTCTTCCTGATTTTTAATAGTTGGTCATGGAATAATTTTTCATTATTTTTCTGTCTCCACATAGATTTTATTGGTTAAATTATAGTGGCTGCACCAAGAGTACTCTGCAGATTACATTTATAATAGTTAAGCATTAACTATTATATAAAGTTCCTTGATAACAGGAGACATGACTTAGATTTCTTTCTATCCATCATCACACCTGAAAATAATGTTGAAACAAGCAGACATTTAATAAATGTTTTGCATGGTAGGGAAACTCTGATAACAGCCGACTCATGGATGGGGAAAATCACTGGAATAGAAAACAGGTGCAGGGCCACAGTAAATACAATTATGGAGATTATTTCATCCGATTATAATCATGATGGCTAATGTTTAGTTATATCCATATAATTTTAGTAAATGGAGTTGATCACCATATGGCAGAATTTGACTTACTGACGATGAAACTAACACACACACACACACACACACACTCACAAAGAAACATTCCTGTGATCTTGATGCTTTTGCTTAACATACAGATATACCCCTCTAAAAGATGTGTATCTATATTTTTAGCTATGTAAATATAGCTCAATATACATGAAAATTTGAAATTGCAAAGTAGTTTAAGTGATTACTTCTATAGAATTTAAATATATTCTTATCTTCACACATTACAAAATGATTTACCACTGAGTACATCTAAATAGAGGCATACAGGGGCGCCTGGGTGGCTCAGTTGGTTAAGCGACTGCCTTCGGCTCAGGTCATGATCCTGGAGTCCCTGGATCGAGTCCCGCATCGGGCTCCCTGCTCGGCAGGGAGTCTGCTTCTCCCTCTGACCCTCCCCCCTCTCATTTGCTGGCTCTCTCATTCTCTCTCTCTCAAATAAATAAATAAAATCTTTAAAAAAAATAAAAATAAAAATAAATAAATAAATAGAGGCATACACTATTACATTTAATTGTCTTATGGATCATTAACGATTTGTCCAATGGGAATACGGTTAATGGTCATTATCAATTGAGGATCAAAATGAACAAAGATAAAACTTATCCATTATATAGTGTTTTACTTATAGGGATTTTATTTACAGAAATTTTACTTGCAAGAATTTCATATGCAGATACATATTTTTAAAAACACAAAATATGTATGGCATTTTCCACTAGAAGATATTTTAAGGAGTTCTACTGGGATTATTTAAAATAAAAAAGAAAGAAGATTAGGGCACCTGGGTGGCTCAGTCAGTTAAGTGTCCGTCTCTTGACTTCAGCTCAGGTCGTGATATCAGGGTCGTGAGATCAGGCCCCACATTGGGCTCCGTGCTTGGTGGGGAGTCTACTTGAGATTCTCTCTCTCCCTCTCCCTCTGCCTTCCCCCTCACTCTCTCTCTCCTTCTCAAATAAATAAATAAATAAATAAAAAGAAAATTATTTGCATAAATTGTCTTTCATCTATTTAGTGCCCTGGAGCAGTCATCTGTTACATGAAATCCTAACATCTGAAAAATTTGGTGTCTTATCCAAAGACATGAGTTTAGTTTGGTAAGAATATAAACATTTTCTATATTACTCATAATTGTAACAGGAAAACAGAATAAATTATATCCATTTTTTCTTAGGTTTATATTCACCATAAGAAGTGAAATATATCTGCATATTCTCAGATTGATATTTATGTAAGTGAGACACAAATTTAATCAAAGATTTTAAAATAATAAAATTTATTTTTTAAAGATTACTTTGTAAATATTTTGAAGACTCCAATATTAAATTCATTTTTAAATTACCTTCTTGGTTTAAACTGTTTTGTTAAATTGATTCTTTTTATTCATAGATTTTAATCAAAGAAGAATTGTTTTTAATTAACTTTAATATTTTTAAAGAGGCAAATTTTTCTTCACATTTGTTATGCCTCCTAGTCAACAAGCAATTTGATGAAGCCTATATTTAATGTTACAGAAGGCAAAATTTAAATGAAGACAGAAACATTAGGCCCATAGAACACTAGCTATGTTCAAGTGCTCTCTTCTATTCAATCCTGGACGTAGTAGGTCAGTTCTTCCTCACATCTTGAAATGACAGACTCAGCACTTGGAGCTTGAGACAAATAAGGCAAACATGGAAGCTCAGGCCAGGTCAGCTGACATGAGTTTCTATCTCAAGGGAGTTAATTTCCACAATATGTTCCAAAGCCAGTCTTACCACTGAACATCCTATCTCAAGATCCAGAGAATCAGGTTTTAAGAAAGTCATAAGCATATTTTTTTGCCATTATTTAACTATAAACAAGCATTAAGATAAAAAAACTCAGTGGGGCAGATGATAGAAGTTACATGCATTTGAGATCCCGGATCATCCAGATGTATCCTCAAAAAGCCCTGGAATGCCTCACTCGGTGATATTGAGTACTGGCTGGAAAGATCTGGATCCAGCAAGTATATACAGGCAATGGGAAAAATCTGACTAGTCCTTGCTGACACTTCTAAATAGAGATGGCCTCCTGGCCAAGAAAAAGTAAAATGGAACATTTTTAAATTTCTTATTAGGAAACAATAGCCAGCAGGAACATGAGAACACTCAACCTCTCCATGATCTAGAAGTTTGGCACCTCCCAATCTGGAACCTAAACAATGTAAACATGAGGAAACAGGGGAAATTTCTATGGGAAAGCATGTATATATGCATACATATATGTATGTATATATGTGTGTATATCTATGAATTACGTATATGTATATATACATATATATATCCAAGGCACACAGGTAGCTTCAGAAGAACTTAAGTTTGTTGTCTTGGGATCACCTTTGACCATCACTACCCATAAGGAATGGGCCACCATGTCAGGTATTACCCCATCCTCCCCAGGTGAAGGAAAGGCTTTAAACTGAATGATCTTGGTGGGATTTTGTTGTGGCACCAGCTAATTAACAATCCGAGGTCAGGGGCTGTTATGAGGCTAACCGGACCAGATGTCCCTTTATGTCTGACTACACTGCACTTTCTGAATTACGTAGGAGTTGCTGCAAGTACCCTTCTACAGGACTACCAACCTACGCCACATAGTCTTAAATTCCACATACAACTTCAAAGTGGTTCTGAGAAAGAGACAAAGTGTATTTAAAATAAAAGTAAAAATTGTAATGTTTAGGTTGGCAACTATGAGCCTGGTATTTTCTCAGTAGCCCCTCTGGTTGGAAATTATTATTCCTGTTTTACAGATAGGAAAATGGGCTCAGAATGTTGAAAGGTACACTTCAGACCACATAACTAGTCCATGGTAGACCATGAGAGCAAGGAGGGATTGAAAGGCCTCCAATGGTTGTACAATACATTCATTCACTCTCTGAGGCATAAACGCATTATATGAAGACATAAGGAATCTGTCAAGAAGGAACTCAAAATGAAGAGTAAGTATATTAGAATGGACCTTAGTCTCAGTACAGGGAGCTATTTGGATTTAATTTCTGATTCCTACATTCTCAGAGCATTTAGAAGGCAAGAAAGGCAAAAGCACAAAGCACTTCTTTTGCTTTGATTCCAAATCACTACAATTTGTTTTTCCTTTTCTTATCCTCTGCCTTTATTCCCATATTTTAGCGCACCCCCCACCCCGGTTTTTATTTGAGAAATCTGAAAAAACTAAATAGGCTTGCTCTCAAACTTGCATTTAGACCTGTTCATGATCTTTGTGTCATAGAAATTTTCACTTAAGGTAAGACACATTTGTAGCAAGACACTCACATTTAGGAAAAAGATATTTATTATGTTTAATTCTCAAGAACTATGTAAAAATAAAAAATAAACTTCAGAGAATTCAACTAAAATAATCTTCACTATTACTAAGGGGTAAATTTGAACTTATATTCAGATCTATTAATTTAAAACCAGTTTGCTTTTCATTACAAAATAGCTAAGTATGAAACAGTTCTCCTAGCATGGAGATGAGGACCCCTGAACAAAGCTCGAAAATGGTATTTAGATAAATACATAAAAAAGTTGATAAAGATAATTCCTAGTGACCAGGGTTTTTTTTAATGAACTAAATTGTGCAATCTGCCAAATTTATGAAAAAAAGAGACTAGTATCTTAAAGAAAATGTACAATTTCAGAAAATTCTTTGGTTAAATATGAAAGGAAGGGTCTAGCTTAAATTGAAAATCACACCAAGTAATCTTTGCTTTTTTAAAAATACATATTCATCCTGAGAAATATTTCTATAAAATTTGATAGTAATTCTACAACAATTTACCAGTATATTTTGAAGTCATATTTTGGTCAGTGATTTCAATGGCACCCTTAAATAGGAGAATATTCTATTTGAATATATGCCATTTTAATAAAATCCTTAAATCACAGAAAAATAATTACATACTGTAAATGTATCTACTAACTTATGGTTCAGGTTTCATTTTCATTAGGTTTATATTTTCCCTCTTAACATTTCTATTAATTTCACTTTCTAGAAAGTCCTTAAAACTAAGAAAAATAAAACAATACCTAAATGCTCCAAACAAGTAATATTAGAATTTGTGCCTGCATTCTTCTCATGAATCGCGTAGATTGAAGACATAGAAAGCACCTCTCCAGTGACGTCATAGCAGCTTTCATTTTCATCTTGGTTGGAATGCTACTTAAAAGTGATGTGAGTAGAATAGGTGTTGAAATACATAGCGATCTCTGTTCAGCTTTAGTTGTTTGCAAAAAGTCACAGTTCTTTAGAATGTTATTAATTTACCCAAAGCCAGACCTCAGTTTGTACATAGAGAATGGCTGAAAGGAAAGATATTGCATGTGAACTAGAATTTGCTGTCTCGCTTCTCAGATTATATAACACCTCAGTACAAAAAGACAATGTCTAACATTAATGTTTCTATGTTGACACGTATTTGAAAACATTATTTGCAAAAGAGAAAACAAAAATGAACCAGAAAACATCCAATGTTTTTCTCTTCAGAAAAAGTTGATCTTAGTGGGGCCATTTCTTATGACATCCTGTCATTCTAAATTTCTTTCTTGAAAGAGGAATTTTATAATTCTAACTTTGATCCCAGAGATTTTAGGTGATTGTAATGGTCTCTTTGTAATGCATGGGCCAGAGTGTTTGTCTTTAAACAGCTAGTACTCGGCCATTTCAGAAGTTACATGATCTATGCATAACTCTGAATTAACTAAATAAAGAACAGTTTATAACAAGCTTTTTAAATTTTAAATGGAAAATAAACTAACATTCACTTGAACCTAAGGGCTAAGTCTGGGTTCAAATGATAATATCAATTAGGATACATTTTTCAATGTATATAGTTTTTTAAGTTTTGGGAATATATATATATATATATATATATATATTTAAGATTTTATTTATTTATTTGTCAGAGAGAGAGAGAAAGCGCAAGCGAGCACAAGCAGGGGGAACGGCAAACAGAGGGAGAAGCAGGCTTCCCGCCAAGCAGGGAGCCCGATGCGGGGCTCCATCCCAGGACCCCAGGATGATGACCTGAGCAGAAGGCAGACGCCCAACCCACTGAGCCACTCAGGCGTCCCGGGAATATGTATGTATTTTGAGGAATCAAGTTCTGATTAAAAATCAGGATTTGTCAGGCTCCACCACAGGCGGTTACAAAGGTTTTGCAGGACAGGCCTCATGGGGAACCCTCCCCTCCGTCTGCACCATACCTGGTGTGCAGCCGATGCGTCGCAGTTTATGGAGAGAGTTGGAGCCAAGGACTCAGGCCCTCAGGTGGATCATGCCCTTGGCATATTTGCATTCCCAGCCCCAGCACCTTCCTTCTAGGTCGCTTTATCTGAGGCCTTGGGCGGAGGTCATCTTCAGGCTCCTGTGCTGAGGCCTCCGTTTAGGGAGAGGGGCAAGTAGAAAGCTTGAAGACACTCAGATCCCCCTGACCTTCCCCTGGTGTGCAGTTCCACAGGAGGAAATGGAACAGAGGGAGTAGGTGCTTTCTCTCTTTTAGCCTCTTGCTCATAACCCTGCAGTAAATAAAGGCTTTAACTCTCATTTTTTGTCTGGTTGGTACTCCCACACTTGGCCCCTCAGCTCTCTCCCAGTTCAGAGGAGCTCCGGACAAATTGGCACTGCGAACAAGGTAGACAATTAAGTACAATGACGCTCTGGAAGAGCAAAAAGCCCAAAGATCCTGCAGGGTACCTTTGGGAGGTGATAGTGGAGTCCACAGGGCCTTCCAGAGGGGTGCTAGGCAACTGTTTGCAAGTCTGAGGGTCCTGGGGCACTTCACCAGTTTGTCTTGGGAAGTGCCACTGGAGCCCATAGGGCCCTTTGCCAGATGGCCAGTGGGTCTGGCAGGGTGCTCAGTGGGAGCCGTGGGCAATTCTTGGAGGATACTAGCAGATCGTTCATATAGATGTCTCAGTTTCCAAGAGGGCATTTGGTCCTTCTCTCTAGCCCCCACACCCCAGGCCGAACTCACCTCATAGGCCAGACTAAAGATCTAACAAGTTTTCAGGAAAAGATAGGGAAGCAATTCCCTAGCCATTGCTAGTGGCCCTTCAACAATGGTACCAGAGGTGGTCAAGAGGGTCCCACACGCTGGATACTCCAAGGACGTCCCCCTCTGGAGGCCACCTTGCTAAAGCCAGTATGTGAGAGTCACAGGGTGTGGGGTTGTTAACCACTAGACCACTCTCTTAAGAGTGACTTCTGGTAACAGAAGTGAGTTGCAGTAGCAGCATCAGCAAAACTGCTTTCTTGGTGCGCCCTGCTCCAGGGGAGCTGGTGCTCCTCCCCAACCAGCCCACCTTGCACTGCCCAGGGAGTCCTGGCAAGTAAGAAACAGCTGTCCACCTGGCCTGCTCCACCTCACTTTCTATTCCTTCCCCATACTTGTGACCAGAGACTGACAGGTCATCCCTGTGACCCACAAGCGTTCTGTTCACTCTGCCCCTCCCTTGATGGTCTGGGGATGGGGCAGAGGGTCCCAGTGACCTTTGCCCCGGCTTTTCAGCTTTCAGAAATAAACAAAACTAGGGGAAAGTCCAATGTCTGTAGGTCCCAAAAAGGGACAAGAGATTAAAATTCAAGGACAAGTTTTTAAAAATTGAACTTCTTGGGCCTTTTAGATACCAATGCACTGGTAACTGATCCTTAGAACCTCTGGCACCAAAATAAGGGGCAAAGAGATAATGCTCTCTGGTGTGGGCCTGAGGACACCATCACTTGCAACTTTGCCCAAATCCAACTATACACAGGTCTCTTCAGGATCCTACAAACTTTCATTGTTATTGTTCCTGTATACAACGTGCCTTCTTTCTTTAGCTGCATTTTTCTCTTTACCACACTTGCTTTGAGCAGTTTGGTATAGCTTCATTTAGTTTCTTCATGTATCCTGTGTTTGGGGCTCATTGAACTTCTTGGATCTGTGGATTTATGACTTTCTTTGAGTGTGAAAGATATTTAGCCATTATTTTTTTGTACTCTTTTCTGTTTCTTCTCGTCTGTCCTCTCATTGGAGGACTCCATCTACACACATACTAGGCTTCTTGTAATTTTCCCGCAGCTTACTAAATCTATTTTCCATTTTTAATATTTTTTCTCTTTGTGTTTAGTTTGTAATGGCATGTGTTCAAATTCACTAATCTTTTCTTCCACAATACAGAATGTCCCACTAGTACCATTCACAGTGTTTTCCATTGCATATATCATAGTTTCATCTCTAGAAGTTTGACTAGTGTCTTTTTTTTAACATATTCCATGTCACAATAGCAATAACATTTTTAATGTCCATGTCTACTACTTCTGCAAGACAGTAGATGTTCTACCTGTGAATAGAAGGCAGTTCTTTGAGTCCACATCATTGACTGCCATGGAGTGAGGACAAGAGTTTTATTTACTCCCACTGGTGTAGTTCTGACTGTGTGAATAAACAGGGTATTCATGAATCTACATTACATCCCTGAGCCCCCATGTTCAGTGATTTAACTGAAGAAACCATAGGGGTGTTAGGACAAGGAGTAAACATTTTTAAAAATTGTAATTGTATACTTTTCTTGTTATTCTTATCAATGTAAATAATTTATAATGCCAGAAAAGTAGTAAATAATCAAACTCCAAAGTCTTGATTCAGTCATCTTAATAATTTTCTGCTAAAAGGTTAAAAACATAAAAATTAATAATATGGTTCCACTGCTCTGCTGCCAAAAACAGGGAATATGCCATTGAAATAATTATAGCATAAGATCTGGAGTTAAGCACAGAAATTCTAGATACATATAAATATCTTTGTAATAAAATATTTAAGTCCCAACTCTGGCTATAATAAATCTGCTATTTGACCTTGATAAATCCTTTAGCAAAATTGAGTCTTTTTTTTTTTTTTTTTAAAGATTTTACTTATTTTTTGACAGAGAGAGAGCACAAACACAAGCATTGGGAGTGGCAGGCAGAGGAAGAGGGAGAGGCAGGCTCCACACTAAGCAAAGAGCCCAATGTGGAGCTCAAACCCAGGACCCTGGGATCATGACGTGAGCTGAAGGCAGACACTCAATCAACTGAGCCACCTAGGTGTCCCTGGAAAAAATGAGTCTTAATTTTCTTACTTTCCTTAGAGTAGAATAGTAATTTCTATATAAAAAAGGTCATTGTGAGGCTTAAAATTATTTATAAGGAAGCATTTAATAAACACTGAAATCTACATAAACTTAAGAGAGTATTCTTATTTATGTATTTTAATTAAGACACATTAAATTCTATGGTGATGATGGTTTATTTGCAAATAATAGCTGTATACTACATCCTAATCAGCCTTTTGCCTTCAGATAGCACCTGCTACTCCTAATGTATGCTGTCTTTATTAATTGAAAAAATACTTGTACTGGTCTTCACTCCAGACTGTTTTACTCTTTTCCATTTCTTTTGCTCTAGAAACCAAAAGACTCTGCATTTTAATGCATCCTATATAAAATATAAGTGGAAAGGTATTAAAAAAAATGGTAAACTGGTTCTATACTAGCATACTTATCTCTTTTTTTAATCTTGCTTTTATAGAGATACTTGTTTTTTTTTTTTTTTAATCAACACAACTAAATACTATATACCCTAGTATATAGAAGTTTTTGTGTCCTAGGAGCCAGAAGAATTGGACTCTTGCTTTAACCCTATCTAAAAGCACACATATAGTGTAAGCAAACTGTATCAATTCTGAGCCTGTTTTATCTGTGAAAAGAGGGATTGTATTATATGACTTCTCAGGAATTTCTAATTGGGATAATTATATGCTTTATATATACATACATCAAAGAATTATTGGAATTCAAACTTGTTAATACTGGATATTTTAATTTTATATTATGGAGTATTCTAAGCTTAAGGGAGCAGAAAGAACATATCAATGATCCCCAATATACAGTTCATGCAACTTAAACAATTATCAATTCATGGGCAATTTTGTTTTATCTATACACCAACTAGTCTCTACCTTTCACCTTATTGTTAAAAATCACATCCCATACATCAAATAATTTTATCCATAAACATATTGATATATATCTAGAAAACATACTATGATGCCATTAGTCTACCCAAAGGTGAAGAATAATGACTTAGTTAAAAGTCAAGCCAGTGTTCAAATTCCTTTAAATTACCCATAAAGTTTTAAAATATATTTTAGATTATTTAATTTAGAATTTTGATCAGTTGCTATGTCTCTAAGGTATATAGAATCTGTTAAGTTTTCTCTTCCCATCCCGTATCTGTTTAAGAAACTGGGCAATCTACTCCTTGGAGTTACCTACAGTCTGAGTTCTCCTGATTTCATTTCTAGTTGTCATTTACTGTGTTTATATACACTTCATTTCCTTTATTTTGATAAATAAAGAAGTTTGAAATCAGATTCACATTTGACCAATGAGATAAATCAGATTCAGACTCAGGTTTGATTTTCTGGCAAGACAATTTTATAGGTTGCTATGTGATTGTCTCCATTTTGTGATGTTAATAGGCATTTTTTTCTAGATCCATTATTTCATTAGAAGTTGCAAATGATGACATTCTGTCACTCCTTCATTATTACCTGGAATTTCTGTAAGTAGTCTATAGGGTAGGCAAAACTTTAATTCTAACATCTTAGGTTGTCCACTGGGTCAGAGAATTAAAATGACATAAGTTATTAACAGCAGAAAAGCATACAGACTTTTACATGTTGATGGAAGCCCCCATAGGCAAATGAAGACTCAAAGAAGTAGCTGGGCGTTTATATACTAAATTGAACAAAGATAGGTAATTAGAGACAAATAACTAAAATATATGCAGAGACTATAGGAAGATAAGAGTTATTTTAATAAGGTCTGTTTGTACAGATTTCTTTCAGCCTCAACTCCCTGTCTCTGGTGATAAGAATGTTTCTTCTTGATAGGAGAATATCTTTCACACTGAAGATTGATCTCCTGCTTTTGTGAAGGAAGGGTAGGTCAGAACGCCCTGTCCTCCTTGCACTTACTATTTTCCAAGTCCCTTTAGTTCAAAGTAATCTTTATGCCAAGGTGGCATATTTAGGGGTGGCATATTCTGTCACCCTTCTAATATATTTCCCTCATCAAATAGGAATTCATATGGAAAGACAGGATAAAGGCTTAAATTATCCCTTTGTTTGCCAGCTTTCAAATTACTGAGGTATTTATCATATGTTCTCCAACTTTATCCAATGAATTGTCATCAGTGCTTCATTATCATTACGAACCTATGATGTTAAGCATATTTGATACCTCTTAATACTTTATAAATATTTTTTTATGAGGCTTAAATTGTTTTTACTTTGGTCAGAAGCAGCCTCCTCAAGTTGGTTCCAGAATCATTTTGGAATACCCTTTGTTATGTTTGGAAACTCCCCTAGTTTTTGGCGTGATGAATCTTGGTGTGTATATTGCCTAGAACCCCCAACAAGAACTTCAGTCAAGTATCCCTGACTCCTTTCGTTGAGAAGTGCTTCTCCAAGGTCACAGTCCAAGCACTAGTGATGCTTATATTTACTAGATTGACCCTGGTGTCTAGTCCTTTTTATTAGAAAGGAGAAGTTAACAAATTATAATATTTCTTATAAGGTAAATTCATCATGAATTCACACTGAAACTTGCAATTCAAATACAGGATGACAAAAATTTTACTTAATCATTTACAGCTTTTTCTCATTTGCCCCATTTTGAAAATCTGGTCCCCAACATCACCAGTATGATTATTTATTTGCTTTATCGTACAATACAAATGCAATGGTATTGCAATTATAATGCTAACACCACCTCCAAACTTAAAACAGTCTTAAACAATACCAACACTACTTCCAACGTCATGACTAAAATGAGATTAAGATTTTCCTTTTGCTTTTGTTTGTTTATTTGTCCTCTGAGTAACTTAGAGTGTTTGAAGACATTTGAAATAATTTTTCTATTAGTTATCCCAACCACTGGTGTACAGTTAAGGTCATTTGGGTAATTTGGATTTCAAATTGTATGAAGTTATTTTTAAAGAAAATTTTCTTATGCTGATATGTAAATGAGACATACAGTTATAATGTTAAATACATATAGTGGCCCAAGAGCCAGCATCTTTGTATACATATATATACACACACAAATGTATATGCACCCTTAATAAGGAAATATGTAGAAACTCTTAAGGTTATTGAATGTTGAAATATAGCTTAAGGGGCGCCTGGATGGCTCAGTTGGTTAAGCATCTGCCTTCCGCTCAGGTCCTACTCCTGGGTTCCCGGGATTGAGCCAGAGCCTGGTGTCAGGCTCCCTACTCACTGGGGAGCCTGCTTCTCCCTCTCCCTCTGCCTCCCCCATCCCCCGCTCATGTGATCTCTCTCTCTCAAATAAATAAATAAATAAATAAACAAAATCTTAAAAAAATATATAGCTTAAGACTGAATTTGTTCAAATGCCTTTTTTCCCACGAAAGATATGATTACACGAGGTTTTTCCTTAGGACCTTTGTTTTCTAGAATTAACCCTACTCAGTCACTATGTATTATTTTTAAATATATTACTGGATTCTTCCTGCTAACATTTCATTTAGGATTTGACCTCAATTTTCTAAAGTGGCTAATTTTAGGCCATTTTTTTGTGAAATATTTTTATGTTTGAGCATTAATATTACAGTAACTTTTTTAAAATAATTCAAAAATTGGGAATTTTATATCTCTGCCCTAGAGAAGTTAGGATGACATATAATTATGTAAATTTTACAGCTGTGACAAAGCATCCCTTTGAAAATACCTGGGCCTGATGGCTTTTATGATTTACCTCTTCAGCTACTCTTTTATTTCTCCTCTGTTTATTGATCCTTTTAAGACTTATAGACTAGAACATTGTCTGTAAATTGTCCTTTTATAGAAAATTATCCATTTAATTAAGTTTTCAAATGTATTTATTAGAGTTGCACAAAAATCACTGACTATATTTTTTTTACTCAGTTTTAATAATTTTTCCCCTTTCCATTTCCAATTTTTTCTTTTTGTTTTCTGTATGTTTTCCTGATTAGATTGGCTAATAGCTGGTTCACTTCTTTTTTTTTTCCTAGTAATGAAGATTACATCTTCACACACAATTCAGATAACAAACCTACATCCAAATCCTGACTTGGTTACTTGGATTTTGTCAGATTATTTAATCTCTCTAAATTTCTTTATATGTAAAGTAGTAATACACATTGTAAGGATTTAAAAGAATAAAAAATACAAGATTCTTAGCTGAAAAACTGGTACCTGATAAACAATCAATATTTGCTATCATTATTATTAGTGACTATTGATAACAAATGAAAGAAGAAAAATTCTTATTCTCATACATATATTCTTAATTATTTTAGCAGAACCACTTATTGGTTGTACTAAGATATATGACGATTGTCTTAGCTTGAACAGCTGCACAGTTAATGGAAGTAGGGTAAATCACTTCATAAAATTAGCATTTAAAATTATGAAAATTATAGCTGTGGATGGTCAGATATAGTATAGTATTGTTCATAACGATAATTTTGTTTTTAAATTTAGATTGATATTTCCATAAAAAACAATTTTAAGTTCCTGTTTTTTACGTAATTATCATTCAGCACAAATAGACATGAAACTAGGGGCACCTGGGTGGCTCAGATGGTTAAGCGTCTGCCTTCGGCTTAGGTCATGATCCCAGAGTCCTGGGATCGAGTCCCGCATCGGGCTCCCTGCTCCTTGGGAGCCTGCTTCTCCCTCTGCCTCTCTCTCTCTCTCTCTGTCTCTCATGAATAAATAAATAAAATCTTTTAAAAAAAATAGACATGAAACTAAAAAAGTGGATTAAAACTACAAATGCTGACAGTAGGAATGACTATGAAATAATCTTATGCAACTAATGTTTGAAATACTATCAATGTCTACTTTTTGTTTTTTTAAAGCTATCTTTTGTTTTTTTTCTATCAATGTCTACTTCAAATGAAGCAGTGACCTTCACAGTATTTTGTAAAGGAGTGAGTAAAAAGGAAAAGGAAAACAGAATACCAAATAGTTTCAATATACTAAAGAGAGAAAATAATTTTTATCCCCACCCTACAACATCATAGAAAGGTAGATTAGGTACTTGTGTAACATCACATTGTAAAAATTACAGTATCTAATTTGTAATTATGAGGCACTCAAATAAATGTTAATGTTTATTTTAGAAATAAATATATTTCTAAATATATATTTAGTATATATATACTAAAATAAAGTTAACTTTTATCTTAGTAGCTAGTGCAGCTTTCTTTTTAAATTGCATTGTAAGTCTAATATTTGTACTATGTGAAGACCAAATTAACATGAGGAATGTGTTTGTATGTGGTGTGTGCACATGTGTGCGTGTGCACATGTGTGTGAGAAAGAGAGACAGAGAGAGAAAGAGAGAGCTCTGTATAGTTTTAGGAAATTTCAATATTTTAATGGATTATCATTCTGTTACATTTCAAAATATTTTTATTTATTTATTTATTTATTTTAAAGATTTTATTTATTTATTTGACAGAGAGAGAGAGAGAGACAGCTAGAGAGGGAACACAAGCAGGGGGAGTGGGAGAGGGAGAAGCAGGCTCCTGGCTGAGCAGGGAGCCCGATGCGGGGCTTGATCCAAGGACGCTGGGATCATGACCTGAGCCGAAGGCAGACTCTTAAAAACTGAGCCACTCAGGCACCCTCAAAACATTTTTAAATGCAAATTTCCTTTCAGGAGTGGGTAAGATGACTACTAATTTGTTATTCATTCAACAACCATTTTTTTTTAGTTACTTTTTAGTTATGTGCCTGTGGAATGTTAAGATTTTGCCATGTTAAAATTAAAATGATAATATCTTATGGACAACTAAACATGTAAATCTATAATTACAATAAAATGCAGTAAGTATTGCAATACTCAAAGTTTTGATACCTTGCAGCTATTTCTAATAGTTTATCTTCACATACCACATATATACATATTTACGTATACCTTTACTAAAAATTTTTAATCCCAAAATTAACCTGCTATCCTTCTATTGTTTAAAAAAAGTACATAATTTCCTTTAAATGTAAAATATGATAAAATCATAATAACCATGTCCTGAATACAGTAAACAATTTAAAGTCCCTTTCACAAATGTTACGTTGCAGTAGTTCTTACTGAGTAAAATGGCAACTTTTTTTTTTTTTCTTTTAAAGCTTGTTCTCTACTTTTGTGGCTATTAACAATGGGCTCAGGCACGTCCCTGAGGCCTGGGGCACAAGATGTTTTTGAGAGACTGAGGTTTGTGCTATCATTTGTGATGAGGAAAAGTGAGCACGGCGAGGAGGAGGGGAGGGACTCCACACTGGATAGAACTTTGACTTTCAGAATAAAACACTTTGTTGTAATTTATTTTACCAGATTTCTCCTTCCCTTTTTCCCACTCCAATTATCTCTCGTATTCAACTCTTATTACAGATCTCAGCCGCTGGCTGAAGTGGCGTGCAGGATTCCTCGGGGGGCAGCAGCTCATGCTCATCCCTGGATTGCCCAATAGGCCCTCTAAATTTTGTGGCTTGAATTCCCAGAGCGCACCACCCTCACAATAGCAGCCGGTGACCCCGAAATGATAAGTAGGAGCAAAACGTCCCAACCGCTTATGGTAACTTTACTTGCCCAAGGTCAGAACAACCCAGTTATCTGTTTAGGAATCCCTGATGAGGAATGGTACTATTTTACCTTTCTTCTGAATGAGTCTGAAACTCCAAAATGCCTTGTAAAAACAGAACTGTGAACTTGAAAATACAAATCATCTTCATGACTGCATTGTCTTTAATCTTAAGTATGAAACTGAGGATTCTTTAGACTGTAACATAAGCAATGATTTGCTTGAATAACAGTACCTAAAAAGAACATGCATTGTAGGTCCTCTGGGACCTGGTGACAGTTCTTCATAAATAGACCCTAGTCGAGAAGGTTGTAGGGATGGGTGGATACGTAGAGAATAGCCTAGAAAGCAGCCCAATGAGATAGGTCTAATCATCACACTCATCAAATAAATGGGTTGAACTTCTCTTGTTATTCCTGGAAGAAGGCAGCCTCTTTTTTAGAAAGCATTACAAATTTCATTCTCATCTAACAGAAATTAGTGATTATCCAATTAGTTAAGTAGTTCTACTGCTAAGATGTTTGTGTAATTAAAGATGTTTGGCATAATTTTTCTTTCTCACGTCTTAAATCTTAGGATTGAGACGGACCAGTCAGCAGTTACAGACTGCTACTTTTCTCCATCCCTCAGTGTCACCGTTCTCAAGGAGCCGATGGGCTCTTATCAGTCATAAAAATAGCCATAAACGATTGCATGTTTACTATGAGACACGCATTTTATATGCATCCATTTAATTCTCAAAAATTTAGAAATCTGGTATTATTTTGCTATTATTTTCTTTTGCAGACAAAAAAACAGCTTTAAAAAATATGTAATTATTCAAAAGCCTCATTGATAATAAATAGAAAGCAGTTATTTGAAGCCTAGGTTTTTCTGGCTTGAAAGCCCACTGTCTCTCCAGCCTAAAACAATGATTCTTATTGTTTTATAATCAAACCAACTGTAAGTATGCATTATAATAAGTGACTCTAATATATTGAGGTGTGGTGTTGCCAGGGTAGAAGTTTACTGGTGGCTTCTACTAGGGGAAATGCTGACTTTCTAAATTATCTCAATATTTCAATCACTATTTAAATAGCACCCACTAAGGTAATAAAATATTGAATGTGAATGAGGATATATAATGTTTAACTGAATTTATAAATGAAAATAAACTGAGGAGGGAATGTGAAACACCAGTTAGCAGATTGGTGTGTGTGTGTGTGTGTGTGTGTGTATGAAATATACATATATATGTATTATATGTATATGTATACACACACACACACACATAGACATTTGGATACACACACACTCTTTTATATAGTTCTTTGATAATGTTTCATTTGGTTCTACATAATTAAAGAACATAATTACTGAGTTAATTAATGGTTATGTTATGATACACAGCACCCAGCAAATCAAGTAAAAGAAAGGAGCAAGTGAATCAATGGATTTAATACTTTTACATATAAAATATGTAAGAGATCTCTATTATTTTATCCAGTAAAACTTCCAAAAGTCACTAGAAGTAGCTGTTAAAAACAAAACATTTTGTTTTTAATTATTCTACGTTGCTTCCTGCCACCAGTGTGGTAGTAGGAAATAGTCACTAATAGTTGCTTCATGAGAAAATAGATGCATGTGCATAAAAATATGGCATATTCCTTATCTAAAAGCAATTTTTGTACAAATTACTGCATGTTCTTTTTTTCTTTTTTTTAGATAGTTTGAGACACCAATGCAGTACTGCAAAATAGTTGATATTTTTGGAGGGCAAATGACTAAATCATTTTATTGTAAAAGCCTTGTAATTGGGGTTCCTGGGTGGCTCATGTGCCTTCAGCTCAGGTCGTGATTCCAGGGTCCTGGGATCTAGTCCCATGTGGGGCTTCCTGCTCAGCGGGGAGCCTGCTTCTCCCTCTCCCTCTCTTCTCCCCCCATGCTCTCTCTCTCTCTCTCAAATGAATAAATAAAATGTTAAAAAAAATAAAACCTTATAATTGATCTTTAATGTACTGGAGCATTGATACAAAAGTATGTAACATACTACAAAGTACAAATTTGTAAGAACCTATACTGATGTCAACTGGAAATATTTTGGATGAACAGTTGTGAATCAATCTTCTTCCCTTCCTTCCTTCCATCACTCCTTCCTTCCTTCCTGTCCCACTACATCCTATCTTCTAGAAGTCCTTCTTTACATTTTATATACCATCATATGTTTGCTATCCTAAACTTAAAAGTAAGCTATACTTGTAAAAAAAAACTTAAGTAAAAATTGCCTTAAAAAGCACTTAAAGGGGGCACCTGGGTGGCTCAGTGGTTGGGCGTCTGCCTTCCGCTCAGGTCATGATCCCAGGGTCCTGGGATCGAGCCCCGCATCGGGCTCCCTGCTCAGCGGGAAGCCTGCTTCTCCCTCTCCCACTTCCCCTGCTTGTGTTCCCTCTCTCGCTGTCTCTCTCTCTGTCAAATAAATAAATAAAATCTTTAGAAAAAAAAAAAGCACTTAAAGAGTGCCTGGGTGGCTCAGTTGGTTAAGCATCTGCCTTCTGCTCAGGTCATGATCCCAGGGTTCCAGGATTGAGCTCTGCTTAGGCCCCCTGCTCAGGGGGAAGTCTGCTTCTCCTTTTCCCTCTGCATTCTCCCTGGATCATGCTCTCTCCCCCTCTCTCTACCTCTGAAATAAATAAATGAAGTCTTTAAAAAAAAAAGCACTTAAAGCAGTATCCTTGTAGTAAATTTGAAAACTTTTGTGTAACAAACAAATCCTCTCATATCTCAGCTGTATATTTTGTCAGAAAACTATTCCTTATAAAGTAATCTTAATTATTTGGAAATATAATCTAGATATTTTGATTTAGCAATATCTAAAAATGCATAACAGGAAATCACTTGATATCGGGACATTCAGTACCTCAAGTTATACAATACACATTCTTGGTGATCCAACATGCTGCATTGAATTAGTCATGTATTACTGTGTGACAAATCACCTCTAAAATTATTGGTCTAAAACAAAAATGCTAATCATTTATCACTCATCCTGTCAAAATTTCAAGCTGACAAGAACACAGATATTCCCAATGCACGAGGCCTCAGGTGGAAGACTCAGAATATGGCGGTTAGGTAGGAAGTGAAAACTCATTCACTCACACATCTGGTGGTTGGTGTTGGCTGCAGGCTGAAAGCCTAGCTGAACATTTGGTCAGGAATAGTTACATGTGCCTCTCCACATAGCCTGGGCTTCCTTACAACATGTTGGCTAGGTTTCATTGATAAAGTGTCCCGCTTGAGAGAGAAAAAAGGGTGGTAACTGAAGAATTCCTTTTTTGTTCAAGCTTTGGAAGTCAAATAGCGTCACTTCCACCACATTCTATTCCTTAGGCTGGCATAGATCTGTACAGCATCAGTGGGAAGGAACAAAAATCCTTCACCTCTTCAAACAGACCAGTCAACATTACACTGGAAGATTACGTAGGGTGGGATATATCATGTTACCGTAGTTTTGCTTTTGGACTCCAAAAAATATATATAAATAATTCCAATTCATTCCCTCCCACAAATCCCAATGCTTTATCCCATTATATCAGCTGAAGGTCCAATATCTTATCATGTAAATAAGATTCAGATGCATATGAATGTCCTTCGTTGCAGTTCCTGGAGTACAGCTCTTCAAGTACAGTTTCTTGCATTCTAAAGACCCATGAAATTAAGAGAAAAATGAATACGCGCCCCACATCCAATATACAGTGGTTATACAGACATGGAATAATTGCCAACGATGCCCCCATTTAATGAAGGAGAAAACTGAAGGCATGCAGATATCACTGGTTATAGAAGCTATGAAATTCACAGTACATGACAGAATCAGTACACTTGCTGATTACTACTGTTTAGAATTCAGTGCTACTTCCTGGGAATGATTTTCCACAGCTGTTTTGTTGTTGTTGTTTAAGATTTATTTATTTGAGAGAGAGCAGGAGCAGGGGGAAGGGGCAGAGGAAGAAAGAGAGAGAAAATCCCAAGCCGACTCCTGGCTCAGCACTGAGCCCGATGCGGGGCTCGATCTCATGACTGTGAGATCAGGACCTGAGCTGAAATCAAGAGTCAGACGCTTTAACAACCGAGCCACTCAGGTGCCACAACTGTTTGATAAACACTCTAGTTTCTTGGTTACGTTCTAAGTCATTATTCCATTTCCATAAGATATAGCCAAGTTTGTAGCTGAATATTTTTTCTCATCATGCTTCTATTTGTAATTTGGACTCCAAAGTCATATTTGTATTTTATACTATCTCTAACTTTTGATTCTGATCTCTTTGTCAATAGAATTCTTTTAAAAGTTTCGTGGGTTTTCTATGAAACTTGGAGTGATTTTTTTTCTATTAGAAAAACCCACATATAAAAATTTGAGTGAAATATGTTCTGCTGTACCTTGGATTTCTCATAAAGTTGCTATAGGATAACAGCATTAAGATTCTTAGAGGCACTTATTTTCTGTTTGGGACAACAATTTAAAACTTTCTGAGATCTTCACCAAGACTTTTACAGTCATAACATCAGCTTCATCTCTAGATTATGTTTTTCAACAATGCCTTTGATGTTAAGATTAGCTCGGATGCTATTTCATAATTTTAGCATCATTTCTCATCTGTAAAGCCAGGGAGTCAGAAAACTTATTTTCAGACACAGAAAGTCATAGCTTCTCTATGTTTATTCACTCATTCTTTAACTTATCTCTCTGCATTCACATCTTACTAAATACATTTAGAAGAAGCAAGCCAACATTTTCAACAGAAATGTCCTTAATTGCATCATCACTTCATTAGGTATATTTTTCTTTTTCTCTTACTGTAGGTAATAGCTTACTTTTTTTTTTTTAACTTTTTACCACTACATAAGAATACTTAAAGCATCTTCAAGGGTCATCAGACTTCTGCTAACATTCTCTTCAAGATCATTTCAACTTCTAACTGTTCCTTGGTCTCAAAGTCAGTGACCCAAATTTTAGATCTTTTTTTTTCTTGGTGGAAGAACTAAACTTTTAGCTACATAGCAATAAGTAATTAATCTATGTTAGCTATTTATCACATAACATTAACCCTAAACCTAATGATTTTACAGCAATAACCTAACATTTTTTAAGGACTAGGATTTCAGGCAGTGCACAGCCAACATTTCTTTCTTTCTGCTCCACAATGCCTCATATCTCATTTGGGAGACTTGAAGGCATGGAACTAGAATTATCTGAAGGCTTATCAGTTAGATATTCTGGAGCTGAGGCAAATGTTGGTTGAGTGACTTGTGAGAGTTATTAATAGGAGTATACATTCATGGACCCTCCATATGGCTTATGCTTCCTACAAGATGATGGTGGAGTCCACAAAAAGTGTACATAGAGAGAGACAGAGACAGGCAGAGTCATGTTACCCTTTATAACCTTTTAGCTTTAGAAATCATGCAAGATTACTTCTGTCACATTCTACTGAGTGAGGCAGTTACTGTGCTCTGTCCAGTTTCAAGTAGGGTGAGGGGAATAGCATCACCTTTTGGTAGAGGTGTGTCGACACCATAGTGTGAGAAGAGTATATGGGATTGGATATATATTGGGGTGGTCATATTTGGAAAATACAATCTTCAGCATCTAGCAACAGGAGTTAACTCAAAAAATACCAAGAGACTGAGGAATTCCAGAACTCATGAGAAAGAACTTATTATAGGATTGGCATGTTGCATAATATTAAAAAAAAAAAATAGTAGAGGCACCTGGGTGGCTCAGTCGTTAAGCGTCTGCCTTTGGCTCAGGTCATGGTTCTAGGGTCTTGGGATGGCTCGGCTCCCTGCTCGGCGGGAAGCCTGCCTCTCCCTCTCCCACTCCCCCTGCTTGTGTTCCCTCTCTCGGTATGTATCTCTCTGTCAAATAAATAAATAAAATCTTTAAAAAAAATAGTAGCTTTAATTACAACAGCAATTATTCATAATATATTGAAGTATGAGTTAATATTCTGTCAACAATTATATAAATGACACATTTTTAATGCTAAAGATAAAGGCACAGGAGAATATATACATTCTCAAATTACAGTAAAATTTCACTTACCTAGTGATTCTTGGCTACTTTATAAAGAGTGGCAAATCAAATGTTTACACATTCCAATGCAGGTAAAATGTCACAGGTATGTCTGCCACGTGTATTTTTAACAGTAATTTATCACTAATTGGGTTTGGGCAGTGAGCAGAAATAAAACTGACAAGATTAAACTCTGTATGGAATTGTGTGATTGAAATATTTTTGTAAGATGTCAATATAAATTATCATAATTTATTTCATTTTCTGCCAAAAGTCTCCATTTTGCATAACTGGGGTCACAGTCTTTAGCTAGAGGTTTGAGATACTAATGGTAAAGCACGAATGAAAATAATGCATATCCAAGATTTAAAGGCATACAGGAACTTCATTCTTTATTCATTTCTTTCTGTAATTTCCTATGTATTTCCTGGTGGTTAGTGAAAAGATACTGAAATTATGGCCAGAGAAATTTCCAGAAAACACAGATTTAAGCCATTTGCCCAAAAGCTGTCCAGTAAAAAGCCTAGAGAATTTGGAAGATCTAGGGTCTAACATTTTATGCTCTGGTGGAAATATAGGCCATAGTATAATTTCCCATGATGTCTGAATACTTGTATGCATACAAATCTAAGGGCGGACCAAAACAAACCAAAAAAACAAACAAACCAGTAAAAAATCAAGGCAATCGACTTACACTCTGGATGAAGCTGCAGATAAAAAGTGTTTTCTCAGTGAGAAGGACTCATTTTCTTCACAAGAAGCTTTAACAATGCCAATCATTTATTGCATCCTTGGTACTTAAGATAGGTGAATGGCAGGCAGAACAAAAATCAAGTAGCCATTATCGTTACCATCACTCTCATTCATCAACAGCATATCAGTGCTTTGTGCATATGTTGAATGATAAAATAAATCCACTATTAAGTGTAGATTGATGGATAATTTTAACTACCTCATAGCTTTCCCATTGAATGACCTCTTAGAAGAGATTAGAACTCATCATAAACTGTGTCATTAACGTAATCAGTAGAATTCCATTGCATTTGCTTTTTATTTGTCAAATATGTTTTAACTAAAAGCTTTCAAAAAAGCCTCAAGTGCTTTGTCTCATACAGGTGCTCATTGTCACATCATGAATGACAGACCACGGGGAGAGGCAGACCATGTCTAGTCTCTACAGCACTCTATGTTCTTCCAGAAGAGTGATCAGAACTCAGGAATTATCAGGGCTTGTTTTGCTGGAAATTTTCCACCACAAATGCAGTAGGATAGAATGGTTTTCATAATGCATACCTAAAAAGGCACTGGTAAGGCTAACAGTTTTAAAATATTTGTTTTTCTACCTGATGACTTGCCGAAATTTTCCAAATACCTTTTTCTGATATTCCCATGATCCAGGTAGGAGTGTAAATGGGAACTGTGAGTTAGTGGAGTTTGCTTGAGACCTGCTGCGTACTATGTTATCAGTGGCTATTTCAAAGACCAGCATTAATAAACATTCAACTCCATTTCCTATTAATGATAGTTCTTTAACCTTCACTGCAAGCCTCAGGACTGAAAAAGAAAAATTCATTGCTGCTGACTTTGAATGTGAACAGAGGACATTAAAATTTGAAGCTAAACTCTGTGTGGGCAAATTTATATCCAAGTGGCAGTAAAATAGCACATTAAGAAAGACTTTCCTGCTGTTATTTTTTTTCTTTGCTGATTATTATCCTCCCAGTGTTTCTATGCATACTGAAGTACAATATGCATATAGATGTAGGCAATTGAGAGTAATATCAGTAAGAGCAAAAGCCTTGGACAATCCATTATTCTTATCCTACCCTCATGAGCATAAAAAGGAGGCAAAGCCAGGGGTCTTGCTCAGAAGATTATGAAACCAGCTGGAAATCAATGGGTTATAAATAACCCTCTATATTTTTAATATTTTCACAAAATAAGTAAGTTCTTTCTTTTGATATTTGAGGAAAAATATTTGTGGTTGAAAATATGTGGAAAGCACTATTAGTCAACATTGCCATGGTATACTATGCTATCTACCATCAGGAGGTATAAGGATAAGAGACACTGATATTTGTTGATGACTATAAGGATTAGTCAGTAGTTCAAGGGAATCAATAATTTCATCATACATGTGCAGAATCCTTGCAAGTGAACACAGTGTAAAGTGCCTTAGCATCAACTAAATTTATACAAGTTTTACATATCATTGATATAATGTGTCAAATAGAAAGGACATTGAGGATCTCTTCTCTTTCAAAGTTGTATAAAGCAAAAAAGATCCCCTTTAATGAAATATTAAGGTTGACTCATTTAAGTATATGAAAATTAAAGTCATCACAACAATAGTGTTACTTGTTTTCCCTACACTCCACTTGGGTCACACATTGTCTCCTTGAAATTCTTTTCTACCTGGATGCTATGACTCTGGATGTTCTTGATCTTGCATCACCTACGACCAGATTTTGGCCATTTCCGTGGAGGATCAAACTTCCTTTGGTGAAATTCAAGTGGAGCATTTCTAAAGGTTCTGTTCACAAGCATGCTTTCTTCTTGCTCTATACTAGATATTTCTGAGCTTTTATTAAAAATCAGTTTGAGCCTTCTTTTCTGTGTGTGTCTTAATAAAATCTAATGTAGAACACCATTATATAAAATATGTAATTACTGAATGCATGTGTTTTGAAAATTTAACAATATAAAACAGATTGAAATTTGAACCTCTCTTTTTATCACCTTCTATTCTCAATCATAGGACACCTTCATAGGACACCACAGACTACTTTCCATGCACTCATGTACATAGTTTTCCTGTTTCTCTTTCCATTAGCTTTGTTTATATTAATGAATTCATGCTTACAATTCTTCCATTTCTTCAGGTGTCCGACCAAAAGCTCAAATTAATTATTCCAAAAATTGAATCAAGTGTGTTTCCCAACTATTTCTAAATTCCTTATTCATTAAAGTCATCATGTGCTCCAATTTATCAAGTTTTTAAATCTCAGACTTACGTTTTTCTTGTGTATCTCTAGGTTCAACAGGTTATATCAGTTTTTCAAAATGTCTCTCATTTTTCTTCTTTCTGTTAGACTATTTTTTCACTTGAGGCCTTTATCATCTCTTGTCTAATTTATGTCAGTACTTCCCTAACTTTGCCACAAATTTCTCTACCTCCTTCCAATTTTATCATTTTCTAAAGGTCAAAACTTCTTCAGAAACCACAAATTTCAACATTCTTCTCTCCTGTGCAGAAACCATCAGTGGCTCTTATTTGCACACATAAATATTCTGAGTTTTTCAGCAATACGTTCAGAGCCTTCTATAATCTGACTCTAACATAAGATTCCCATGATTGCTGTGGTCCTTTTTCCTAGAAAGATTTCAATGGACAACTTAGTGTTCCCAGTCTGAACATTGTTCTTTCTGCACCTCTGCTCCCTCAGTTCAAATCCTTCCACTGTGGTCTCTTCACAACCCACAGAGTAGTTAAAAACCTATCTATTCACTGTTATGGGCTGAATTGTGTTCTCTCAAAATTCTTATGTTGAAGTCCTAAGTGCATGCCTCAGAATGTAACTGTATTTGGAGATAGGGCCCTTATAGAGGTAATGAGATTAAGATGAGGCTGTTAGAATGGGCCACCAATCTGACTGGTGTCCTTATAAGAAGAATGAATTTGGACACACAGGGAGACATCAGGGTACACATGCACAGAGGGATGACCATGTGAAAAAGCAGCAAGTAAGCAGCTATCTGCAAACCAAGGAGAGAGGTGTTAGAGGAACCAAACTTGCTGGCATCTTGATCTTGGATTTCTGGTCTCCAGAACTGTGAGAAAATACATTTCCATTGTTTAAGTCACTCACTCTGTGGTAGTTTGTTATGGCAGGCCCAGCAAACTAATACACCTAAAAAGAAGAGCTAACTTGCCACGTACTTCATGGAATCTGTACCTACCTCAGTAATACCATGTGAGTCCAAACTGGGACAATTTTGAAAATAAAAATAGAAGGTAAAGAAAAAAAGTTACATAATCTTGAATCATATATTTATCAAAATATTTTTATTTTTATGTAGACCATTAAATATCTTAAATATAAATTTGAAAAGTATTTTTATAGAAAACTCATATGCAAGTATTGAAGTAAAATTTCAAAATTCTTCTATTTATAATTACATAACCCAAATATTTAGTAGTCATATGTTTAATTAGCTCATTAGATGCATCTATTTCTCATGCTGTGTCATTGATAGTTTAATAAAAAGTATTACTTTTATATATGGCCTTATTTACAACTTTTCAGAAAATTATCTTCAGTTATTATGTTGCATATTTAGGTTAGATATTTTGACCTTAAATTGTTTCTTTTCTCTATTGTTAATTACAAAAACAAAAAAACAAAACAAAACAAAAAAACACTTTATCTGCTCTTTTTGAGGGTTCACAGCGAAGTTTTTCTAATCAGGATATTTTTCCATTCTAAGTTTTATACTGAAAGATATAACTTTTAACCCCCCCAATATTTTCCTTGTCTTTATTTAGATTACCTTTCTCCAAAAATCTTTTATACATCAAATCTTTTCAAATTAGTTACCTTTTGCACATTGTAGGTTCCTGAATTTTACTTCATCTGGTACAGAATATAAACTTATATAAATAGAAAACGTAGCTCTGTCAAAAATTCTTGACACAAATAGAGAATATTCCGAAGTCTAATTTCAGAATTTCAGGTTAAATTATGTACAACATTTGAGCTCTCAATTTTTTATTTTATTTAGTCCCTCCATTTCAAAGTCTTCCTGTCTCTAATATTTGTTTATAAGAGATGCATTTTGCTAAATGCTTCCTGTGAAGGTTTCACAATGTGTCAAATTGACTAGGCTGAGCTCAATCTCCTAGATTCACTTTCTTCTGTTCTTAGATTAGAATTGGCTACAAGGAAGACTCTTGGGAAATTTGGAGGAAGTGAAGCATCAGCCATTTTGTAGCTCACACACAGTGTTGCTGACTTGCTGACTCTTACTGTTAGCATGAAACAGTATCCGGGCATGGGATTGCTTTACTTTCCCCTCGATTCTCCTTTAGCTTCATTGACTCCTGCACCCGGTGTTTAACCACTTTACCAAGCACACCAGCTTCTGAGGGATAGCTTCATCACCAAGCAGAGGTATAAGAATAGACATAAGTTTCAATGTGTGCTCCTAGGGTTCCAGATCTTGTGGGTTCCAGTGTGGACTCATGATCTTTCCGTCCTGATGTAATGGGGAGAAACAGCATGTCTGACTCCCTATTGCTTCTCTTTCCCTTGCTACTGTGACCTGCAGCTTAGAAACTTCTACTTAATTATGCACATAGACATTTTAACATTTATGTAAACTGCCCGTAACCAAAGCCCACAATTTACTGGACAGATAGGGAAGTATGTACAGAAATAACAATTGCTTGTCTAAGATTTATAGGAGTATCATGACCAGATTCCAGTACACAAAGATCAACTGGCCAAGGACAGAAAAGTTTCAGGACCTTCCTTGGATCCTTGCAGGTAATTGAATGTCTACAGATTTCACTCATCCCTTGATTCCAATCCTCTTCTGCTTTTCCCTTTTCCTAACATAAAAAAAAAGCTCCAATTTCATCTGGGTTAGGATTGTTCTGTAGGACAACAGTCTGCCACCTTCTCGGTTTGCTGGCTTTCTGAATGATGTTGCTTTCCTTACCCCAATATCTTGCCTCTAGACTTACTGGCCTGTCATGCAGTGAGCAGAGTAAGCTTGGAGTCAGTTACACTGATGGTCTTCCCTGTGTGGACTGCAAATGCCAGTGTTGGACAATAGCCTTCAGAGATCACCTAACTAGCTCACACAATTGTGTAACCATTTCATTGTAACAAATCTACCCCCCCCCCCACACCCTTACTGGTTCTGCTTCTTTAGTTAAACCTTGACTAATACACTTTGAAAGTTGGGTTTTTTAATTCAGCGTGTTGAATATTTTCATTTAAACTTTCCTGTTTATTTTGAACACAACCAAAATTTAGAGAAATTTTTACAAAAGAGTTCAGATCATCATAACGTATATAGGTTTAATTGAAAAATATTTTCTAGTGGTGCCTAGGTGGCTCAGTTGGTTAAGTGTTTGCCTTTGGTTCAGGTCATGGTCCCAGGGTCCTGGGATGGAGCCATGCGGCTGGCTCTCTGCTCAGCGGGGAATCTGTTTCTCCCTTTCCCTTTGCCTCTCCCCCCTGCTCATGCTTTCTCTCTTGCTCGCTCATGCTCTCTCTCTCTCAATTAAATAAAATATTTTAAAAAATATATTAAAAAAAGAAAAATATTTTCAAAGGCAAAATCATTTCTAAAATCTAATTGATCATAAATAGCAGAAAGAAAAATGCATATTATTGCTTTTTAGCTTACAGTTCTTATTAAAGAATTCTGTAGTTCAGTTCCTTTAAGTCAATGTATAAATATTTGTATATACACACTCAGAAATCCACATAATCAGATATAATATATTTGCTTGTTTATAAATTTAGCTTCTCATTCAATTGTTAGGATATTCTACCTTGCTCAGATGAAATTATGAATCGGTATACATTTATGCAATATACGTTTCTTGATTCAGTAATAACATTTTTTTCTAAATTACTACAAAAATAAGCAGTGTTAAATTTTTAACTAAATTTAAAATAGCTTTCTGGATAACAAGATTCATCTTCCATGAAATGAATTTCCAAATTTTACTTTGACTCTACTAGTTGGATGAAAAAAATGAACTATTATTGAAATTAACTTATTTTATATTTGATTTCACTGTTTTGAAGCTTGTAGCAGTTGAAGGATTTTCTTAGTTGTAACTTTGTAAAGAGTCATCCCTTCAATAGCTATTGCTTCACTTTTCATACTTTCACAAGAAAATGTGGAGATCATTAAGGAATAAAATAACTTTAGAACAAGGCATTTGATCTAAGGGACAAGTCATGTACTAAAGAGTGACATGTAAAAGCACCTTGTGCTTTTTAATTTGTCTTCATTGGGCACAACACTTCTCAAATAACTACTAATCTTGAAAGGGATGCTGAATATTCATTCTTCAGTGAGTTTGTATCTTCTAGGTATCATGAGATCGGTGATAACAGCATTAGCTCAAAGATGAATGAGAAAAGGAAACAGATGTTTTGTGCAAGTTAAAAAAATTTATCGTTTCTTAAAAAAATGGAAGTTTAGTAAGCCATCTTTCATTAAACATATATTTTCATTTTTTTCAGTGCTCCAAAAGTGTTAATAACAAAATAAATGATGTTGCCAAAAGAACCTGAATAAATAGCTTTCCATCTGCAAATTTCCATAGGTATTAAAACTACTGAAGAATGTATATTCCTTTTATTCTTTATATACTCTATTTAGGAGAGACATGGAAAAAAAAAACAAACACACAAATTTATTTTGTTTTGCACAATCTCTTGCCACAACGTGGGGAAATTGGATCTTCTTGCATTTAATCACAGAACTTCTCCAGTAAATAAAGGACTACTAAGGGCACTAGTATCATATATTTTTCCCAAACCACTCAAAATATTAAGAAACTAGTAGAAAACTTTATTTTACCAACACAAGAGTTCTTTATGCTTTTTCTTGAAATGTTTACAAGCCTATTCTGGATTACTTTAATGCAAATAATCATACTTTATTAAAAATTTAAAATATAGAAATGCTAAATTGGATGGAACATTGAAGTCACAGGTGTAAAATGAAGGTGTTCTGAACAGTCCTTAAAGCCATTAACAATTGTTCCAGCCTGCTTTTTGATCCACGTCCACATCACTGATTATAGCTTTGTGTTTGAACTTTCCACATTATAATTTTTAAATTTCATGTACCTTGTAAATATCTGATTTCTCCAATATGTTTTAAGCTCATTGGAGAACAAAAAGTGTCTTTAAATTACCTGTGTTTTGGTTATAGTACCTTGCATGTAGTAGTTCTATAGCAAATTGACACTGATTTTAAATGGGTTAGTTCACCGTATGTTTAGTATTATGTTTTAAGAGACTGCATTTTATAGTCCTGTCTTTCCTCTTAAATAGCCATTTATTTTTAGTAAACTGGATATAGTAATCTTGAGAATACTTCTAACATCTTATGTCTCATCTACATCTCTATTTTCTCTCTATCTGATAGCCCAGTGAATTGAAATACAAGCAGGAATTGGGAACTTTCAGTTATGGAAATCTATTTTTAAAAGCAAATATTATCCTAAATTATTAATGTTCTTGGCTCCTCCTTCCACTTACACCTAATATATCATGTTGAATGCAGTGGTGTTCAAATATTTAGTGTTTGTAGGGTGATATCAATGTATGGAAGGAAAGTACTCTAACTTAATTTGGTAAATTATAATAAAATTCACCTAAATTATCAATGTCAGAAGCAGTCCTTGGTCAATTAGTCAAAAAGTCAGTTAAAGCATGGAATTACAAATAATGACTCATAAATAATTCATATATCTTCTTTTATGTTAAATCATATAAATGTACATTCACTATATATGATCTTGTGTTGCAGAGAGTGTTTTCATTAGAGAGTTGTGTCTTTTGTTTTTTGCTTATGCATAAAGTGTCATCTATCATTTTAGGTTTTTATCTACAATACTAAGTAAGATAGCAATGTTCTAGCCTTCCACAGTTATATAAAGTTTTGCAGAGTATTCAACTTAGTTTTCATGATAACGATAATTCTATTTACAATTAAAATTATCATCTTGTTAAAGATATTTAATTTAAAATGAAATTATAGAATCAATTATAACTGGCATGTTGTGGCTTAGAAAGAAACACAGCTCACTCATAAGAGCATACAGCTCAGTACCACATGAGGTCATGAAGAAAATAATTCATTATTATTTCTTAGTATGCAGGTGCATCCATCAGTAGGTTTTATGAAAAGAAATAAAGATAAATATTTAACACTGAAGACTAATTAAGCTGGTGATTTTGTTAAATTGGGGTTCATACTGTTCATATGATGGACATAATTCCTTTAGGCTTCTACAGACAGCCTTTATCACAATGCAATGTGTAAGGTAGGTGGTCAGTAAAAGTTCAGTGAGTTATTTGCATAGTGGCTACTGACCCAATGTAAACAAACCACAGAGATGCTCTCCTTTACATGTTTCTATAGCAGAATTGTCTATATTTAAGCTCTCAGAATGGCAAATTAACACAACCATTGAGAGGCACTGGATCCTAAGCTATTTGGACTTCTCTGTCATTTTACTTTTATCACTCTTTCTAAAACCTGAAACAGATGAAGGTTGGTTGTAGACTCACTCTGTAGGAGACATACACAATGAATCATTCAATTTATTTTCTACACTAATCAAGGTGCTAAAAAAGTAACCAACAAATATACCATGCAAAGATTTGAGAATAAGAGAAAGCTTAATTTTACTAGAATTTCTATATTCAGCCAAAATATCATTCAAGAGTGAGAGAAAAAATTCAAGTAATTTTCAAGCGCATACAAGATCAGAAAATATACCCCCAATGTACACTTTCTTATAAATCTACTTGAGTTTAAATTTTTATTCCCATTATTAAAAGAAGACAAGAAACCAAGGAAAGTAAGACAAGTGATCCAAAATTAAGGGAACACCTAAAAGAACAGTAAAAATTAATTCTAGGATGGCAGATAAATAGCTGTCCTAGTAAGGAACCAGTCGGATTGGACAAAAATGCCTGGAACTTCAGAAAAACGGTTGTCATCAAAAATAGGAACTAATAGCAAAATGATATGAACAAATAAAAAAATAGAATCAAATAAAAAATACCATAATAGAAAGAACTGTAATTAGAATCTGCAGAAAAGATAAAAATCCATATAAGAACAAAGATGTCATCATTGTTTATTAGTACCTTTCATCCTTGAGCTTTTAAATAGAAGCTCTTTTCTAATTTCACTGGATTTCTTGATCCAGTGAAACTCTTATAAATTAAAAGCATCCTTGGATTATGGCAAATCCGAAAAGCTTTGCTTGTTGTCTATGTGATATATATTTTTCAAAGACATTTTTTCTTGCCATCACAATAGTGGCTGACCATACTAAAGCCTCTTTCAATTGTCTGAGGATCCCTAGTTGATATCTAGAAATCCAACTCGAGTTCCTGGAGGTTTGTAAGTATTGGTGGGAATAATTATTCAACCAATTTTCCTTTACATGGATTAGATATCATGCTTTGAGACCCAGTAAGTTAGGGAACGAAATCCTTCAAGTCTCACAAAAGCTACTCCATGATTTTATACAGTTTATATAATTTATTTAGAGTAGAATCTCCTTTATTTACTTGATTTTTTAAGGTATCTGTGGAAGTGGTATCACGGGTAGAGTGTGACTGATGAGATTTGTTACATCCTGGATTTCACAAAATTCTCTGTACAGAGATAGTAGAGAAGTAGGAAGGAGTGAACAATGGTTCTAGGGAGAGTAATTCAAATATTCTATAGGTTTTTGTTTTCATATCTCACTCTGGGACTCTTCAATTCACCTTGCTTTTTCTAACCCTTTGGCTCTCTGAGTTTCTTGAACTCAAATCAGTTCCCTGCTAAAACAAAGATATGCATTATGAAATTCCCCAAAGAAGTTAGAAAGGGCAGAGATTACTTGAAGTAATAATAAATGAAAAAGTCCTAAATCTGATGAAATACATTAGTCTACATATCAAAGAAAGTCAATGAACTCTGAAGAGGATAACACGAAGATTCAGATTGGGACTCATTATTATCAAACTGTTAAAAACCCAAAGACAATCTTGAAAGCCGTAAGAGAGAAGTGATTCATCACATAATGGGACTCATCAATAAATTTATCAACCTGTGTCTCATCAGAAAACTGGAAGCCAGAAGGCAGAGGATGATATATTTCAATGGCTAAAAGCAACAAAACAAAACAAAACAAAGCAAAAAAAAAAAAAAAAAAAAAAACACCCTGTCAACTTAGAATTCTATATTCAGCAAAACAAAACTCTTTCTAACCCCTCCTTTATTGTTGCATCAACCTTTTAGAAAAATCTTTATTTTTCAATTCCTGAAACTACATTTTCATGCATTGTCTTCCACCTGAGCACTGAACACATTGAACTCTATCCCATTTGAAAATGACAGTGTGTGTGAAGTGTATAATTTACATTAAAAAGGGGAGGGAGTTGCTACACATATTAAACTTTTTTAAAGGTTTATGGTTACCACCAAACACTGATGAATGTGTGACCTTCGCCAGAGCTGTCAAGCTGGGACAAAAAAGGTCAAGGACCTAGGACAATAACTCTTAGTGAATTTATTTTCAGTTTGTGCAACACATCTTATGCAAAAAGTCCATCATAAACATCATACAAATATACTAAAGAGCTGTAATATTCCTCAGAGACCCTGAAAACAGCCCTCCCCAAGGTTTACAGAAATTTGTTTTGTGTGCTGTGAGTGGTTGATGTGGTCTTGTCATTGGTAATCACTTGTATGTGAACATTATTATTTGTACAGTTGAACTAATTTATTTTCAGACATCATCCTTTGTTTTTCCTGGAAGAGTTCAAAGCACACCAAAGAATTATACATTTTAGTGAATTGTCGTCTATGATCCACAGTTTATTTACAAAAAAAAAAAAAGGAAAGAAAATGGGGGAATATATATATTTAAGCTTACTTGAATGAACAACATAATTGGAAAACCAGGATCCTTCCTGCATTTCTTTTTTGCATTGTGTTGACAAAATTATATATAGTTTATAGATAGATTACTAGTACAGTGCATGGAGCTGTCACTTTGAAAGCCTTTCAATGTTGTCTTGAGATTGTTACAGTGAATATGAAACATGCAGACCCTCTTTTATAAAGAAAGACCATAAAACTTGAATATTAAATAAATAATAAATAAAATGAGGGCAAATTAAGACACTCCAGGTAAACAAAAGCAAAGGGAATTCAAGATCGCTCTACCACCTTACAAAAAATGCTAAAGGAAGTCCTTTAGATACAAATGAAGGGACACTAGACACTAGACACTCAGATCATATGATGATAAAGATCTCTAATAAAGGTAAATACACAGGAAAATTAAAAAGTCGGTATTATTATGATCTTGGCTTGTAATCCACTTTTTATTATCTACAGAATTTTTTAAGTGCATAAAAATAAGTCCTATGACATGACTTATACACTGATTAACCCTCTTCCTCAAGTTATTCAGCAATCCTTAGCTACTACCAGTAGATATCCAAAGGAATCATGTGGTGAGTGACTGCAATTTCTACACTACCAGCTCCATCTATCACTGATCACCGAAAATGGTGATAGATTACCATCATACCAGCCCCCTAACTGAAAACAGTGCATTGATCACCGAGTGAAAGCAAATGTCATTTATGTCCCTTCATGGTCCTTTCCTATTCCCTTCCATCACATCTTATGACACATGCATACATTCGCATATATGTTTTCTTTTTTTAAAAAAAGACTTTATTTATTTGAGAGAGAGAAAATGAGAGACAGAGAGCATGAGAGGGAGGAGGGTCAGAGGGAGAAGTAGACTCCCCGCTGAGCAGGGAGCCCAATACAGGACTGGATCCCTGGACTCTAATATCATGACCTGAGCCAAAGACAGTCGCTTAACCAACTGAGCCACCCAGGTGCCCCCGCATATATATTTTCATCTGTCACTGGGATTAATCATGGTTTCCAGAAAACACACGGTGAACAGTGCTAGTGCCCTATCCAAAGTAAGTTCTTTCCTTTTTCCTTAGTAAAGAACTCTTATTTTATTCAGGTAAGAGTTTAAACTGCTTTAAAAGGTTTTTCCCAATCTTACGGGTTGACATGGCCATGTAAAAAATGTCTTGCTAATCGGTTAAAAACAGCATGTATTGTGTGGGAATCTTGAATAAGATCCCTCCTTAGAAAGATGGCAAAAACTCACATGTACATCTCTCTTTGCTCCCTGCACTTCTTGCTTTCCTGCTTAGAATCTAGAAGGATCATTAGGCAAATTTGTAAGTGGAAACCTGGCCTAATGATGCTGGAACAAAAGTAGAATAGGACGTGTGTCCTCGGGAAACAAGGAGCTGTTATACCAGATCAGGAATGCATATCTCTTGATTTCTTTTACAATAGAGAGAGGTCAGTTAATATATTTTAAGTTCCTATTTATTTTCTGATTGTTATTACTTCAAGGTGAATGCAGTTCCTATCAGATATACAGACTGATTTTTTTATTAGACAATCTAATTTCAGAATATTAATTTTTGTTTCTATTTTAGAAACTACTTTCTTCCTCTCTAAAATGGCTTAAGCTATTTTCTCCATCTCTAAAATGAATTTTCTCTTATTCTTCACCTGGAAACCTGGAAACGTATTTTTGAAATCATGGTTAGCCCTTTTGGAATATTATATCAAATATAAAGCCTTCCCAGATGTGTCTCATCCACTCAAAGCCACATTTACAATTACCTCCTCTGCTTTGCTCGCATCAATCCCACCACGTGTTGCTATAAATTGATTCACTTCTGCATGTGAGAATTGTGTGAGAATTTAGGAGATGAAATCATGTTATTTATTTTGTATATCTAATCACTATAACACATATTAGTTTGTATCATCCACACATGCACAAGATATTCAGGCTCAATATTAAATTCTGATTATTTAATATCAAAAGGTCATCTAGAGAAGTAATTTAGAGTGTCACAGATATTTTATATATATCATCCCTGCCCCTAGAAAGAACCAAGATTTTTGTGAGAATCTTGAAATAATAATACCTAATCATAGCTTATTCACTTCCAATCATTCCTAAATTTGAACCAAACATATTTAAAATGTTAATTAGCTACCTAGACAGTTCATCTGGTTAACCACCTCAATTTAAAAATGACATTTAATCAAGGGAAAATGTGAAAGAAAAATAGCATTTAAGTATTTCTTTCCAGTGTTTTTCTGTCTTACATAATACAGTACTCAGGGAACTTCATACATGAATTAATTCAGCTGTGATTTTCCAAGATTTAGTTAATAAACATTTCTATTTGAAACTTATCCAAAGGTCTTACCAGTCCAAACCAAAGTTAACATTTTACTCCTGTAAACTAGTACAGATTCCATTTTCTTAGTTTCTGTGTATTACTGTTTTCAAAATCTCAGTCCATAATGATGAAATATCTTTTTCTTTGTAACCTAAATCAACTTCATCTACCATATCTATCTTTCTCTAGCTTGCTTCCATGCCTATCCCTCAGCGTCTATTTCCACTGTTACCTTGCTGGTGCATGGCCTTAATTATTGCACTATGAAAATTTAATATTACTGGCTTTCTGCCATGTTACCTGACCTAGAATTTACAATATCTCTCTATTGCATAAAGATAAAAGTCCTCTGGTTGAAAAGGTTTCCATAATTTCTTCCATGCAATTTGTCACCATCTGCTAATATATACTCTCTGTTGTAATCAGATAGTAAAGTCTTTGAAACTTTCATGTGACTTTTTTTGCCTAAAATGTGTGCTTGCTGTATATTGTGGTTTATAGCCTCACATACCTTCTTTTAGGTCTGTTTGTCTCTCCAGTGAAGATATCAGATCTTTGTGCTTTCTTAAGTTCTTCCCATTCCCTAGTCATTTTTTTTTTAATGTTACCAGTCATTTTTCATTATCAGCAGCACTTCCTCTCTGCTTCTAATCAGTTACCTCATTGTACACATAATGACATGTGAGTGGTTTTATGCCTCTTTAATGGAATTTAATCTGTGGACTTTGTGGCTTCTCATTTAGAGGCTTTTGTCTCTCAATGTCTGTTTGGTTGTTGTGCTGTGCTGTTTGAGTTCCTGTTAGATGTCTGAAGGCTTGTTTAGAAGAGAATGACAGAGTAAATTCAAGATGAAAAATTTTATTACTTAACAATATGAATAAGAGTGATATTAAATTTATGGACATATATTTAGTGGTGGCGGTATTCCCAAGGACCCTTAATATTATCTGATATTATCTAATGAAATCTTCACAATGTTTGAAGATAAGTATCATAATTCTATATTTACAAAAGAGGAAATTAAAATTGAGAGGTTACTGTTTGCCATAAGTCACCTACTCTGCAAATGGCAGTGCAGAAACACATACTCTAATCTATCTGACCTGAAAGCTTATTTTATTCCAACACGAAGCTTCAAGGTGTTATCAGCAGTAAGGAAAGGTTTGGGTGTGAAAATAAGAGGAATCATTTGAAAGTCATGTTGAAGAAATTGTTTTCTCCTATCACTATGGTAGCACAGTAACCTGAAATCCGAGAAAAGAGGAACATGAGATATTCTATATTTAATATAACAAATAAATCAAAAAGAAGTATTAGTCTTCTTTGCATTGGAATTTTCCAGGAGCTGAAGTTTTTTCAATCGCTCCCTCTCACTTTTGGAAGCAATAGCCGCACATAATAAGCAGCTGAGTGGACATGGCAAAATTTTATTTGAAGAAGAGAAACTTCTCATTTGTTTCCAAAGTAATAACCCAACAAAATCCTTTAATTCTTGATGGACAATTTAGAAATATGATGAAATAGGATCACTGCATAATTAGTCTTGTGGCTAATAAACACAGGTTGATTGCACTTACAAAGTCAATCACAAATTAACAAGATAACCCTTATGTAATTAACCCAGTACAAATACATGGATTAATCAGTCGTTCCCATCACTGACAGCCTTGTGTGAAAAAAAAAAAAAACCTCATACCTAAAACCAAACAAGAACAAAAGAGAACATGAAGAGAAAGGTATTAATTCTATTCTTCTAAGTCATTTAAAAATGACATATATGAGAGAGTGTAAGTATTTTTAAACTTCTGTTATGTCTAGTATTGGTATTCTGCTGGGAAGTTTGGATCCTTACCAAAATATTAATGGAATTTTATGTAATAAAATATGAGAAGATTAGTCATTGGATTTGTAATATAAATCTCAATTATGCTTGAGGGTATAATGAGTCATTTATCTATATGGCCAAAGTCAGGACTGCAGGTAGCAACTACAGGATACCCACATGTTGGGGTATGGGAAGTATAGTTGATTTGTGGAAATATCTGCTTCTATATATTTTTTTTTCCTTTTTTCATGTGTTTATTTTACTTCATTTAGGAAAAAAAAAGAGTCAAAGAAGAAATTATTGTGGGAAGTGCTCTACTTGAATTAGTCCTTTACAATCTCACTCTCTTATCTAATTGCCAGCTTTTAGAAATGAAAAAAAATAAATGTACCTAGATCATGAAAATCATCACTGACATTTTTAGGGCTTGAATTTAAAAGTTATATATGGCCAGTCATAAGTACTCAGCATCACTGATGATGCTATGAAGAAAGACATTCTATATGTACAAAAACAGATATCAATTCCCTTTGATGAGTTAAATATAATTCAAGTTTCAAAGGTAAACACAATAGGAAAATGACTAACAAACATGTAGAAATATGTTCAAATTGATGAATTTACTACTGTTAATTTAGTTTTGATATATTTATAAAAATATTAAATGTTAGAAAAAATACGGTTATTTTCAAATTTCCTAATTGACTTATTCAGTGCCACAACTTAATTAGTTGTGACCTACCATAGTCAAGTTCCTTTCAGTGTGGGATGCCCAGGCTACTGTAGAAAACAGGGATCTAGAGTAAATAACGACAATTAAAGTTGGAAGGACCCTGAAAAATAATATAGCATCATCTTCCGTTATGAACATGGCAATATCCTAGAAAAGTTAATCTGGCCAATGTCATAGACTGTTTATTATCCTAAACCAGCACCTTCTAATTCCTTTTATTTCATTGTCTCCATAACATTGTGCTGCCTACCAAAGCTATTTGTTATTCTGCCATGATTAAGAGATTTCAGTTTTTAGTCTGTAGTAACACTGTAGTTAAGAAAGCATTTTAATTTGCAGAGTCTTAACTGGAAGCATTTATTCTATTTTCTGGCAACATTATCTGTATATCTAAAGGCAGAGTCAAGTCCTGAGGGTACTACCTCATTACAAAGTGTGCTAGAGTAAAAAATATTCAGAACAAGAGAGGAAGTGAAAGCTGTGAAGTCCAACATATATTAAATAATGTGTTATTTTTGTTAAATGCACTTTTTATCAACAGAATATGTCAAATAATCTCATTGTTAGCTTTATATATTTTAGAATGCACTAAATTAAGACACTGATACCTAATTGGAGACATTACAAATCACGATCATCATCACATCCTGTTCATATCATTAATTTCATGATAAGAATTAATTTCATGATAAGAATATTTGCCTTTTATAATAAGTCAGTTAAGCTACATTTATAAATTCAACTTGACTGTTACCTATAGAATAAATATATGTATACTTTGAATCAATATAAAAATATTAAGCATATCTTGGTTAGCACAAACTCAGTAGTCATCTAATTAAAAACAAGTACTTATAGTTGATGGTTTTCCTACAAAAATTATAAAATGTTTATTTCTCCTCCCTAAATAATATGTTTTACCTGTAAAATATATGCACAGTCAGCTATTATAAAGCTGTCTAATTTATTTCAAATCTCCTTGTTAAATGGGAAGAATAGCAGGCAGAAATAATCAGAGAAAATCTTATATTGCATGAAAACTCTTACTTGCTCTGCATAGCCACTGTGGATGGAGAGGAATATATTTTTAAAAGATCTATTCCAAAATGAAACACTTTAAGTGAAAAAGAATTCAAGAGTAGTATCAAGTTGCTCTAGCACTTACATAACAGTCAGGGTGTATCCAAATAATGATATCAGCAAATATCCTTTAAATAAAATACACATACTTATCACCAAAGCATGCAATATAATATATATTTTTTTGATCATTAGACCAGTGTGAAAAAGAAAGTAAGCTAGTTTTGGAGTCATTAAACTAAATACTACTCTTGACAGGAATGACTTAAATTTTTATCATGATGGTTACTGTCATCATAGGACGTTAAGAAGTGCTAAGTTTTGTATAATTATTACTTATAAGTACTTATAAGTACTCTCATCACATTTTTGCATGCATACATTTTTTAAGGTTGATCTAAAAGCTAAACTTAGTCACACTGCCATTTATCTGTAGCAAACATAGAAATCTGATTATCGTGTTAATCTTGAAATACACCAAAAAATCATCATAGCTATTAGGTGAAATACATAGAAAACATTTTCTGCGCTATACTGATAATAAGCCTGCCCTATATCATATAATACTATTCAAGGATGTGTTTCTCCAGTATCTTAAAATACTGTGATCTAACATTAGAAGAATAACATTTATCTACAATCCAAAATTAGTAATAAAATAAAATAAATATAAAAAAGTTAATCTTCAAAATAATAATAATTTAAGTCTTACTCACTGAATTGTGTGTGATCAAAACAAATTGCTTTACCTTTAATTGAAAAATAACCGCAAAAGCGAATTAGAGTTTGCATTAAATTCATGGAAGTCCAAACTAGGGGTTGGGGAGAAAGGTCTTACATAGAGTATTCTATTTGAGAGAAGAAACTACATTTTGATGAGCAGATTATCAAATTCTGACACACTTCCAAATTCTCCTATGTAATATCCTTCTTTCTGTGCATATGCATTGAAAAATCAGCAACAAGCAATCTTCATTGAGTTAAAATTTATCATGCCTACAGAAAAGACTTTAGATCAGATACCATGGTCTTTTTAAATTCTAGCCAAATTTGATTTCTGGGATATGTTTATATCACCCAAAAAGCCATCAAAATTCTAGATTCCTTCAAATATAAATAATTTCAAATTATATTTTTTATGGTTATTGTTGCTTTATTACTGTTTTGTTAAATAAGAAAAAGTCTCAGGATTCAAGAGTGAAAATGTGACATCCTGAGAATATGAACTCAATGTACCAGGAAAATATAAAATAATTTATTGTGTTTAGAGAAATGCAGTAATTTCAGTATGACTAGGACATGCCATGTTTGTGTTTGAAGGTATTAATGCTGTGCTGGAGCTGGGAATTTGAGGAAATAGAATTAGAGAGAGAGGCTAGAGCCAGATTATGACATTGTTATTCCAAGGAATTTGGACTTTGTTCCCAAAGCCTCAAGGAAATGGTGAATGGTTTTAAGCACCAAATCAATATATTAATATGGTTTTCTTTTTTTATTTTTTAAAAAAATATGGTCATTTTTTAAAATAAATTAAATTAAAAATATGTTCACTTGTAACACAAGTTAAAGGGAGGCAAAACATAAAACAGAATAAAATCTACTTGATTATTTATTGGGCTTGGTTTTGTTAAAAAGGGAAATGAAATAAATGATGTAATTTAATCTTTTGATATCTGCCCCTCAGTAAATGTACTTGATACCAAAGGAGCTAAATTTTACTCAGATTTTAATTTATTTCAGGCTACCCATATACTTATTAGCTAACAGTTCCCTTCAAAATAGAAATATATTTTTATTGAAGATTCTGTAGATAATCATATATTCATAATAATAATTAAAATTATAATATTAATAACATTATTTAATTGATTAATATCTGCTGGGCATAGTGCTAAGTTTTTCATATCAATTTTCATCCATTTAATTATTACAACTATCCTAAGAAGCAGCTCTCAAAGGTTTAGTCTCCCTGTATACTACCTATTATAGTGGCTGAAATGAAAACAGTTAACTTTTTTCTCAAGATTAATACATTTGTGCATAATTGAACATTCTGTAGAACATAATTGCTGTATTATGTATTAGTTGATCCTTTTTCCCCACTACTCAGTTTCTGGTCCTTTTTATTTCGCTAGAAAATCCAGCAGTCTAAGGAAGTCACATAAGGGCATTTATTTCCCTACTAGTCTGGTGAAAAAGAAAGCAGAGAGATAGATGAATTCTCCCCTCTTCCAGGGACAGTAAAATTTTGTATTCTTGTCCCCCTGGATAAAGATGTTGTTAATATCTGGAGCCTTCTAACATCTTACTTTAATTCTCACTTAATTTAGATTTTGTGGTGGTACGATAATTCATTATTTAATTGTATTTTAAATTGTTATTAAACATCTTTTAGCATAGTACAATCATTCACACCATACATTTCTCTATAGTGGACAATTTTTTAAGTATGAATGCTGAGTGATAGGGAGTAAGGGACAACAATGGTCTATGGAAACCTTATCTTTGAGCCCTGCATGTGCAAGCAGAAAATCTGAATTTGAAACCATCTAAACAGTTCTGTCTATGGTTACCAACATCCTCCATTTTCCTAACCTTAGCATCATTCTATGCTATCTTCATATGTGGTTTTATCTTCATTGCTGTTTTCTACTTAGCTTTAGTTCATGCTTCTCTCAATGCCAGACCTGATTATCCCAATACCTACACTGAAATTCCTTTTAGACAACTGAAATGCATATTTTTTTTTTTTTTTAGGGGAGGAATTAATTGCTTACTCTTGATATTTCCTTATGTATGCATAGAAATCCAATAGTGGGGACACTGACCTAGTTCCACAAAGAAAATGAAGCAATTTATCTGACTGGAAAACCAGGGAAGAATAAACCAGTGATGTATAAGCCAGATGTAGCTCTCCTCACACTGGAACCGAAGAATCATCAGAGAGCATGGCTTCCACCCTGCCCCATGCCTAGTCTCTCATTGTGGTTTTTTTTCTTTACCATACAATAATATAAGAGGTAAAATTTAAATTCACATATAGCAATAGAATAGAAATGTTTTTGTTTTTATTTTTAATTTGCTTTGAGATTCAAGTAACATAGAGAGGCAAAACAAATCTTGCATAAAAAGAGTAAACACATTTTTAAATCCTGCAAACCTTAGCAATCAATGTGATTTAACAGACATTACACGATGACACATTCGGCCTTCAAAAAGTTAATGCTTTAGGCTGTCATATAGACCTGAATTGATTAAATGAGGATAAACTAAGATAAATTAAAAGTTCACCCTTAGCCATGATATTAAATCCTTCTCAATATGACCTATCTATTTATCTCCCGTTCTGCAAAATGCACACTCAAAAGTGGAGAATATATATGCAAAGTTAGCTCTCACAATAAGGGTCAGAGTTCTATTCCAAAGATTTTAAAACAACAAGGATACAAAAGTATTTCAAGGGCATAACATTCCCCACAGGAGATCTAATTAGTTGCTTATGGTCATCCTGGGCATTCTACTGAATACATCTGTCCTCCTAGATGTCCAATATCCCTCCATCTGCTTTGTCAGCTATATTCTTAAGGGCACAACATGAAATATTGAAATCCACAAATTAAAAGCTTGGGTCTCAAATAGAAAATTCAGAGAACAGAATGAAACAGGAAGAAATGATGAGAAGGAACTCTAATCAATGAGGTATTAAAAAGAATATGAGCTAACTATCAAAAGCACAGAACTGATTACATCTAGAAAGTTACAAACAAACAAACAAAAAAATGTGTTTACGATAGAAGTTCTCATAAAGCACCAGGGGTGGGAAGAGTGGCTGGGTTGCAATGTTTTGTTCTTTAAAATCAACAAACTTATGTAATGGGACGGTTCATATGTCACTGGGTTTATGACTAGAGCTCTAGTCTTATTATTTTAATTCCACTAGGAGTCAAGTTCTGATGTTATATTCTGTTAGCAATACAAAAGAGAAAAATATTGTGCCAAATTCTGGTACAGTGTATGAATTCTCTTTCCTCATACAGTTCATCCTGCCAACAAAACACTCAGTCCAGATCAATAAGTAAATAACTCCAGGAAAATATAGTTGAAAATGAATTGAAACAGAGTTAAAGTGTAGAGGACAAAAATAAATCCTTTCACAATGTGGAGAGCTTTCTGCCTTACTTCAGTCATGGAAAGCACCTGCATATAACTCACCTAAAATTGTGGCATTTGTGAATTATAGATCTTTCACACATGAGAAATACTGGTAAAAAATGCACATACTTTATCTTATTTCATTCTCCTTTTAAGAGTTCTTTAGAAAATAAATTGGAAGTGTCTGGATTTTCTGTTCTTTTTTTTTTAATCAATCAGCAATCGACATTACACAATATCTATACTTTAAGAATTAGAGCTGAGAAGGCATGATTTCCTAGGTGTTTTGTGGAAGTTCTTAAAAGGATAATGAAACTTCTTGAAAGGATCATATGAAACACACTTGAAAGTCTTATCTATCTTATAGCCAAGTAGAAAGTTGATGCATTCATCTGATTGATGAAGAGCCCACATGTTTTAGAGAGAGCAGAGTAATAAGAGGAGAAATAAAATTTTATTTAATAAGTCAGGATATCAATTTTCCTTAATCAAAAACTGGCTTTAGTAGTAGATATTATAAGCCAATTGAGAAAGGTTACAATAGATGGTAGAAATCTACAAAGAAAATAAATGAATTGAAGTATATACTATAAAACTGTAAAAATATAGTCTAATAGAGAATTAAGTTATTGGAAATTTTGAACTACATATCATATAAGTATGATGATAAAATTATATTCTAGGTCACTGGCCAGATTACCTAATAAGTTGCCAAATTAGGCCAAATTGTAATAGACTGATGGAAGTCCTCATCCTAACACATTTTTCATTAACACATGACTGCTTCCAATAAACTAAAACAAAATGGTTATATTAACTAGGGGAAAGTTATTCTTAAAACAACACAGGAAGTCTAGAGAATTAGATGATATCATTTCATATTATAAATGTGCTACCCTTTTGGGGCTCCTGGGTGGCTCAGTTGGCTAAGCATCTGCCTTTGGCTCAGATCATGATCCCAGGGTCCTGGAATTGAGCCCTGCGTTTGGCTCCCTGCTGAGCAGAGAGTCTGCTTCCCCTCTCCCACTCATGTCCTCTCTCTCTCTCTCTCAAAGAAATAAATGAAATCTTTAAAAAAAAGTGCTACACTTATATTATGACAAGCATCTAAGAAATTCTTAATAATTAAGAAAAATGTGTGTATATGTACACACATGCACATGTATATACATATAATGGTGTGTAATATATCACACATGCATATATGTATGGTTATTTGCACACATACATATGCATGCATAAATACACATATACATAACTATGCACATGCATACATACAGGAGCACATAAATAATTATATGCCAGGTACAGAGAATTGAATATATACTGAATAATGTTAAAATGGCAGGGGACTAGGAAAAACTGGCTTAAAACCTAATAGAACTGAGAATTTGCTACTTGAAGGTCGACTTCAAACACTTTTAGAAATCTACTATTATTAGGCCCTGCCCTCTCCCTCAGCAGCCAAACTCGACAAGAAGAATCGATTCTCTCTTTTTTTAAAGATTTTATTTATTTTAGAGAGAGACAGAGCAGGGGAAGGAGCAAAGGGAGAGGGAGAGACTTTCAAGCAGACTCTGCACTGAGTGCAGAGCCCAACGGGGGGCTTGATCTCACTACCCTGAGAGCATGACCTAAGCTGAAACCAAGAGTCAGATGCTTAACCAACTGAGCCACCCACAAGCCCCAAGAAACGATTCTTAATGTGATAACTACAAATATGTTCAGTATACAAGTGAAACAGGTACTTGTGTTTCTATGGTTTAGGGAAAGGAAAATCCTTGTTACTTTACCTTTGGTCACATTCTCCTAGCTTAATCCTCAAATTAAGAGTATCACCTTTTACATGTCTCTCTTAAACTAGTATATTCCTAAAAAAGAAATAGGTATTTAGTTAGAGTAATATCTGACCTTCTAATCATTTCTGAATGGTATCAATTATTTTAGGTTTTGTGCTTTTGGAAGTCACAGAGAAAAACCAATTAGTTACAGGAGGAGAATGGAAGAGCAAAATTTTATAAGTTTTTTTTTTCTCAAAGGTTAGTAGAATAAGGTGGGAATTGCTATGATGATGGCATGCACAAAATTGGGACCCAGGGAGTAAAGAGATTCTAGAAATGAGAATAATATTCAAATCTCCTTAAAAATTTTTAAAAATAACAACCAACTCACAGCAATTTGGTTTTTATTATATCTGCTCAAGGGCCCTATAAATGGAAGGATTCCCATATTCATTATTTAGTTCAAGTCTTATTCTCTATAGTTAAGAGACTATATACCAATATGTTCCATAAATTTTGATGTTGTGTGAAGTGTAGACTTTGGAGAATAATCTTGGTTTCTATTAGTACCAAAGTGTATGACCTCATATCTTTGAATTTCCGTATATGTTCTTCTAAAATGGGGACAAGAATTACTAACATTCAAAGCTAAAATTAATAAAAATATGAAAACTCAGGTTTTTCTGGTTAAGCATTCGAAAGATAACAATCCAGGGCTATTATCTTTCAAATTAATAGACTGCCTTGTGAAAATTAATAATTTAAATAAACATCTAAAAATTATAGCAGTTAATTCTAATACAATTGCTTTTTAGTCTTTTATATTTCTAATACCAAGTTAATGTTTTTCTAAGGGTCAATTTTTGTTCATTATAATGTTATTTCATGTATACCAAATGTTGGCACTCTCAGGATTTATTCCAATTCTATAATCAGATACCAAATGAAAACATTTTTCTTGTAGAAGTCCTATCTGTGCTTAATTTCGCCCTTTGAATTTGTGTGTATCTTCAATCTTCTATCTTCCATTTCCATTTTGAAAAAAAAAAATAACTAAACAATAGATAGCGACCACCAATTTTAATTTCCTACACTTAACCTGCATAATCACATCACATCACATTATCAATTCATAGTTGGATGTTAAATCTCATAAAACACTTTTGGTGAATTAATGCTTTTATCTAGTTTTCATCCACACTTCCAATGAATTGAAACAAGCATTGAGCATTCACTGATCAAAACAAATCTATACTTTGAAAAGGAGTATACTCTGCTCAGTGTGTGATATCATGTGCCAAGGTGAAAAAATGTGTGTGTGTGTGTGTGTTTAATAAACTACACTTAATCATCTAAAAATAAATTGGAGGACTATCTTGTTATGCATGTTTTTAATAGGCCAGTAGTTCAAGTTCTAAGCTTTTACTTATTTTTCATCCTGTTCTTTCCATTTTATTTGAAGAGAATTTAAGATATCCATTTACGTGTATATATGCATGTGAGTGTGTGAGTGTGAGTGCGTAGGATGGTAACTAGACTTTAGAATGTGCTTGAGGGTATTAGTTTGAATAAATATTTATTAAGGGTAAACTACTTCAACTGATACTTGCATAAGTTGTTCCTTAGGGGTTAGGTGCTTAAAGTCTCCTTCAGGGATATTGCTTTGCATAAACTGTTTGCATTTAGATTCCCTTTAGGAGATGTTAATTGCTTGAGCTGTCATTAAAATGTGGAGATTTAGATCCTGTTAAAGTAACACCCTGGAGTGTGACTGAGAGGAACTGCTGAGATGAATTTGAATATGTCTGAAACCTGGAGGTTTGCTCTAGGGTGGATAAACCCGGAAGTGAACGGTCTCACTGCATTACTAGAAGGTAAGCTCCATGCAAGCAGGCATTTGTCTCATTATTAATTCATGTATACAACCTAGGGAATATACCTAGTTTATGGAAGGCAATTTAATTATCTGTTAGATGACTGAATGAATAGATGGATTTTAGTAAGAACTATTTATCCCCTGGCGGCTATCCGTTGTGAAATAAAAGTTCATAGTAACTGAGATTTTATACTTTAAATATTCTTTATACCATGAGAGACATGTTGGATCTACTTCTGGTGTCTCCATCATTCTGTGCTATGTTGAGTATACTCATGTTTTATCCCCAGGATCCTTTACTGTTATGATTAATATTATGTATCAAATTGGTTAGGTTATAATACCCAGATTTGGGTCAAACATCAGTCTATTTTTCTGTAAAGATTTTTTAGAGATGATTAACATTCAAATCAGTGAACTTAGAAGAGATTATGCTTCATAATATAGGTGGGCCTCATCCAATCAGTGTAACTCCTCAAGGGAAAAGACTGTGGTCCCTTAAAGAGGAATAAATTCTGTCTCCAGAATCCCTCTGGACTCAGGGCTACAGCAGCAACTGTTGACAGCCTGCCTGCTAATTCCAGACTTGCCAATCTTCATGACCATGTAAGTCAGTTCTTTACTCCCCCACCTATTGGTTCTTTTTTACTGGACAACCTGACTAAAACACTTACCTTAAGTGATTTTTTGGCAGTCAGTTTCTGCTACATAAGAAAGATGAACATACTGAAATATTTTGTCTTCATTTCTTAAAAATAATAATCTAATCTGTGTGTAGTCTAAATGTGACAAGGTCTAGGGAGGTGGTAGGACAGATTTCTATTTGCCCCTGACAATTTTGTCCAATCCTTCTGTCCCAAATTAGTGAGATAGAGCATGATAACCATGATGAAATCTGGGACTAGGTCAATGTGAGGTGGTTTTATCTCTACCACTTACTTCAATATATGGCCAGGTTTCTTCTTAATTAGTCACTTAGTAACTTAGCAATATATTGAGAGCAAAATATATTAAACTTTTAAAATGTGAAAATTGAGAAATATTTTATATAACTGCAATAAACTAAATAATGTCCCCCAATGATGTCCATGTTTGAATCCCTGCAACCTGTGAATGTTACCTCACATGGAAAGTGGAATTAAATTTGCAGATGGATTAAGGTTGCCTATCTGATATGATGCAGATCTTTAAAAAAGAACTTTCTCCTGAATTATCCCTGTGGGCTGAATGTAATCACAGGAGTCCTTAAAAGTTTAAGAGGGAGGCAGAAGTAAAGGTGAAAGTGATTAAGAAAAGATTCAGCCTGCCATTGCAGCTTTGAAAATGAAGAGACCATAAATCAAGGAATGAGATCTACAGAAAATTTGTGTTGTTTTGTCCCCCTCAATTTGTGATAATTTGTTACAAAAGTAATAGAAAATAAATACAACTATGACTTAAAATGTAATGATTGCAATAAAATAAATATATGCTATATTTTTTGACTGTATACTATGTGCAAAGCATATTTTAGTATTGTAATAGTGTCTTACAATTTACTAATACCTGAAATATTTACACAGGCACATTCTGGATGGTCAGCCAGAATAATGAGAACATTTCCCAGTTTTCCTTACATCCTATGTGGCCTTATGATTAAGTTTTTGCCAATGGGATTTAAGTAAAAGTACTGTATGCAATACCTAGAAAATATTGTTAAAAAGAAAAGCAAAAACTTCTTCTCCAACTTTTTCTCCCTGCTTGCTGAAATGTGGTCAAGATGTCTGAAGCTTGAACACCCACCTTGGACCATACGTCAATGTCATGTGTTAGGGAAGGCAAAACAAAAAAGATGGAAGGAATTTTTGTCTCTGATGATTGTAAGGGTGCCTTACCAGCTTTGCACTTGGTTTTTATGAAATTGGATTCAGATCACATATAAGCAGCATGTAATTGAGATTCCTTAATCTTGCAGCCAAACAGGGCTTCTGTATTGTACACCTCTAAGGACACCATTAGATAGTTGGACAGAATATATGGAGGTATGGAAAATTCACCCTCAGTTTTATAGTGGATAGCATTTAGATGCAGTCCAGTGTGAAGATGTTCCCTGGAGTTGTACATTGCAGAGACCTTATTGCCAAATGAAATTTTAAAACAATTAAATTATTATAATCAGTTTTTACCTTGTCATGTGGTGACATATTGGACATTAAACAAGATTTGTTAGACTCTAAGAACACATCAATCCTATAAAATTTTAGTGACTGAGTTCCATGATAAAAATGACTTTGAAACTCTCTACATTATGCTCTGTATTTCCCTGTCATTACTGACCCGTAACTCTTATTAAGATACAATTTGATTTCTTCAACTGCCCTGGGACCTAGAATAGCCATTAGTGAATACTTCAGCACTGATATCCATCCCCAGTATTGATCTGCTGTTGGCAGTTTCACTTTACTAACAGAGCACATCATCGGGGTATTTTGCTATCTTCACCATACGGAAAAGCACCAATACTTTGCACACATATTGCTTTGACAGAAATTCTTTTCCAGTATATTGAATGGCATGAGCGTCAACGATATTTTGATGACTGTTTTCTACTCCAGTGGTACGAAGGTTATTGAAGTAAAATAATTTTAAAAAGAAAGATAATCTAAATCTTCATCACACCCCTATGAATATAAAATCATCCAACCTGTTCACTGAGGACATTTAGAGATTATTCAAATACACATTCATTTCCTAGCCCGTTTGTAATTTTTGCTCACTAGTGATTTTAATTCCATGCAATCACTGGTTATTGTGAAATAATATTTCAGTAATGTGACCTTTGCTGTTTCCTTTTTATGCAAACATGTTTTTAACAAAGATTAGATCGGGAAAAAAACATAATAATCAGAATTTATGAGAAAAAATGCACTAATATCTTGCTTGTTTAGAATATAAAATAGGTGTTTGGAACTTGGTATCTTGAAAACTTTTCCTTCCAAACATTCTTCAGTTTGCAAATCACTGATACCAGAAAAAATCCTGGCATCAATTCAGTTCTTCACTTTCAGAAAGATTTTTCTCATACTCTTTAATCTCTCTGCACTGTTGTGAATAACACATTATGGTCATTACTCCCTAAGGAAGCTAGAGAAGCTAATATCTCTACAAAGACAACAGTTTATGTTAATAAAGTGCCTATTATTTCCCAAACTCTGAATTTAGCCCTTCCTACTACTTATGTGAATTATCTCTCAAAAAATACTATATGGTACATATTTTTATTGTCATCCTGGGTAGATGAAGACAATTGCAGTTTAAAGTGTATAAATACAAGCCTGACATCATATTTTTGATAAAGTTATAGTGCTGGGACTTGAATCCAGACTGTTTATTTCCAGGTCCTTCTTATAAAACACTGCACCAAGAATGAAGAGCAGCCTGGAAACTCAGCAGAATAGGTAGTAGAAAAATTATCATAATTTTGTATCTAGTTAAATAGCTTAGTGGTTTTGTTGACTATGCAAATAATGTATATGTTTTATAAAATAGATTACCATAGAGAACTAATTAATATATATCAGCAGTTAGCAAAATATGGCCCCAGGGAAAAATCTGGCTTCTTGCCTGTTTTTATAAATAAAATTTTAGTGGAACACAGCCACATTCATTAATTTAAGTATGGTCTATGGCCATGTTGTAGCACAAGGACAGAATTTAGTAGTTGTAACAGAGACCATATGGACCACAAAGTCTAAAATATTTACTATCTGTCCCTTTACAAAAAATACTTGAAAACATCTGATGTAGATTATCATTTTTCATCATATAAGGCTTTAAAGAAGTTATTTAGCTTCTATAATAAGTTGTAAAACTAAGGACACCTTTCTAAACTAGCGATAATTTTTAAATGTTCAACAACCTAATTAAGGGAGTGAATTATCTTTCTTATCTTCCTGTAGAAGATATTACAAAATTTTTGTCAAATAAAGAGATAAAAGAAGATATTGTCAGAGTGTAAGAATTATATTATACAGATTTATCTAGAAGTTTATTTTTAAAATATTTATATCTACCACTATTTAGATGAACACTTGTCATATAATAGATGCTAATTAAAATATTTGAGGAACAAATACATTTGTTCAAAGGCATCATATTCCAGTATACTCATTATATATAATTATATTAATTATCCAGAAAGGATTAGATACTACCAATACACTTACTATAAAAAAATTCTAAATTAGTGAAGAAATTAAGAAAAGCAATCTCTAGTACTATAAACAATTGAAACTACATAAAGTTGTAAGAGGAAAAAAAAGAATCCCTGTAAAGAGAGCTTCTTTGAAGAAATAAATTAAATAAAGATAAATATAAGGGCAAAGCATAATAGACAGAAGAAGGTTCAGATAAGAAAGCCACTGAAGGATAAGAAATTTCATTTGAAATTTAAGAACAAAGTCATATCTCTATTTTCCATATAAAATGTAAAGATTGAATAGTTGTCAAGGAATTCACAGAGCTATCTTAGATAATTATGCATGGTATCTTTGCAAAAAAAAAAAAAAAATTGGTTTTCTCTAAGTACCAAACATTCAGGGGCATAGTAAGGAATCCTCTATAATGTCATGCCTTATGGAACAAACAAATTGTAAAAGTCCTGTCCAATTAAATTTAAATCAAGAATATACACATTTATATACACACCTGCATTGAGCAGTAAATTAATTTGTTAGGAAGTTGTTTTATCAGGCCCCAGGTTCAGATTAACAGTATATATAAACTTGATTTTAGAGAAAGGTTAGAGAACCAGATAACGACTTCAATTTTCTACTTTGAAGTATGAGAGAATTTCTTTAGTAGTCCAGACTATATTTAAATAGTTGCTTTAGACATGATTAGGAAGCGGGGAAAAAAAAGAAAAAGAAAAGAAAAAAAGAAATAGAAAGTGCTGCTTCAGTTGTTACCTGTCCACCCATTTAAAATTTAACTAAAATGAGTAAATAAAATAAAATAAAATAAAAAGTTAAAACTTAACTAAAATGCTTATGAGATATAATCAGATCCTAGCCAACTGTTAACAGATTAAACAATCTGAGGGGACATTTTAAAGGGTTTCTCTTTCTTCAAAGAGAAGACATTACTTACCAATCTTCTCTTCAAAGAAAGAGAAAAAGGAAGAGAGAAAATTTCTTAAAAGCAGATATTTTATTGCTTTCTTTTAAACCCAGGTAACCAAAAGACAACCTCCTCCACTTCATTGAATAGCAGTATCTTAAGCTTAAAAGAAAATGGGACCATCTGTTTGAGAAGCCAGTAAAAATTCTAGTATAAATAGATTTTGTTATAATTGTTATAATTTGTTTTCTATGCTTATTTGATACTGCATTTTTGATACAGAAAAATTTCCTATTAAACTCCTACATCTCATAAAGATTGACATTCTGCATTTCATGTATGCATTTCCACCACAAATAATGTGGATTGATCCTACTTATAAGCAATATGACCCTTTACAATTTTAATGCCTGATCCAAACTGTAAGACTTGCATTTTTTTCTTAAAGAGTTGAAACAATATAGTAGACATCTTTTAGACAAGAAAAAATATTAAAGTGAAGTATTCAAAATTACTTAGATCTTGTTTTACATGTAAAATTTTCTCAGAACATACTTGAGAAAATTTACATGTAAGTACATGTAAATAAATTCATGACATAATTTTGAATTTTTATTTAAATTTTAAATTTTATCTATTTTCCTAGAAACCAAACAAAGCCCCTCATCTGAAGAGGAAATTAAAAAAAAAAATGAGCATAGGTCGTTCAGGGAAGTTATGAAGGAATTATTTGAAAGTATTAGACAAAATGAATGAATTTTTGTTACATTTTAAAGATACGATAACAGCATATACTAAGGTTCACTGATTTTGGATAAAGCAAACATAGAGCATATTTGAACTTTTTATAATTGTTCAGAATTTGTGATTTATAAGATATCCTGATGCCTATTATGCCTACAGTTTTTTTTTTAATTAAACCCTGACAATTAAGGGAAAAAATTAATAGGAAGGCAAATCATCACATAATAAATATTTATTTTAAGGACATATCATTCTGATCTAGACAAGGTTTACCCCAACTTCTTAGCTCTCTTAAGCAACTCATCACATCAATCACCAACATTAATATTTGAATTTGGGAAAAGTTGAGTTTTGTAATCCTTGATTTTGTTTTCACCAAGACAGGGGTGCATGTGTTTACATGTGCATTTTATGTATAAATATCATATTGTTTTGGTTTGAAATATTTATTCTATCCTATAGATTCATATATTTAAGGAAGCCTTTCATATAGAATATTTCCAATTATTACTATAAATAACTTTAATACTTATCAAGCAATACACAAATCCTGGACAGTATTATAAGAGCTTTACTCCCCCTAGAATCTGTCAAGTATTAGCTCTGGCTACATGACCAGGTATTACCATGACATTACCCTGTTGAAGTTATGATGATTGTCTTACATAATAATAAAAAAGAGAAGGTATTCTAGTTTCTGATGAGTCCATACAGAAGCACCAGGCTTTCCCACTTCACTAAATTTCCTTGGGGCTTTTGGGGACTTGTCTACGTGGTTAAGAAGAAGTTACTGCTCCTTGAGTGTCTGTTATAAGGGGGCATCACAGAAGGGTGAATAAGCACATAATCTTTCAGATGAGACTGACTAAAGTCAGACTCTAGGTTATGCCACTGATTAACTTCGGTTTACATTACTTACCAATCTTAAACCTCACATTTCTCATTTACTAAATAAAATGAGTGTATATATTACACAGCCATCAGAAAGGATGAATACTTACCATTTACACTGACATGGATGGAACTGGAAGGTATTATGCTGAGTGAAATAAGTCAATCAGAGAAAGACATTTATATGCTTTCACTCATATGTGGAATGTAAGAAACAGCACAGAAGGATCCTAGGGGAAGGGAGGGAAAACTGAATGGGAAGTCATCAGAAAGGGAGAAAAACCATGAGAGACTCTTAACTATAGGAAACAAACAAGGTTGCTAGAGGGGAGGTGGTTGGGGGCGATGGGGAATTAGGTGATGTGAGTTAAAGTGGGCACGTGGTATGATGAGCACTGGGTGTTATATGCAACTGATGAACTATTGAATGCTACATCTGAAACTAGTGATGTATTATAGGTTGGCTAACTGAATTTAAATTAAAAAATAAAAATATAAAAAAAGATGTTAGTTGAAAAAATGAGAGTATAGATGAAATAAAGTTTATAAAGCTCAATTTATTCATGACACCATTAAGTAATAAATTAAATGTTATGTATTCTTACTTAGGACACTTGGTCTGCTATCATGTTAACCCTCAAATCCATGTAAACCTAAATTTTATTTTTAAAAAAATAAGCGATAAACCACTTCTAACTAGCCTTCACTTTTTTTTTTTTTAAGATTTTATTTATTTGACAGAGAGAGACACAGTGAGAGAGGGAACACAAGCAGGGGGAGTGGGAGAGGGAGAAGCAGGCTTCCCGCAGAGCGGGGAGCCCAATACGGGGCTCGATCTCAGGCTCCTGGGATCACGACCTGAGCCTAAGGCAGACGCTTAACAACTGAGCCACCCAGGCGCCCCTAGCCTTTGCTTTTCTCTGTGGACTTAACTCCAAGTAAGTTTGGGTAGTACTTTCAGATATTACTGTAGTTCTGGATTTAAGAGTTAATCACTAAAATTTATACCTAAAACTAATATTATACTGTATGTTAACAACTTTAAATAAAAACTTGGAAGAAAAAAGTTAATACAGTAAAAAAGGAATAATTCAGCACTGTTTTTTGTTTTACTTGTTGAGTGCAGGGATAAAAATTTATTCACTTCTACATTTTTTTTTTTTTAGAATTGCACAGAGCTGAGCACACTTCAGGTTACTCAATATTCATTTGATTGCTGAACAAGTAAGTAGAAACTGTTTAAATAAATGATGTCCAGATTTCATTTTTACTGATACTAGAAACAAAAAAAACACTGCATTTTCAAGCAGTGGCTCTGGAGTCAGACAGCCAGAGGTCAAATTTTTACTCACTGGTTCTGTAACTGGCTGGGTTGCCCACTGCTATATTCATCAACTTTTTCTTCTGCAATAAATGACGCCCAAATCTCAGTGGCTCACAAACACAATTCTTAGTTTACGGGTTGGCTGTGGATATGGCCCTGCTCTGCTCAGTAGGGTTCAACTGTGCTTGACTCCAGCACCTATATTGCAGGCAGGTCCACTTAATACACGTCTCTTTCTGGAACTCAGGCTGAGTGCTGGAGTTCAAGAGGATCACGAAAAAATATGTGATGCTGCTTAAAGCATGTGTTCAGAATTGGCACACTATTGCCCCTTCCCATATATTGCTGGTTAAAAGAAATCATATTTATGATTTAAAAGAAATTTAAATTATGACTTAGAAATCACAAAGCAGCCCCAAATCAGTGGGTGTGGAAATATAATTCAACTCCCTATTGGGAGGCTTTGAAAAGTGCCAAGTCAGAGTGTGGATATATATTCATATTATAAAGAAGGGGCAGAGTGGTCCAATCACCAACACTGCTTTGGGGTAGTTTTCTCCCTTATTATGTTAATAAAGTTATTGAATTAATGGGATTATTTTGAGAATTAAGATAATATACTTAAGTATATAACACAGTGACTGGCAAAATTCAAATGCAAATATTAATATGTCCTATTAATCTCAACCCTTTTTATTCCATGGCCTCAGTAATATCATGTTCTTTCTTATTTGGCTCACATCATTACTAAACAGTTTCTAAATTTGGGAGTGTGTGGTATATAGTATCTAAAATGGCCCCCATGATTCCTGTCTTCTGATAGTCATGTCTTTGTGTAATATCCTCTTTTTATTGATGGATGTGTAGTATACGTGTTAAGAGGAGTTATGAAATGGAATATATTGACAGCTCTTCACCGACCACATAAAAGAAGGTGATATCTAATTTTCTAATAATGTAACAAAATGAAATATGCATTCACTTAATCTTTATTAACTCCCTTTATAAATCTTTTCCACACAAATTCCATTATTATTTCATATGTTTCATAGTTGCATGCTATTTCAAATAGCATTTAAAATACTTCATTCTATAGCCATATCTTTTTTGCAAATTTAGGAATGCCAAAAATTCTCAATTCCAAGAGGTTTTAACAAGAAGAACAATAATAATGAAATATATGCATAAACAAGTGTTCCTTTCCATCCACACTGAGCAAATTGCCCTCCATTTCACAATTATATTTTGTGTGAATTTCTGTATTTTTTATAGGTTTTCAATATTTATTGGGACCTTAAAATTCACCTTGTCCTAACTTGCAGATGGATGATCATTTAACTTCTGCTTGAATATTGAAACATCCAAAGTTCAGCATACTACCAAGAATGCCTAGTTCCTTTACAGGGGCCCCACTTAAAATTTGTCTAAGCTAAGTATCACAGTACAGCTACAAATTAAAGCTTTCCTGACAATCTTGTACTCCATTGTGGGGGCATTTCTAAGTTTGTCCTTCTCCCTCTGAAATGGATTCTTTCCTACAATAGCATATAATGATCTCGCTGTGTTCTGATGAGTTAAGCTTCTTTTGCATAATTCTTAGTTTTGATTTTTGAGGACATTTTGTCTTCACATTCTTTGCCCAAATTTTGAGAGAGCAAAAATAGTATCTTATACTTTCCCTAGAGAACTACTTCCTTAAAACTCTTTTTTTTTTTACTTTCCCTAGAGAACTACTTCCTTAAAACTCTTTTTTTTTTTAATTTTTATTTTTCAGTTGTGTTCTAATGGTCGCATTTGCTCCTACCAACAGTGAAATGACCATTCTTTCTAAGCACCCTTCTGAAGAAGGGAAGGAGTAAAATTTCCCTTGGTTTCCCATGACTTCCTCCATAAATTTCTGCATGCAATTGGAAGAATGAGCTCCGAGATGAAGAGTACCCTCTATCCAGATTACCTAGCTTCCAGTAAAGTGGGACAGAGGAAGAGGGGAAACTGTGTTTATGAAGAAGTTTTGAATATTAATCCATAAAATAAATGTTGGATATGCAAAAAATGTTGGATTTCTTTTTTTTTTCCTGAGTCAACCTAATTTGACATCTGGGTCCCTGTTATATGCAGGACTGATAAGTTTCTTCTTTAAGTTTCTATTTTTCAGTCCCAACTTCACCCTCCTGTGCAGTATCGTGCTCCAGGAACATTATTTCATGTCAAGAATGTGGAAAGCATATGCACCTCTGTCCATACATGCCAATGTGGTTCTATTTGTTGCTTTGCAGATGGTGCTCCTTCCATACATTCTAAAGCCATAGGTATTCTTGTATCTTTGCTTGTGTTCGCATGTACCTTAACTCATCACCTTGCATCTTTCTACTTTACTAGCACAAAGTCCTGGTCTGCTTGAAGAAATCACTTTTTAGTCTTTCATACAGAATATCTACCTCTACCTTTGCACTTTCTCTTTCTAACCTCCCCAACAAATATTCAATCTTAGATCTTTAACTTTTAATAATGAAAGTCAGGAAACCTTGAAGACTACTTTACCTTCCACTCTGACATCTTGCCCCTAGCCAATTGATGCCAAATGCTTCCTTACTTAAGTTGTGGGAGTGAATATTAGCGGGTTAGGAAAAAATGGAAAGTTCAGTACAAAAATTGACCTAAATGTATATTTTAAAATAATATCCAGAACACTCGCTTTCAAAAGAATTTAATATTCCCTTTCTTTTAAGTTCTTTATTGAAACTTACTTTCAAACTCCTCTCCCTCTGATGTACACTTCCACTTCAGTGCCCCTTGAAAACCCCTGCCTTAAATATTTGACTTCATTAAGATATTTTATTCAGTGGCCCCCTTTTGTACGTGTTTTATTTTTTACTCAGTTTATATCTCAAGATTCATTTTTGTAATCACTCATTTGAAAATAATCTCAGCATCTTTGATTCTTCTTCTTCCATTGAATTCAATTGGCAATTCTAATCTTTATTGAACTGAACCATCCTTTGGCAAATACTTAAAACCTCTTTTTTTATCACCACCCTCAAATGATTATATTACCTCATCTTTTTGCTATCATATTATAAACTAATATATTCTCACTCATCTGTTTTTTCCCATTCTTACCTGTTAAAAAGGATTAGGTCAGTTCCATAATTTCTTTTATATATTCTGTTATTTCTCTGTATATTTTCCTAAATTGTCAATCTCTGCTAGAGCATACCTGTCAGCATGCAAACATGGTATCCCTACTTAGAAGTAAATAAATACATCTAATGCTTAAATCAATAAACCCTCCTTGACCTCACATTTCCTTCCACATATAGCCCCATGTCATTTTCTATTCACAACAAGAGTTCTTGGAGGAATTTTTTACTCTTACAGCTCTACTTTTTCTTCTTTCTGTCAGTCTCCAATCTTTTGCAATCAGACTTTCATCATGAGCATTTCTCTCTACTCTCTTTCAGGTTACAAATAGTCCTCACATTTCCAAATGTAAAGGTCAAAACTACCCAAATTTGGCAAACTCTTTCCTAGAATTCTTAACACCTCCCCTTTATTTTTCTTCCTAGAACTTAACACTATCTAACATGCCATATGTTTTACATACTTCGTATTTTTCTTGTTTCTTGTCTGCCTCCTTTCTCCAGAATATAATCTCCATAATTGCAGAAATGTTTGCCCACTGTTATATTGCTTCACTGCTGTTTCTCTGGTTCCTGAAGAATCCCTAGCACAGAGTAGATTTTAAGTTCATTATTCTCTGTGGAATGATTGAATAAGGCACACTATTCTACTCCACTCTGTCTTCAACTAACAAGCTTCTTTAGATTTATTGACTACTATTGAAATATTGTTCTCCCTCTTGACTTCTAAGACAATACCCCATTCAACTTCCTAACTCACAGACTTTAACATTTTAGGTGTCCTTTGTTGAATTCATGCTCTTCTATCCTTTTTCAAGGTTTAAGGATATATCTTGGGTACTATATCTTTCTGGATATTTTATCCCCCAGTAACTTTATTTATATCTATGATTATAAAAATTATGTACTGATGATTTTTTTTCCTTTTTTTTCAGCTCTAGTGAGATATAATTGACAGATTAAATTGTGAGATATTTAAGGTTTAATACTGATGATTTTAAATGAATAATTCTATCGCACACCATTCCTGGATTCTCCAAACTCACTATCTATCTGCCTACTTGACAACTCTACTTGCATGCTTTCTAGGTACCTGTAGCCCATGCTAGAAATTTTGATTTCCCCTTTTTCAATCTATTCCTCATCCAGCATTTCCCATCAGAGTAAATGATATTACCAGTCACCTAGTAGCAAAACCCACAGCTCTTGGAGTCATCTTGTGCTGACTGAGAAACTCTCTAATTTACCTGATTCATCATCAGAGGCACATAGTGTGATATGTGATTATAAGCTTAAATGTTAAAACCTCACTTCTTCTACACCAAAATTATTTCAAATGTATTCACTCTCCTCCATCTTAACTATCATTTCACTAACCCAAACTACATTGCCTTTAATCCTGAATCACTAATATCACCTTATGACTGTTCTTTTTTCCTTTTCTTTCCTCTCTTCACTGAGCAGATGAAGAATACTTTAAAACATAAAAAAAGATTATGTGATCTCCATGTTTAAATAGATTCTCCCTGAACTTGAAAAAAAAATCAAAATTCTTTACGAAAGTTTGCAAGATCTTCCTTGATCTAGTTTGTGTGCTCTTATTCAACCTCATCTTGTGCTCCCCTTACTGTTCGTACTTCAGATACATTATTCTCCCAGCAGTTCCTAGAAGAGAAACTTTTGGGGGTTGCGGAGGACTTCAGTGACCTTGAACTTGTTTTTTCATATGCATGTAACATTTTGTCCTTTACTCTTTACCTGGCTAATTCTTTATTCTAAAAATCTCAGAGTAAATATATCCTCCCTGAGAATCCTTCTCTGACAAACCTATTCAAAAACAGGCTCTGCATTGTTCTTCCTAGGCATGGCATACTTACCTCTTAGCACATCAAAAACTGTAAATTTTTAGTTGATTTTCTGTATTGCCTGCAGCTAAATATAATGTCAGCTCCATTTTAGCCCGAGCAGGCCTTTCCCATTTACAGTGGAATCCCCAGCACCTAGCTTTATACTTGGCATAAGTCAGGGATCACTAACTACTTGTTAAATGAAATAATGAAAATATTTTTTATAATAATGTCTTACGATGATGATAATTTAGAAACCATTTAATAGCCTCTGCCCAGGTAATTTATATTCATGAAATACTTAACAATTCTAGAGAGTAGACCTGTTTAGCCACATTTTTACATAATAGAACTAAGGCTCAGAGAGATTCAGTTAATGGCATTCAGGAAGAAAATGGTCCAGGCATGGTATGAATTCAAAGACTTATGGTGTGGTGTATGATTATAAGCTTCAAAACCTCTACCTCTACAACAGTCAATAATATTGAAAGAACTTTTGCCCTTCATTCCACCTCACATTTTTTTCTTTCTTTTTTATATTCACATTTAAAGCAAGCACTTTTATGGCTCGATATTCATTGATATGTGAGAATTGTTATAAATATTCAAAAATGTTAAATTAGGACTTTGAAAAACATTCCATGGCAAAACCTTACATACTGCATATATCAAAGTATTGCTATAACTTGATTATCCAGCATGTTGGATGAAACTGAAATGGTAGTTAATCAAATGTTCTGGTTAAATTAAAGTTTATTCATGTTGCTGTAAATGGTTCTGTTGCCCACTGTTCTAAAGGCTTTAATATAGAAGAATCTACTTGGAAAAATGCAAATCAATTTTTTGTACATTACTAAGGCTTTTGCAACACGCATTTCTCCTACTCCTCAGCATATATGAATACACAACAAAAGGTCCTTAGAGTTTAGATAACCAAAGCCCTCTCTAAAAATATGTTTTCTCTCTTCTGATAAGCTTCACAATCAGTGCCAGATTTTGCAATAAAGATCTGCATTGTGGTACATTACAGAACAGTTTCTATAAAAGTAGAGACATTGTGAAATGGAGGGGATCTCAGGAGTTTGGTTTATCCCTACACCTAGCAAAGGTTCTACCTCTGAAATAAAGCTTACAAAGAACTATTCAATTTCTACTTGAAATCCTTCAGTGCACAGATATTTTACAATTGAAAGATTGTAAAGTGGTAGCTTTAGGTCGGCACCATGTTTTGCTAAAAAGCATAAGTTACCATACACATTGTATCAATTAATTTTCATAGCATTCCAACAAGATAAATATGGTTAACTATATTTTGCATGTTAGGAAGCTTATTTCCTATTATTTTCCTTTATGTTCTTAGCTGGAACTTAGAATTCATGCTCGGTGTGCTGTTTTTTTTCTTTTTTTAAATATGGTTAAGTAAACCAAAATACTCTAATAAGGTCCATACAATAAAAGTTTCTTAGATACAACATAATGGGATTGTGATCAATTATGTTATTAGTGAATACAGATTTCTGACTGATATTATTGATGTTTTCTGATTTTACTAATATAAATCTAGAGAAGGAATTAGAAGATACTGGTGTTGTCCTATAAGATTGAAAGACTGAACATTCATACTTTTTCTCATTCTCTTAAAGGTCCATAGCAAAAGAATAAAAGGACTGAAGGAATTTGGAAGTAGTGATATCAGTAGATAACAGATTTTATCAACTGTTGATAGTGACTAATGAAGCAGGAAAGGAAAGATGCTGCCTAAACTATAGGTCAGAGGGATGAGGGCCAATATGGAAGCACGTTAGCCTGAGAGTATCAGGTCAGCTCTTATCTTAGAACCTAAACTGTAGGTGTGTGAAATGGGAAGAATAAAAGAAGATTCCCTGGCATCCCCTCATACACACAATTCCACATGAAATATACTTACTCCATTTATCACCCCCAAAAAAGTGAGTTGACAAGAGAGGGTTAGATTCAGAAAGTTACAAAAAAAAATTAGCTCGAAAAAATTGAGCAGCCAATGTCCTAGGACGAAGACCCTTACATTTAAGCGTTTAGTTTTTCCAAAGTTTAACTGCTGATTCTCTGCTTTTTCACCAAAAGGGGCAAAGCCTCCCAGTTGAAAAACCCAATCATATGACTTAGGCTCCTAATTGGCTAAGCACCTCATATAAATAAATAAGTTATGCTCCTCATATATTTGAATCAGAACATGTAAATCCAGATAAACAAAGGAAAAAAAAAAAAGAAGAAAAATACAACATATGACCCCCAAGACAACAAAATTCATGGAATGGAGCCAATTTAATAATAAACAAGAAACACTCTAACAGAATGCTTCATTGATAATATAAAAATAGAAAGTTATATAAAAAAGAAATATTCAAGGAATAGCAACAGAATTTTGAAAATATAAAAATCAGGGGCGCCTGGGTGGCTCAGTCGTTAAGCGTCTGCCTTCGGCTCAGGTCATGATGCCAGGGTCCTGGGATAGAGCCCCGCATCGGCTCCCTGCTCGGTGGGAAGCCTGCTTCTTCCTCTCCCACTCCCCCTGCTTGTGTTCCCTCTCTCACTGTCTCTCTCTCTCTGTCGAATAAATAAATAAAATCTTAAAAAATATATATATATAAAAATCAATGGAATGTTTGAAAGAAAAGTAAATTAAAATATCTCAAAATGAGGAAATAATATAAAGAGGACAAAATATGAGAGAAAAATTATAAACATAGAGGACTAATTCATGCATGGTAAGAAATTATAAGATAATTTACCAAATAAGCATAAAAAGATTCAATATCAGATTAAAAGTTTCACTTATCACATGTATTGGGGGAAAAAACACACATCAAGATATATCATTTTGAAATTAAAAGAAATCAAGGATAAAAAGATATTCCCCCAAATCCATAAAGAATATATCACCACTTACATAATAATAACAAGAACAAAAATAAAGATTTTCTGATAAAGGAGTTAAACTCAGGCTGGTATCATTTTTCTAATGAGCTTTGCTGTGTGCTAGAGACCCGGGCTGGAGCAATATTATTCTCAACAAGTTACTTTGGACTTGTTCTCATAAAATAAGGAAATAAACCTGAAAGAGAGAAGACAAGGGAACTAGAAAATGTCAAAGAGAGTAGTGTAAGAATCTGTTCAAGTAGCCCCCAAAATAATTAGTAAAGGATGGGAGTAACAAGGTGGAGTTTTCTGAATAAAGGTTTAGAAACACGAAAACAATTGCAGAGATCAGTTCTTTGGGTAAACACCGGGATAATAAACAAGAAATAAAATGGAATACAAAAATGAATTAATTATAGTGCATTACTTGGCTTTCAAGTGAAAATGTGTAGCTGATAGTAATAGTGAAGGAAACTAGAATATGTACCCCCAAATATACCACTTTAGAATAAAAATTATTTTGATATAAAGGCACTTAAAGAAACAGCAAGTACAAGGGGAGTGCTCTGACTCTCCCTTTCTACCTTAAAAGCCAAGATAAAACCCCCATTTAGAAGATGTCCTTATACCAGAAGAAAAATAACATTCTTATCATCCAAGACCAGAAGTTGAAACAGGTTTTGTTAAAATAATTCTTATCTTCCTTTAGTCTCCCATGTAGTTTAGTTATTTTTCAACAGTTGCTTCTTTGTTCAATCTAGTATAAAAGCATTTAGTCTGCCACTTCTTCAGGTCTTCATGTCCTTATGAGGGTTCCTATGTTGGGTAAAATTTGAATTAAATAAATTTGTATGCCTTTCTCCTATTGATCTGTCTATGTCAATTTAATTCTCAGGCTCAGCCAAACCTCTAAGAGGGCAGAGGCGATATCTTGCCTCCCTTATAATACTAGGCAGCATCTATTTATTTTCAACTTTTGAAATCACACAATATATCTGAGGCTATAAACTAGTTGTCTAAGTCAAAATGTAGTTGAAAATGTGGATTTTAGTCATTAGTGTCATTTAAAGGCATAATTATTAGGGCATTTCATATAAAATATATTGTTTCCAAACTCTCAAAAAACTCAGAAAGTATGGATTCCTATTTCTATATGTCAAAAATAAGCTGCAGTAAAATAATTGCAGTTTTTAGATGAAATTTGCCTTCCCTAATTTTCCATAATACTCACACTATTTGCCCCCATAAAAAATGAAAAATTTCATTAATATTAAGCCTAGTTTTATATTTTCAATAAAACAGTTTAAAATTAATTTCATACACAAATGTATTAGTGTCCTAAGGCTGCTGTACAAATTATGACAAACCTGGTGGCTTAAAACAACAGAAATTTTTTGTCTCAGAGTTATGGAGGTCAGAAGTCTAAAATCAAAGTGTTGACAGGACCAACCTCCCTCCAAAGGCTCTAGGGAGAATTCTTTCTTACCACTTCCAGCTTCTGATGGCTCCAGGAGCTCCTAGTCTTAGGAACTCCAATCTCTGCCTTTGTCTTCATGTGGTCTTCCCTCCTGTGTATCTAAGTCCCAAATCTCCCTATACCTTTCTCTTCTAAGTATACCTGCCATTGGATTTGGGTCCCATACTAAATCGGGGAAAGACCGTTTTTCTCAAATAAAATCACATCCAGAAGTTCCAGGGTGAGGATATGGGTATATCTTTGGGGGGCTACCATTGAACCCATGCTATTATTACAAAAGAAACTATTATTAGAGCAACGTATTTCAAGAAAAATGGGAGACATCACATTCTTGGAGGGAAAGAGATAATTTTTTCATGTTTAATTTTTAAAAGCACATATGCACTGAGTGACTATAGTTTGTGTCCCCATGGGATAAAGTATAACTCATGTACAGAAATAGACATGTACAAAATTGAATGCCATGATAGAGAATTAAAATTACAATTATAAAAATAAGGTATGGGGGCGCCTGGGTGGTTCAGTCATTGGGCGTCTGCCTTAGGCTCAGGTCGTGATCCCAGCGTTCTGGGAGGGAGCCCCGCATCGGGCTCCCTGCTCAGCGGGAAGCCTGCTTCTCCCTCTCCCACTCCCCCTGCTTGTGTTCCCTCTCTCGCTGTGTCTCTCTCTCTCCCTGTCAAATAAATAAAATCTTCAAAAAAAAAAATAAGGTATGGGCTACTGTAAGACAATTCAATACTATATTGAATGAAAACTTCTTAGCAGATGGTGAGTATATAAAAGAGTGTCTTTTGAGTATAGTAAAAGCCAGTTGCCTTAAATACAATCACAAATTTGTTAATATGAATTCAACTACAAACTCTCTAACCTTTGTCTTTGGAAAACATGGATAAAAACTTCCTACTGAAATTCTGTGGAAAAGATAAAATGAAATTGAGGCATATCCTATTGCAGCTGATGACTACACAGATATAAAAAAATACTACAATGGTTGTAATATTTAATTATTAACAATTTTATGCAGTTAAAAACCCTTTGGACATTATGTTCAAAATACTCAATATTCTGATATGACTTATATGTATTTGGAAAAGTACTTAAATCCTTATGTAGAATGATCAAAATAAATGTTAGTATAGATCAAGAGTAAGAAAAAAAAATAGCCCATAAGACAAATCTGGCTAAACTTATTTTTGTAAATAAAGTTTTATTTGAGCACAGCCACGCTCCTTTATCTATTGTCCATGGCAGTTTTCCCACTCCAGCAGTAGAATTCAGTAATTCTATTAGAGACCCTATAGCACACAAAGCCTAAAATGTTTAGAAACTGGCCCTCTACAGAAAATGGTTGCTATCCTCTGCTATGAATCATCACTTCACCATACAACTTTCTGAGATAATGGAAATATTCTACATCTGTGCTCTGAAGTAGGGTTGCTACTAACCACATGTGGCTATTGAACATTCTGAAGTGTGGCTAGTGTGACTGAAATGTTCATTTAACTTACATTAGTTTAAAGTTAAATAGCTACATGTGGTTGGTGACTATGTTACCAGACAGTGTAGTTATGGTGTTCCAGCTGTGGAATATAATGTAATTTTAGTGAAAAATACTTAAATACAATGTGGCAGCATTTTTTTCAAGAATTCAGGTTTAAATACATTATTTGCACCATGTACAAGTAATTCTTTAATGCAAGAAAGTTAAAATTTGAATGAAAAATCTTTGAATTTAATAATTAACATAGTGTTACAGACCTTTGAAGTGTTCCAGTAATATTAATGCTTTTCTAGGTATGGTTAAAAGTACAACATGGTTGATTATTACAAAGGGGACGGTGATTTGAAATGATGTTGAAGACATTTTTTGGACTACTGAAAGAAATAAAGTTGTCCCTGTCATCTAAATCATGCTTTGATTTAAGATAAGGTGGGGTCCAAAATTAGCTTTTTGTTTGTTTGTTTTTTGACATAAAACCTATCTGAACAGTTTGAACATTTCCTGGTAATTACTTCGAAGCATATATACAAAAGTATATAATTCAATTTGCTCCTTCTTAGGAAAATGGTTTCTTTGGGAAATTCATTTGGTAATAAGAAATAATCTGACCCAATTTCCTATGCAGATATAAGTTTTCAGAAGTGAAAGTAATACTCTGAGCTACATTCTTATAAACTGTGGAATTAAAGACTGAATTTTAGAAAATGTTCTCTGATTTGCTACTTTATGAAAATGAACTAACATTGTTCAATTCACCTCTCTCAATGAATATTGATAGTGTGAATGAAGAGCTTCAAGTGGAAGTTATTGAACCACAATAAAATGTGATACTGAAAATTAAATATGATAATGCTGGTATATTAGAACAGTAAAAATACCTTGGGACATGTTACCATAAATATAAAAACCATTGTGAAAAGATTATATCCATCTTTGGAAGCACTTACAATGGTGAACATCTGTATTCTACTAAAACTGAATATAATTCAATATCTTTCCATGTTAAATGATTCAAAGCTGACTTCTTACTGCACAATAGGACCCAAAGTATAAGAATGACATGGCTATTTCTTGGTGTAGAAGAAAAGGTGCCAAGTATCTAGAACCAAATAAAAAATAATAGATTTGAAAAATAGTATATGCTATCTTTAAATGTGTCTATTTTTAATATGAAACGTAAAATGTACCATTCAATATCATGTATAACACAATTTTAATATTTTTAAATTATATAAGCAAAATAGGGCGCCTGGGTGGCTCAGTTGGTTAAGCGACTGCCTTCGGCTCAGGTCATGATCCTGGAGTCCCGGGATCGAGTCCCGCATCGGGCTCCCGGCTCGGCGGGGAGTCTGCTTCTCCCTCTGACCCTATCCCCTCTCATGCTGTTTCTCTCTCTCTCTCTCTCTCTCAAATAAATAAATAAAATCTTTAAAAAAAAATTATATAAGCAAAATAATACATCTTTTATATATAATAGTATATGTCAATAATAATAATAATAAGGAAACAAAAAGTTGAGGTTTATTTCTCATAGTTAATTTTTTCTTATTTCTGTCCTGAATCAGTTCTGTATATTTACAACATTGCCTTTTGGCATTTGAGTTTCTGACTTTCACAACAGACAAAACAAAGGGGACTTCATTTATGTGCACAGAAAGAAAATTATTAAACATGAATATGTAGAAGTACAAATAATAGTAGTTGGGAGATTACAGGATGTAGAGCTATGCTGAGAAGTGTAGGCATGCAAGTACATCTGGCCCTTGAACGACGTAGGTCCACTTACAAGCAGATTTTTTACAGTATATTACTATAAATGTATTTTCTCTTTGTTATTATTTTCTTGTTAACATTCTTTTCCCCAGCTCATTTTATTATAGGAAGACAATATATAAGACATATAATATGCAAATTATATGTTGTTTTTTTTTTAAAGATTTTATTTATTCATTTGAGACACACAGAGAGAGAGAGCATGAGCAGTGGGAGAGGCAGAAGCAGGCTTCCCGCTGAGCCAGGAGCCCGATGTGGGGCTCAATCCCAGGACCCCAGGATCATGACCTGAGCCGAAGGCAGACGCCCAACCATCTGAGCCACCCAGGCACCCCTGCAAATTATATGTTAATCAACTGTTCATGTTATCAGAAAAGCCTCTGGTCAACAGTAGGCTATTAGTAAAGTTGTGGGGAAGTAATAAGTTATACATGGACTTTCAACTGTGAGGGGGGTTGGCACTCTGGTCCCTGCATTGTTCAAGGGTCAACTATAATTTTGTTTTACAATTATAATGGGCAGGAGGTGATATCTAGAGTTGTTAGAACAATAAATAAAAGCACAGTAGTATTACTTACATTTATAATGGTAATAAATGGAGGAACTGAAAACTGTATCATTAAAATAGAAGGGGCGTCTATATCTGTGCAACATAAAGTGTGATAATATAATCAAAGTAGGAAATTAATTGATAGATCAAGAAAAAGTAGAATAAATATATTATTTTTAAAAATGGAGAAAAACAAATATAGAAACTTTAAAACAAAAGTGAAATCAATTCCACATGGAAAGTTGCTTGGGCTTATGAGAAGCAGGTAAGGAACCACTGCTATTCATTCAGCAGAATATAATTGTTTAATTGCTTAGGGAAAAACTATTCAGAATATATTTAAAATTTTGAAAAACAAATCACATCAAAATAACAAAACACATATCTTGATATCTGACAAATTTAATAATCTCTCCTCTTCCTGGGAAGAATAAAAAATAGGGGAGCAAGAAGTGAATGTAGAATTCTTTACCCCTATACTAGCCTTTTGCCTTTATTTTTAATAACTATACATGTATTTTGAAATATACATAATAAAACATCCACTGAAATATTGTCCATCAATCATTCAATACTCCAACCTCAAGAAACTAACATTTTAGTTAGGGACACAACTGAAAAGTAATTATTTTAAAAAATCATAAGCATATTAGGCAAATTACAAAATAGTGCAGATACATACCTAGCAATGTGTCTCACGTGGCCAATGCCAGATCAGGGAATATTTACTAGAGAAAGCCACAGTCAATGTCTTACATAATCCCTGATTGATGTGCTAATATGTGTATGACAGATCACTATATCTAGAAGGTATCATGTAATTCTAGAAATATAAAGCCACCAAGTAACCCTCTTGAAAGGTATTTGGTAACTTCAATAGAATTTATCTGCTTGTCAATGTCTTTTAAATGTTACTATTTGTACATTTGTAGAATCATGGTTAGTAAAAGCTACCACTGTGGCAATTTCTAGAAAATAAAACAAAAAAATTCATATTGATTGCAAATCTATCTTCTTAACACAAAATTACAGAAGTTAGGAAAGCACAAAGAACTTTTATTTTCTTGAACCACTTGACAGTAAGTTGTAGACTTGATACCATATCAAGCCCCTGTTGTTAGTATGATTTTTATTATAAACAAGAATACTCTTCAATACCACTTTCAATATCAGTGAATTAGCACTGATACATTACTACCATCTAATCCTCAGGCTACATTAAAGTTTTGCCAAGTGGTATCCTAATGTTTCTTAGAGAAAAATAATCTAGTTCAGAATCATACATAGGAAATAATTCTCTTGTCTCTATAATCGCCTTCAAGCTGGAGCAGTCTTCAGTCTCTTTGTCTTAATGAATTTGACACTTTTGAAGATTAGAGGCCAATTATCTTATAGATCAGCCTTCACTCCAGGATTAGCAAATGTTTCCTTGTGATTTGATTTAGGCTTTCCATCTCTGATAAGAATATCACAGGAATAATAATGTGTTCCCTGTATTGCACCTGATCAAGTATCATATGATTTTAATTTGTCTCCAGTTACTGATGGTGTTCATCTTAATCACTTGCTTATGGTGGTGTTTGTCAGGCTTTTCTATCATGTCATTGATGTTTTCCGCTTTTAAATTAATATGTACTCAGGGAGAAATTACATTCATACCTTATACATTTTCCATTCCTAGTCATACTTTCAACTTATTTATTAATCTATTGATATCTGTATAAAACCCATGGTTTTCTATTTTATTAAATGCATTGAGATCTTTTAATATCATTATTTAGTTTGATGTTAAAATTATTCCTGGATTGGTCAGGGGGAGAAGCTCTCGCAAGTTGGCTCCTGTGTTCTTTTGACATGTCCCCATAATTCTTTGACCACTTTATTTTCATGGACAACAAGATGTTTTAGATTCATTTTGTACTTTCCATGAGCCAAAATTAGAATCAACCATTTCTACAAGAAGCCTTGGTTTCTTTTAGAGGGAAATAATACAGGTATATCTCAGCTATATTATAGGTTTGGTTCAATACCACTGCAATAAAGCAAATATTGCAATAAAGCAAGTCAAATGAATTTTTTGGTTTCCCAAACTTTTGCATATAAAAGTTACATTTACACTATAGTATACTCTAATAAAGATGCAATAGCATTATGTCTTAAAAAACCAAACATACATACCTTAACTTAAAAATCCCTTAATTGCTAACAAATGCTAACTATCATCTGAGCTTTCAGTAAGCCATAATATTTTTGCTGGTGGAGGGTCCTCCTTCAATGTTGATGGCAACTGACAGATCAGGGTGGTGGTTGCTGAAGGTTGGGGTGGTTTTGGCAATTTCTTAAAATAAAACAATGAGATTTGCCGCATCAATTGACTCGTCCTTTCACGAACGATTTCTCTGTAATATGTGATGCTGTTTGATAGCATTTTACCCACAATAGAACTTCTTTCAAAATTGGAGTCAATCCTCTCAAATCCCGCTGCTGCTTTATCAACTAAGTTTATATAATATTCTAAATCCTTTGTTGTCATTTCAACAGTCTTTAGAGCATCTTCACCAAGAGCAGATTCCATTTCAAGAAACCGCTTCTTTTTCTAATCCATAAGAAGCAACTCCTCATTCATTAAAGTTTCATTATGAGATTGCAGCAATTCAAATATAATAATAATGAGGAAGTTTGAAATTTTGCCAGAGTTACCAGAATGTGGCAGAGAGACCCAAAGTGAGAAAATTCCGCTGGAAAAATGGCACCAATAGACTTGCTTCATGCAGCATTGCCACAAACCCTCAATTTGTAAAAAAAAAATTACAGTATCTACAAAGTATAATACAGCAGAGTGCAAAAAATGTGGTATGCCTCTATTTAGAAGTCAAGAACATGTTCTGGTTGTGTTCCTGGTGAATGAGGAGTCAATACTAATAGCCCTTCTCAGGGAACAGATCTAGAGAATATACATAAGAATATACATACAGTCATATACACACAAAATTAAATCTGAGTCTAATCTAATCTAATCTAATCATCTATCCAACTATTTATTGGAAATCATGTCTTCACCCTGATGTATCCAATCAAACACCACAAGATTAATTCTAGTTTTCTCACTTTTTGTATTTTTAACTTCCTTCTCCACTCAAGAAAACTGCTTTTATTATTTTAAATGTCTTTATTTTTTTTAAGATTTTATTTTTGAGTAATCTCTATTCCCAACGTAGTGCCTGCACTCACACCCCTGAGATCAAAAGTCACATGCTCCACTGACTGAGCCAGCCTGGCACCCCTATGTTTACTTATTTTCCTAATCGCATGTATCTAACTGATCTTCCATCTCTACAGGCACATGCCCCCTGCACAGATACCTCTACTCCCTGCATACGTTCTGATTTCCACTGTGGGCAACGCCCCCCTCCATGGATGTCCTTCTCACCATATTTGATACTTCGACTTTAGGGTTTTTTAAATATATAAATCTCACTTTTGTGCATCTCTAATTTTCACCACAGTCTTCAATTTTTTAAAGCTATTTGACTTTCTATTTCAATTAACACTAACATGCATGAAAATATTTTGTTGAATGTATATAATGCATTATCAGTACATTATAGCCATCACTGTCCGTGTGTCACACTATTGTGACACTATTTCAGGACTGCATCCCCCACAGTGGGCACACTCTACAACGTATTTTTCGTGCTATGATAACTTTTCCCATTGAAGAGTGCACTAAGATACTTGTTGCAATATCTAAAAGATACCTATGTATGCATATGTATTTTAAAAATTAGTATGATTATTGGTGTTTAATCAGGACACACATGTTATTTAAATGTTATTGATATTATGATTAGTTTGGACTTAGAGTAGAGCCTTAAATTGTCCTCATGTATATGAACAAATACATGACACTATTTTAGTCCGTGTGTGTGTGTGTGTGTGTTTTGTTTTTTTAGGATTAGGTTTTGTGAGGCTGTAAGCGTTTGTAGAAATCCACTGAACAGAAAATGAGCATAACATGTTGGGAAAGAGCATAGATTTTTTATCAAGGCATCTTGATTTAAAATTCCAGTTCTCCTTTTATTCTTTATATGTTTTGGGAAAAAATTACTTGACCAATTTGTTTCACTCCCTCTTCTCCAAAATGATGATTAAAGAGTATCTACCTCACTAAGTTATGGTGAAAACTAAATGTGTTACTATAAATAAAATAGCCTGACATATAGTATACACTGTGTGTTAACTATTATTAATGCAATATTAAAATATTATTTCCTCAAGATGATATTAATACAATGTGTTCTCAGGGAAGCTAAAATGTAAAGCTTTATTAAATTTCACCTTTCACTGGAGGTCTCTCTTTATGTCTAAGGATATTTAGAAACCAAACTGGTCAATCCCAACTAATTTGCTTATATATGTTAGAATATGGGAATGTTATCTAATTTGATTTCTGTTTCACGTTACCTGACTCTTTTTAATGAATATCCCTCCAGCCAAATTGAATAAGGAAATTGGTAAGTGGCAAATACTTTAGTGAGTTTAGTAAAAGAAACACATAACTGTGGATATCTGGGGAGAACAGCTTGTATTTGCCAGCAAACTAGCCAGAAGGCACATTTAACAATTTTTTCAATCCTTTCACATTTGACAAGTAAAGAATATCCACTGTTTCATGTTTTGCCAAAGGACGGATTGTCCACTTTTATTCACTCTTTCCCATAGCTATCTAAACACCTGAGCAATAACTATTTTTTCATCTTTCTGCCCTGCTTGAGCTACTCATCAATATCTATTTTTTGTTCTCTCCTGTTTTGGAGGATAGATGTCCTTGATTTGAGTAGACTAGTGCTGATTCCTGGTATCAAAGGCTATTTCACTATCTATAGTCTTCAAAGACAATTCAAAGTAACCTTTCATCCCTCTTCCTTGTGGACCATCATTAATGAAACTTGCATTTTTAATGTTACAGTCCTGCTGACCACCACATCTGAAACCACAAGAATGACAGTGCATGCAAAACTCTATCCTACTGTGCTTTTGCTCACTGCCTTGTGAAATTGAGATCTAGTGCAAAAGTCATGGAGTTTTGATACTTCACTTTGAATGGAAGCTTTGTTGTTTTGGCACCAGAAATGAAAAACCTAAGAAGAATTGTTAGTTTACAAAGTTGGATAGCACTGAAATGTTAAAAAAAAAAAAAAAAAAAGGAAAGAAAGAAAGAAAGTAAGTAAAAGTAAAGTGGAAAATATATGCCATGAAATGCTGCAAACCGGGTCATGGAGTTGTCCCTTGCATGATGGAAGCTTTCATGTACTACATTTGGTTAACTTCAGAAATTTAGATGTGTTGGGCTCAACTTACATTATTCAGGTTATTCTTTATAAGATCATCTTAATGACCAATTAATTGATCGCAAAGCATTGGTAAACCTGTTTTACATGGTTTATCCAGAAGAAGTCATTAGAATTAGTTAGGTTTATGCTTTAATAAAGACCTTTCCAAAGCCCTTGACAAAGATTAACTCATTTAGATAAGTACATGTTGTCACTGGTTCTATCAACGAACAAATAAGAATTCATCTGTCAATTGATCTATGTTTTGAAGATTTAGAGAACTAATTTCAGAAATGGGATGAATTTTCAAAGTTGGGTAATTAGTAAATGTAGACAATAGTATAGAAAGCCACCTTAAAAAGATATCATAATTGCTTTCTATAAAAGAGGATGACAGACAGAATCATTCAAAGGATGAATGAAAAGTGACATATAATTTTCTACATATAGGTAGATTTTCAAGCCATACCAATCCCTGAAATACACTTCCAAATAAACATAAACAAATCCATACTTCGGTTAAGCTAGTCTTTTATGGTAATAAGAAGTAGTATGTCATAGATGTTAAGAGCAAAATTAAAGTAAAACAAAACAAAACAAAATAACATTCAGTAGCAATAGTGCCATGTTTTGTATTCATTCAATCAATAAATTATGTTATGAATCTACTATGCTCAGACACTATGCTAGGCATTTATGATGCAAGAGTGAATTAAAAAAAAAATCTCCTTCCACCTTAAGAATGTACATTCCACTATGATACTGGGAAAATTACCTAAACACTGAAAGTCAGTCATCTAGTATATAAAATAGAAGTAATAAGAGTACCCCATCTGGTGGCTGAAAATAAAATAGATTATTCCCTTGCCCATAATCAATGATCAATGTTACCTTTCATTATTATTGTTGCTACCACCATCATCATCATTGGAATCCTAGATAAAAAATAATTATTATATTGTCCTGTATTATCATAAACAGCACAAATGCTAATGATTAGATTTGTACAAAGTGATTGAAAGGGATTTACATCTTTTTGCAAAATGGTTCTGAAGGACAAATATTATTTTTTTCTAGCATAGCACACATGAGACCATTTCTAAACATGATTTCTGGATGACTAATATAAAAGCTGACCCACATACATTTATTAATGTTCTTTTGGAGTAAACTGTACCAATAAAATTGTTTAAGAAGATAAATATGTAGAGAAATTTTTGAGATCACAACTTTTTAGGTTGTTCAGTAATTTGATGATGTAGTTTGTCCCTTATTTCTCCAAAAGTAATTGTATACTTTTAGAATTGAAATCCATCCACCATCCCCCATCCATCCAACTGTATAGTTAAATCCTTCAAGAGACTTCCACTTTTGTATGTTCTCTACTATCTTAGTAGAAGGATATAAAAGTCATTAAAACACAGTTTTGTCCTTGAAATAGAAACAGTAGAATTGGAAATACAGGTAAGTGCATATATTTATATTGATTCAATTATATGACAGAAATTATTATTTCAAAAGCATCTATTCTGCCACCATATCTATCTCTCCTTTTATGTGCCCATGACATCCACTGGAAGAGCCAGATAAATCACCCAACACAGCTTCCTGAATTTCAAGTTCTAGGTTGAGGCTAGTTTGCTTTTCCAAATCTGCTTTGAGTCCTCTTCCTCATTGGCTTCCTTTATGACTAGTCTTATATGGCTTAATATCATAACTCCTTCCCTTTGTTAAGTGTGATTTATTGAATTTATTTTGGATTCTAAGACCTGAGCTTGGTTTTGTACATTTTTATGTAACTCTATGAGAGACTGGCTTTTTACCATACACTAGACCTGGGTATTTGAGCACATGGTGCCATATACTCCAAGTATGCAAGGAAATGGAGAGCAAACAACAAAAATATAAGGGCCTAGGGAATTACAGGGAATAGTTGATTCACATCTTGCATGAAAGGTAGGTTTTTGGATGGCACATGAAACAAGAGTTGTACTTAATACGAGGCCAAAAGGAGATAGGCATTACATCAGAATGAGTTAAATACTGCAGATGTTTCCTCCAGCATTGGAACAGATTTAACAATAGATGAAAGAATTGGCTAGTAGTAATATTCATTGTAATAAAAAATGACACCATCAATATCCCTGTGTCACACATTACTTAAGCATATATTAATCCACCTAATTTTCTAATAATCTTAAGCAATAGTTACTCCCCCAATTTTATAAATGAGGCAGTTTAGACCAGAGTGATTATATGGAAGAGTGATAGTATGCATGCAGCCCATTATCCAGGTATATGGAGGCTTTAAATAAAAGCAAAGGAATTGCTGCTTATAAAATGTTATCATATTCATCTAAATTTCTCATAGCTGGGAGAGAGTTAACTCTTGTGACTCTGTTAGTTAAGTGCAAGTCCTCTGGAATAAGCTTTCCTAGGTACCAAATTCTGCCACTTCCTATTTCCTAGGCATCAACTTCCACCACTACCAATTCCACCACTTGCTCTGTGGGATCTTAAACAAGTTACTTGATCTCTCATGTTTGTTTTTCTCATCTGAAAGCAGTGTTGTGAGACATCATTTCATATAAAGCAGTTAAGATTATGCTTGGCAGTTAATAAGCATTCAGTAAATGATATCTGCTCTTGTTAATTAATATTTATTATCATGTACTATTAATTCTTCCCTTTCCTATCTTCAAATGGTATGTTATTCTACTCTTTTTATGTCTCAGCCTAAGATATTTCCACTTATTCCCTACTCAAAAGAATGAAGATTCGTTTCTGTCACAGTGCACATCTATTCCTGTCTCTGTCCTCCTAATTTATTTATTTTTTAGATAGTATCATTTACCTTTAAATTAGGAGTCAAAAAGTCACTGTGTCCATGGAACAGGCAATTAATTCGCCCCCTTTGGCCCTTCTTTGAGCTCCTGTCCTCTCTTACACCTTCCAGCCCTGAGTTGAAGGTGTGTGGATTTATGCTTGTCAGATTGGCTCTCATTTTTAATTGGATAATCTGGTATTTCCTCCCACAGAAGCATCCATTAAACAGACTTCCACAGCCTTCCTACCTTCCAGGAAATTGCTGAACTCTTTTATTTGCTATGTTCCCTCTCCTGTATCTTTGCTTATCTACCTACAAACTTAGAGTTACATTTTAATTTTAATTTTTAATTGGTTTACTATAATTTACATTGATTCTGAAGAAGATATAGAGAAATGTGTGTGCTCACTTCTTATTCTTACAGGCCTATCTTGGTCTTTCTACAATTGGTAGTGAGACAATAAAATGATCTACTAATTAGGGTAACATCAAAGAAGTGTTCAGAAGTAAATTCTGGGTTTTAAACTTTTTAAACTTTATTTTAAGGATTTTTTTCATATTTTCTATTTTACGTGAGTAATGTGAATGGGAAGTTTATAGGATCTTATTTGAGGGAAGTCTTGTTGGTTATCAGGGGATATAGAAATGTTTTAACGTAGCAATGGATAATATTACCATAGAGATGTACTTTAGTATTTTTTACTCACTTAAAAATGACTTATACTCTCTTCTAAACATGCGTATGTGTGTGTACATATTTATGAATATGTATATATTTATATACATCATGAGATATGTATGTATCTCTCAGTATACTTGATGATTCTATCACAGAAAGCAAATATTCTAACAGAAAAAAAAAAACAACTTTGGGATTTCTCATGTCAATTGTATTCTTTTTTTGTATTTTATAGAAAACATCTTTATCTCTAATGCTCTGGACTATAAATGTCAGCTTATAATAAAGCAACTATAAACAACCAAATAAATCTGTATCTGTTTATACCAATGCATAGGTGATTTCAATCAGAAATATATGCCACAGTAGGAAATGGAGCTGGAAATATACCAGGTGGAAGAGAGGCAGATTAAGTCCGTATGATCTTATTCTGTTGATATTTTGCAATTAGAATTACTAATGATTTCCAACATTAAAATTAAAACTCATTTAAAATATAGTAATTTTAATATAATATTCCCTTGAGAATACTATGACATTCCTAAAGTGTATGCATGGGAAAAAACAGCAGTTAGGGTACCTTTGTGTGAGAAGTATGTTTCTGTTATTTTTATTGTAGGAAATGGAGGAGAAGTGTTTCAATCAGCGGACTTCTAAAAGGTGAGACCGAGGTCATCAGTTGAAATAAAACAGCCATGTCTCTAAAAGCAAAACAGATCCCTTAATAAACTACTTCTCAAAATGAACATGGCTTATTTAACACTAGAGAATAGAAGAAGTATTAAACACAAATGCTCCCATCTGTGTATGTTTCCAAGTATATCACAAAATAGATGTTTTTTGTGTCTGTTCTTCAGCTTCTATTCTTTTGAGCAGTTTGCTTCGTGTTCTTAAGCAGCCCAGAGTTAGTTGTTAAATTCTAGAGAGCAGGCTGTGTTTGAAAGATCTTAGAATTCTGAACTTCACTCTTGGTATGGCTGAAAATGTTCCCTGATTGATCTCTCTCTTGCATATCTCATTATGTTCCCATGCTCATTTAGGATTGGATATAAAGAAGTGTAAAAGAGATGAGTAGTTTCTGAACCAGTAGTCATTTGCTGCAATGCAGGGCACTTGTTTTTAGCCATCATCTTTCTTATCTTTACACATCGACACATTTCTAAACTTTTAAAATCAAATAATTCTTATTTATCCTTGATAAATAGTAAATAATTGAGCTCAGTCATCAGCTTCTATTTCCTTTTTTTTAAAATATTTATTTATTGGGCGCCTGGGTGGCTCAGTTGGTTAAGCCACTGCCTTCGGCTCAGGTCATGATCCTGGAGTCCCTGGATCGAGTCCCGCATCGGGCTCCCTGCTCGGCGGGGAGCCTGCTTCTCCCTCTGACCCTCCCCCCTCTCATGTGCTCTCTCTCTCTCATTCTCTCTGTCTCAAATAAATAAATAAAATCTTTAAAAAAAATAATAAAATAAAATATTTATTTATTTATTTGAGAGAGAGAGAGAGAGCACGAGGGGTGGAGATGGAGGGGCAGAGAGGCAGAGGGAGAGAATCTTCAAGCAGACTCTCCACTGACCGGGGAGCGGGGTGGAGGGCTTGATTTCAAGACCCATGAGATCAGGACCTGAGCCAAACCAAGAGTGGAGGCTTAACTGACTGAGCTACCCAGGCACCCCAGCTTCTATTTCCTTTTATGACAGATTTGTGGAGTTTAAGGGAATAGCATCTCAAAGGTGTCCTTATATCCAAATAGTAGTTGAAATGAAAGCCGAGTAGTAACTATTCTTTGTAATGTCTTTGTACTAGGTCCATAGTCATAACTTACATGCTATTGACACTTTGTAATTTATAGAACAAAACATAAACAAAAGCAAACCATTCCATGAAGATCCTTTACCATTTCATCATTTGTTTTCCCTCATTTGTGATTTCACAATATATATTATTTAAAGTGGAGTTGTTAGAGTGTATAATAACTCAAAGTATAAGCCACTTAAACCAAACTCAGCTTTTTGGTGTCCTGCTAACCACAAATCCTATACTTCAGCAGCACAGAAATTCCCAGGGTCTATGTGGTGAATAGAACAGTGCTGAAAAATGAGCTCCAATGTATCCCGGAATTACCACAGGGATTAATTTCCATTTCAGCTATTAACAATCATTTTTATTCATACAACACAACTGCTAACAAATTCTAGGCAATATGCCAACCTTGGGGACTCAGATATAAAAGACTTGGGCCCTGTCCCCAATATGTGGAATATGTTGTGTGGATTTTGAATTTCTAGTCCTCTTAGAAAAATATTTTCCGTTTTATTTGGTCAAGTCCTCTGAGAAAAGTGGGGCATTTATTTAATCAAGACAATAATACAGGTCTTTACAGGATCCCTCTGAATCACTAAAGCCACTCTAGAGCTGACTTTACTTTGTAGAATGGATGATAAGGTTATTATTCTTTAAAATAGACAATTGAAATTTATTTTGAGAAAGATTTTTTTTAGTTAAAAAAGTTTACATTATCGAATTTAAACTCTCAACAGATTATCACAGTATTTTTCAGACATATTTATTATTACTACATGATCCATGAAGATAAACCAAAGAAACATTAAGACAATCTGTAAACATGTCTAAGTATTAACTATACGTATATTTGAGATTGTCTATTTTTTTCTTACCTATGAAGTATAACAATCTCGATTAATACTTGTATGGATAGAGGATTTTGTCAGTTAGATGTGTTTTGAATGCTATTTCTGTTATGTAATAGTGACCTTGAAGATCTAGTTCATTTGTTCTAAAATAAATTCTGTTCTCTGTTATCTGTCAATAAAAGATCATCAGTAAACATTTTGCAAAATGTTTAAAACCATAAACTATTCTATTTACAAAATAATACATGTGAAATACTTAACAAATAGCTCTTATTTGCGGATATGTGTTGTATGTGTGTAGGTAGAAGACATTCACACATGTACTTACTTTTTGTATTACAAGAAGAGTTTGAAGCAATTTGAAACAAATAATGAACAAAGACTAAAAATTACTAGATGGGGGATTCACTTCTGGATATGGTGGGAAAACTTTTATATTACTAACTCTCCAACAGATAAAAATCTGGAATATTTTTTTAAGATTTTATTTATTTATTTGACAGAGAGAGAGAGCACAGCCAGGGAGCCCTAGGCGATGCGGGGCTCAATCCCAAGACCCCAGGATCATGACCTGAGCCAAAAGCAAAAGCTCAACTGACTGAGCCACCCAGACTCTGCTGGAAACATATTTTTTTAAAAAGTATTTGCAGCAATTGAAGAATGAATAAATGCAGGGGAACAATGGGAAAGCAAACAAAATATTAAAAAGGGGAATTGCAGTGACTGATACTTTGTGTTCATGAAGGTTTATTTTCCGCCTGAAGGCACTTCCCAAGCTACAAGACAGACATGAGGTTGGTAAAACACAATAGGAAAATTTCAATTTCGCCAGCTTTCGGAGTCAGAAGATAGAGTCCAGGAGAGCCATAGTGGCTGGAAAGTGAGGTGAAGTCTTATAAAGGAGGCAGCTATGCAGTAGGGAAACCCCAAAATCTGAAACTCCATCCCAATGCATGGCTAGTTTTTGAACTGTATATGTGTGGGGAAGACTTCAGCAAGTCCAGTGGAAAGGAAGAGCTGGGAAGTTGGAAACACTGTGGACTGGAGATTTCATCTGCTGCCTATTGCAGAGGAAACTGGAATTTGAGACCAGTCAAGGAGTCTACTTGTTAAAACAAAAATCAACATTCTTTGATGTGTTTATTGAGAGGATCCTGCAATTTTTACACTTTATTCTATTAATATGGCATATCACATTTTTTGATTTGCATGTGTTGAACCATCTTTGCCTCCCAGGGATAACTCACAGTTGATCATGATGCATGATCCTTTTTTTAAAAAAAAAGATTATTTATTTATTAATTAGAGAGAGAGAGATAGAAAGAGAGAGAGCACAAGCAGGGCAGCATGCAGAGGGAGAGGGAGAAACAGACTCCCCGCTGAGCAGGGAGCCCAATGTGGGACTTGATCCCAGGAACCTGGGATCATGACCTGAGCCGAAGGCAGATGCTTAATGGATTGAGCCACACAGGCACCTGATGTATGATCCTGTTAATGTTCTGTTGAAAAGTAGGTTTACTAATATTTTATTGAGAATTTTTTCACCTATATTCACCAAGGATACTGGTGTGTAGTTTTCTATTCTTGTAGCATCCTTATCTGGCTTTGGAATCAAGGTAAAGCTGGCCCTATAAGTTTAGAGTGTTCCCTCCTCTTCATATTTTGGAAGAGTTTGACATGGATTGGCGTTAATTTTTCCTTAAATGTACTGTAGAAATCATAGTGAAATCATCTGGTCCTGGGCTTTTTTGTTGTTATTGGGAGGTTTTTGGTTACTGTTTCAGTCTCCTTACTCATTAGTGATCTGTTCAGATTTCCTATTTCTTAATTATTTTTTCTTGGTAGGTTATACGTTTCTAGTATTTACTCATTTCTTCCATGTTATCTGATTTGTTGGTGCTCCTAGTAGCCTCTTATATTCCTTTGTATATCTATGATGTGAGTTGTAATTTCTCTTCTTTCGTTTCTAATTTTCCTTATTTGAGTCTTCTTTTTTCCTTGTTTAATGTAGCTAAAGTTTTGTCTAATATGTTTATCTTTCAAAAACCAAATCTTAGTTTCAATGGTTTTTCTTCTATTATGTTTCTAGTCTCTATTTTATTTATTTCTGCTCTAATCTTTATTATATTTTTCATGCTGTTAACTTTGGACTGAGACTGTTCCTAATTTTCTAATTCCTTTATATATAAACTTAAGCTGTTTATGTGATAACTATTTTGCTACAAATTTTCCTCTTTGAATTGCTTTGGCTGCATCCCATAATGTTTGGAATGTTGTTTTATTTTCAGTAGTCTCAAGATTCTTTCTGATTTTCCTTTTATTTCTTCTTTGACCCATTGGTTGTTGAGGAATGTGTTAATTTCACTGCATTTCTGAATGCTTCCATTTTCCTCCTGTTATTGATTTCTAGTTTCATACCATTGTATTCAGAAAAGACACTTGATATTATTTCAATCTCATATTTGTTAAGGCTTGTTTTGTGGTCTAGCATTTGATCTCTCCTTGAGAATGTTCCCTGTGTGCTTCAGAAGAGTGTTTTCTGCTGGTGTTGGATCAAATGTTCTGTATATGTCTGTTAGGTCCATTTGGTCCATGGTGTTATTCAGGTGTGTTGTTTCCTTATTAACTTTGGGTGTTATATTCCATGTTAAGAGTGGGATAGTGAAGTCCCCTACTATTACTGTATTGTTGTCTATTTCTCCCTTCATTTCTGTTAATATTTGCTTTAGATATCTAGATATGTTAACTACATATATTTTTACAATTTTTATATACTCTTGATGAACTGACACCTTTGTTACTATATGGTGACTTTCATTGTCTCTTGTGACCAATTTTGCATAAAGCCTATTTTATTTAATATACGTGTAGCCACTCTTGTTCTTTTTATTTTCATTTGTGTGGAATATCTCTTTCCATCTCTTCACTTTTCATCTATGTGTCCCTTAAGCTTAAGTGAGTCTCTTGCACACAGCATATAGTTTGATCTTGTTTTTTTGTTTTGTTTTGTTTTGTCCATTCAGCCACTCCATGCCTTTTGATCAAGAATTTTGTCTATTTATGTATAAAGTAATTATTGATAGGTTAGGACATACTATTGCCATTTTAATTGTTTATTTGTGTTTTTTAAGTTTCTTTCTTCCCTTCTGCTTCTGTTGCTGTTTCTTTGTGATTTTTTTTTTTTAATATACAGTATGTTTTAATTCCTTTCTCTTGAATGTTGTATATATACCACAGGTTTTTTCTTGTAATTACCATGAGGCTTTCATATTTTATTGATATAGCAGTCTATTTTAAGTTTATGACAACTTACCCTTGATTGCATACAAAAACTCTACACTTTTACTTTTCCAACACCCATATTTTATGCTATTGATGTCAGACTTTATATAATTTTATATTGTGCATTTATTATCAAATTATTTTAGCAAAAGTTATTTCTAATATTATTGTTTAACTTTCATACCATCATTACAGCATTAGCATATTCTGAATTGACCAATATTTGCCTTTACTTTATAGTTTTATGCTTTTATATGTTTTCCTGTTATTACTAGTATCCTTTCATTTCAACTTCAAGAACTGCTGTTAGCATTTCTTAGAAGGCAAGTCTAATGGTGATGACCTCCCTTAGATTTGTTTACCAGAAAATGTCTCTCTCCTTCATTTCTGAAGGACAGTTTTGATGGGTATAGTAATCCAGGATGGTATTTTTTTTAAGATTTATTTATTTATTTGAGAGAGAGAGGGAAGGAGAGAGAGTATGAGCAGGAGGGGCAAAGGGAGAGGGAGAGAGAATCTTCAGCAGACTCTGCGCTAAGTGCAGAGCCTGATGGGTAGCTCAGTCTCACAACCCTGAGATCATGATCTGAGACAAAATTAAGAGGTGAATGCTTAACCAATTGTGCCAACCAGGCACCCCCAAGGTGGTATTTTTTAAAGCACTTTTAATACATTATCTATTCCCTCTGTGCCTGCAAGGTTTTTGCAGAAAAATAGCCTAATGGAAGTTCCCTTATATATGATAAGTATTTTTTCTCTTGCTGTTTACAAAGTTGTCTCTTTGTTTTTGATGTTTAATTGTATTGATCTTGCTCAGAGTCCTTTTAGTGTTCTGTATCTGGATGTGCATGTTTCTCTCAAGACTTAAGAAGTTTTCAGCTATTATTACCTAAAATAAGCTTTTAGCCCTTTTTGCTCTTTCTTCTCCATCTGGAACTTTATGATATGAATGTTTGTTTGCTTGATGTTGTCCCATAATTCATTCAGCCCTTTTTCATTTTTTCATTCTTTTTTTTCTCCAGAATCATAGTCATGCTGAGTTGGAGCCAGTTTTGGGGCTGCCCTGGGTCTGCAATGGGGTCTAGGATTGGCATACTTGTTACTAGAGGCTAGAGCAGGTATGGATTCTCTCTGGTGCCCTGGGTGGATGGAACTGCTTCCAGTATCTTATTCAATAGAATGGCACTGGGACAAGGATCTATTTAGGGTCCACAGTTGGGTCTTCAACCAACAGGCTTATTGCCAGATATGCAGATGTTGTGGCTTCTGCCAGGTCCTGGGAGAGCTTCTTCCTGATCACTGTATGGGCTTCTAGGTGGACAGAACTTGCCCTGCACTGTGGCTGAGAGGGGCCTAAAACCAAACCCTAGTGCTATTTCAGGTTCCAATGCCAATACTGAGGTCTGCAGATCGGGTTCTGAAGGTATAAATGCCCATGTCTCCCACTAGAACCCTTAGTTGACTAGACTGCTCCCTAAAACTGGTTAGAGGGGCTGGAGCCAAGTATTGGACTCTTTTTTGATATCCTAGTGTGCATATGTGAGCATTTATTGTGGGATCTCTGTGACTGCAGGGCTGCATGTGGACTATGGCTGGTAAGGGGTTGGCACTGATTATAGGGCTCTTTCAGGATCTTTGGGGATGTAGACAGAAGTGTTCCCTGCTAGGTTCCTTGGCTAACAGTATTCCTATGGGCTATGTCTGGGAGTGGCTGGAGTGGGGTAAAGAGCCCTTAGAGGATCTCTGGGGACACATGAGAGTGTCTTCCACTGGGATTTTCAACCCTCAGGACTCCTGACATATTGTGGCCATAAGGGGGCTGGGACAAGCTATAGGTCATTTTTAGGATCTTCAGGGATGCAGATGGAAGTGTCTCCTTTTAGGTCACCGTGCCAGCAGGATTGTTTACAGACTATGGCTGGGGTGGGCTGGAGTTCTGTTACAGGTTCCTTTCAGGATTTATAGTTTGGTTGAGCTTGGTGGGCTTATCTCCAGGGGCTCCTGAACCATGGCAGTGAGTCTTGGGCTGCTCCAGGGTTTCACTTTCCTACCTGTGTCCCTAAGTTCCCCCAAAGACACTTTTGTCTGTGGATGGATGTCAAATTGTTGTTGAGAGGGGATATGAGAAGGGGATGAATTATTTGGCCATCTTGCTGATGTCACTTGAGATTTATTTTAGATTTAAGACATACATAAGCCTAAGTGAAGGCAGGGCTCTGTGTGTGTGTGTGGGGGGGGTAAGATGTTCCATTCAAATGGTAACCAAAAAAGAACAAGGTGGCTATACTTATTTCAGACAAAATAGACTTTAAGTCGACAACTGTCACAAGAGACAAGAAGGTCATTATATAATGAAAAAAGAATCAATTCAACAGGAAGATATAAGTTATAAATATATATGAACTCAGCATCAAAGCACCTAAATATATAAAAAAAAACATTGGCAGATCTGAAGGGAGAAATAGACAGCAATACAATAATAGCAGGAGACATCAATACTCTGCTCTCTATAATGGATAAATCATCCAGATAGAAAATCAGTAAGGGAACAGCAGTCTTGAATAACACTATAGAACAAATGGACCTAACAGATATATACATAACATTCTATATAGTAGCAGCAGAATACTTGTTTTCAAGTGCACATAAAATAGTCTCCAGGATAAGCCACATGTTGGGTTGCAAAACAAGTCTTAACAAAATTAACAATATTGAAATCATTCCAAGTATCTTTTCCAACATGGAAACTGAGCAACATACTCTTAAACAACTACTGGATCAGATAAGAAATTAAGTTGGAAATCAGAAAAATAACTTGAGACAAATGAAAATGAAAACACAACATACTAAAACTTATGGAATGAGACAAAAGCAGTATAAGAAGGGAAAAACATTAAAAATTGATGAAATAAGAGTTGTTTTTTGGGGGGAAAACAGACAAACTTTAGCTAGACTAAGAAAAAAGAGAGAAAACTCAAAATCAGAAATGAAGGAGGAGACATTGCAACTGATCCATAGAAATAAAAAGAATATAAAGTACTCTTATGAACAAATATACACCAACAAATTGGGCAGCTTAGAAGTGGATACATTCCTAGAAACATACAACCTACCAATTTGGAATGAAAAAGAAATTGAAAGCCTGAACAGAGCAATAACACATAAGAAGACTGAATCAAAAAACTCCCAACGAAGAAAAGCCCAGGACTACATGGCTTAATTGTTAAATTCTATTGACAAAAGAAGAATTAATACAAATTCTTAAACTCTTCTAAAAATATAAGAAGAGGGAATACTTCCAAACTCATCTATGAGGTCAGCATCACCCTAATATCAAGGCCAAACAAAGTGACCACAACAAAAGAAAACAAAAGACTTGTTCAAAAAAAGGCTGATATCTGTGATGAACATAGATGCAAAAATTCTCAACAAAATACTAGCAAACTGAATTCAAAATCACATTAAAAGGATAATATACCATGAGTAAGTAAGCTTATCCCTAGGTGCAAGGTAATTGATTTGTGATATGCACAAATCGATCAATGTGACCCACCATATTAACAGAATGGATAAAAATCATATAGTTATTTCAATAAATGCAGAAAAGTTTTGACAAAATTCCATTTACTATTTCAGGATAAAAATGCTCAATAAATTAGCTATATTCAGAACTTACCTCATATAAGAAAGTGAAAAACCCATAGCTAATGTCATACTCAATAGTGAAAACTGAAAAATTTCCTCTAAGATCCAGAACAAGACAGGATGCCCACTCTTACCTGTCCTATTCATACAGTACTAGAAATCTCAGCTAAATTAAGAAAAAAAAAAATTAAAGGCATTCAAATTAAAAAAGAAGCAAAACTATTATCTTTTGGCAGATGTGATCTGATACATAGAAAATACTAAAGACTACTCACACACACACACAATGTGTGAATTCAGTGAAGTTTCAAGATATAGGATCAACAAAACAATCAGTTACATTTCTATACTCTAACCTATCCAAGAAGAAATAAGGAAAAAAAAAAATCCATTCACAATGGCATCAAAAAGACTAAGATACTTAGGAATTAATTTAAGCAAAGAGGTGAAATCCTGTGCATTGAAAAATACACACATTTAACAAAGATTTTTAGAAAGACAGAAATAAATGGAAAGATATCCTGTGCTCATAGATTGGAAGAATTAATATTGTTAAAATGTCCATAATCCCCAAAGGAATCTATAGATTCAATACAATCTCTATCAAAATCTCATTGGTATTTTTTAAAGAAATAGAAAAAATAATTCTAAAATTCATTTGGAGCCACAAAACAAACAAACAAAAACCTGACTGGCCAAAGCAATTTTGAACAAGAACAAAGCTGGAGCTATCACAATCTCTGACTTCAAAACATACTGAAAAGATACAGTAAACAAAACAGCATGGTGCTGGCATAAAATCAGACATAGAGATCAATGGAACAGAATAGAGAGCTCATAAATAACTCACACATTGGTCAACTGATCTTCAACAGGGGTGCCAAAATTACACAATAGGGAAATGATAGTTTCTTTAATAAATGGTGCTAGGGAAATAGATATTTACATGCAAAAGAATAAAATTAGGCACTTATCTCACAACATATACAAAAATCAACTCAATATGGATCAAAGACTTAAGTGTAAAATCTGGTGTTGGACTGGGCAATGTTTTCTTGGATATGATGCCAATAGTGCAGTTTACAAAAGCAAAAATAGATTAATGAGATTACATGCAACTAAACAGCTTTTACATGGCAAAAGAATAATTAACAGAGTGAGAAGGCAACCTGTGTCATAGAAGAAAACATTTGCAGCCCATAAATCTAATTTGGGTTAATATCCAAAATATATAAGCATCTCAACAACTCAATAGCAAGAAATAAATAACCCAGTTTAAAATAAGCAAAGGCTCTGAATAGACATTTCTCTAAAGAAGACATAGAAATGGCCAACAGGTATATGAAAAAGTGCTCAACATCAATAATCATAAAGGGAATGCAAATCAATACCACAATTAGGTATCACCTTACCTGTTGGGATGGCTATTACCAAAAAACAAAGAACAAATATTGGCAAAGAGATGGAGAAAAGCCCTGTACACTTTTGGCAAGAATGTGAATTAGTATAGCCAGTATGAAAAACAGTATTGAGGTTTCTCAAAAAGTTAAAAATAAAATTGCCATATGATCTAGCAATCACACTTATGGGTATATATTCAAAGGAAAAAAATCTATGTCTCAAATATATATCTGCATTTCCATGTTCACTGCAGCATTATTCACTATATCCAGCATATGGAAACAATCCAAATATCCACTAATGAATAAATGGGTAAAGAGCATGTGGAATATACAGATAATGGAATATTATATAGCCTTTAAAAAGGATGGAATCCTGCTACTTGAGACAACATGAATGAACCTTGAGGACGTTACGCTAAATGAAATAAACCACACACAGAAAGACAAATATTGCATGATTTCACTTACATGTGGGCTCTAAAATAGTCAAACATATAAAAACGGAGTAGAATGGTAGTTGCCAGGGCTAGGGGCAAGGGGATAATGGAAGGTATTGGTCAAATAATAAAAAGTTTCAGTTATGCACAATTTCTGGAGATCTGCTGAAAAGCATAAGACCTATAATTAATAATACTGTATTGCATACTTAAAATTTTGCTAAGAGGATGGATCTTACATTAAATGGCCTTACCACAAATGAAAGCAAAATAAAACAATACGAAAAACAAAAACAAAGGGGCAGGATAAAACTTTTCGAAATAATGAATAAATTTATGACATTGATTGCAGTGATGGTTTCTTGGTGTATACTTATATCCAAATATATCAAGTTGTATACATAAATATCTAAAGTTTTTGTTATGTCAATCATACCTCAATGAAGAGGTTTAAAAAAACATTTTCCTTATCAAGCATACTATCTAAAAACTAGGTAATCCACAGACCACGATAAAATACTTTGGAAAAATATGTATATTATAATATATATGAAAACCAACATGTATCTAGAATATGTATTTTGAATTTCTACAACTCAATAGTAAACATTTTCAAATGGGCAAAATATTTGTATTGATTAACACGTGGAAGATACGCAAAAATTCAGCAATGCACACAAAAAAGTGCTTAGCATTATTATCATCATCTGGGGAATGAAAGAACCTTCTCTGAGGTATCACTATTTTTCTACTAGAATGGCTAAAATTTAAAAGACTGACTGCAGCAAGTATGGTGAGGTTATGAAATACCAATGATATTAAACACTGCTGATAAGGTAAAATGGCATGTTGGAAAATTTGTCAGTTACTCTTGTTTTTAAGATTTTATTTATTTGTCAGAGAGAGAGAGAGAGAAATAAAGAGCGAGCACAAGCAGGGGTAGCACAGGCAGAGGGAAAAGCAGTCCTTCCCCCCACCGAGCAAAGAGCCTGGTGCGGGATGCAATCACAGGACCCTGGGATCATGACCTGAGCCAAAGGCAGACGCTTACCAGACTGAGCCACCCAGGCGCCCCTGTCAGTTTCTTTAAGTTAAAAGAAAACACCTACCTTATGACCAAACAGTTTCACTCACAGAGATTCTTCATTGTCCACACAAAGGCCAGCACTCGAATGAACATAAAAGCTGTATTTTTATAAGAGCCTCAAACGGGACTCAACCAAAAGCAATGAACAGAAGATTTGGTAGAGCAATCACAGTATATTCATACTCAGCAGTGCAATGAACTAATCTACTAATAAATGTAACAACTTGGATAAATCTCACAGTAAAAAATTCAGACATAAAAGAGTACCTGTTGTATGTTTCAATTTATATAAAAATCTGAAACACAACTAATCTTGGTTAAAAAAAAGTGGTTCCCTTTATATGGAAACTGACTGGGAAAAACTATAAAAAACATTCTAATATCTTAAAAGAGGTGTGGGTTATATTTTTATACGCATTTGTGAAAATTCATTGAGTGTGCAATTAATACTTCTCATTGCTCTTGGTGCAGAGGTTATCTAACAAAGATTTGGAGACAAATATTGAACATTAACTTGTGGATTCATTTTACACATTTATATGGATTAGACATTCTGCAACTACCTTCTGTGCATCCTAGTCTTGAGCAAATGAGTAAATATACTGAGAACAGAGAATTCCTGGTTACTTGCTGTCAGGGAAGGAAGTTGTAAATGTTCAATGGGGAAACCTAGAATGCACTCTGTGCTGTTGGATTAGATATGGAAGTATCAGTAAAAAGTTGTGTGTTGGGGGGATAGACTGGGGGAGAGAGAGAGGGAGAGAGAGATCTCAGTTTTGTCTCTTAAGAAGGAGGAAGAGTAATGTCACATCAGTAACAATGAGCAAACCCAGGACTTAGATTTCAGTTTCTAAATATCAACCTCCACTGAAAGAATCCAAAGGTCCTTGGAAGAATTACTGATTCTAAGGCTGAGTCAGAAATGTAGAAAATGAGCCTAAAACATCCTGTTTGAGAAAGCAAGACGGTTCTCAAAGAATGATGGTAACACAATGGTAGAATACAGGTGCTAGTTTAAAGTGACTCCCAGTTGCCAATTTTGGGAGAATTTGAGCATCAAAATAAATAATGATATTTGTTGATTATCACTGAATTAAGTAAGAACATATAAGGTCACTTATATAAATAAATAAAGGAATAAATAAGTGGAGAAAAAAAGGATGTTCTACCTTGTAGTAAAACACTAAACACTAAACATAGGAGGTTTAAAGGAGTTATAAAAACATCAATAGATGCTGTGAAATTATAGTGAGAAACACGATATTTAAGATTCTCAAAATACCTTCCCCCTAAATATTTTATTAACTAAAAGGGGATAAAAGTAACCATACAGGCAAAAACCCTGATGGGCACAATCTTAAATATTAAAATGCATCACTGCAGTAAACTCCTACTGTATGCCTCTTGATATGAAGCACCTAGAAGCACACATCCTTTTCATGATATTCCTAATAAAAATGCATATTACCTGGTTCTATCAAGATGAAACTTAGATTGAGAGACATCATACAAAATAGCTGGCCTATACTCCAAAAAACTCACAATGCAAGGCTAAAGAACTGTTCCAGGTTAAAGCTAACCAAGCAACTAAATATAAAAAGTGATCTTCAAGAAAATTTTTTTTTATCTGAGTGTAGTTGAAACACAATGGTACATTAATTACAGGCGTACAACATAGTGATTTGACAAGTTTAAACATTATGCTATGCTCACCAGAAGTGTACAATGCTCTTATAATATTACTGACTATATTTTTTATGCTGTGCCTTATAAAAAGTGATCCTGAATTCAATCCATGACTGGAGGGAAAAGTTATTTTTTAATAATAATTATTATTAATCCCAATAAAGATCATCATTTGGATATATGATGGCATTTGAATGTGAATAACTAATAATAGTATTGTTTCAATATTGTTTTGTGATTTTGATAACTGCTCAGGATGAAAGAAAATGCCCTTTTTCTCAAATAAGACACACTGAGTATTTAGGGTTACAGGGCATACATAATATCTTCATCTTACTCTTAAATGATTTATTTAGAATGATATGTGCACATATGTAAATATCTATGGATAGATAGACCCATAGAGCAAAAAGGAGAAAATATAAATAACGGATGAATCTGGTTCAGGAGTATATGAGAATTCCTGTAAGCCTCTGTGAAATATTCTGTAAGTTTAAAATTAGATCAAATTGAAAATTTCAAAATATAAGTAAGGACCTGTTAAAGACGAAACTTATGAAAGAGGCAGGATGATGAGATGAGAGAGAAACACACAAGCGAGGTCATGGAGATATCTAGATGTCGTGGTGATTCACAAGAGTTCATTTTACCACATTTCACAACGTTCATATGAGTATCTTACACTTTTTAATGAATCACATACATATTATACACCAAAAAATAGGGTTTGAGAAAAGTTTTAGATGAAACATCAAATTACTGCTAAGTCAGTAATTTGAAGCTTCGTTTTAATGACCTGTTTTACCACAGCAAAGAGCCACGATAGCATAAGATAAACAAAGAGAGAGAAAATAAGTAATTAATTTCAAATTACAGATTGTAGAGAAGAGTGACACGTCTGCCCAGATGCAGCAATATTCTGAGGGCTGAAAAGTCACTTCCCAACACCACAGACAGGAAGTTTCTTTCCTGGGACGCTAGTCTCTTGGTGACATGGTTTTACATATTCAAATTTGTAATATTGTTTAATTAGCTTACATTTTGTTTCCAGTGCCTCAGTAATTTTTTGTTTTTAATCAGTAAAAATCATTCGTATTTGATTTTACATTCCTAGTTCATTACTGTTCCGCTTCACTGAGCAGCTCACAATAGTAGTGAAAGAAAGAGACTTTCACTCCGTAACTTGCCTAAATAAACTGATAAACATCTGTGAAGTTATTGGCTACTTTATATTATTGAAAATACTAAAACAATGGCAAGTTGTTGTGAACTGGAAACAAACCTGGAATTAATCTACTAGTATCAAGATTTGAAACTGATCATTTTTGAAATTTTGTGGGGAGCAATTTTGGACATTTGCTCTATTGGGGGAAAGGTTTTCAGCAGTGACTGCCTGATAAAACTTCACGGGTGTAGGTGCCTGCCTTGTTTGAGGCTTACGAAGAAGTATTAACTTTCCAAAGTTTTGTGCTATGAGATTTATAGTAAACTCTTTGTCAGAATCTTGACTTCATTGATTGATATAATCAAAATAAAACAAGTCATTTTCCTTCCTTGCTGCTGAGATAGTAATTTGAATATAAGACATATAATACATATATTGATGGTTGGATACTTTTCTAATAATTATATCTAAATTGTAAAAAATTATCTTAGAACTAATTTGATTTTAGTGAAGATTAAAATATATTTTTCTCAAGATGCTTACCTTTTTTTTTTTAAGATTTTATTTATTATTTGACAGAGAGAGAAAGAGACAGCAAGAGAGGGAACACGAGCAGGGGGAGTGGGAGAGGGAGAAGCAGGCTTCCCGCGGATCAGGGAGCCCGATGTGGGACTTGATCCCAGGACCCTGGGACCATGCCCTGAGCCGAAGGCAGACGCTTAATGACTGAGCCACCCAGGCGCCCTGATGCTTAACTCTTTTTTAAATAGAGAGCTTTATCTGAAGGTAGCAGTGAGGAAGAAAGCAGACACTCTACCTTCTGTATATTGATACACAAAATAGTTGAAAGCAAATTTTTTTTCCATTCTGATTCCTATCATAATCAGGTTTTCCACCTGAACTAACATAGCTATTCATTTGGGGCCCCATATAACTAAAAAGGAAGTTGGAAACTTACTATTGCCAGTAAGTGGCAATTTTCATCCAATGAACATTAAGCAAAATAATATAACAATATAAAAGTAAAATATATGGTGTTGAAAGTTTATTTCAAACGTCCCATTAAATATTTCAATGTTAAAATGTGAGCAGTTATCTAAAATAGTATTTTCAGATGATCATTGCGAAGTATCTTGTTCTTCCTTACAAACTGATACCTCTATACAAGGTAATACATTCAATTTAAATTGCCAAGTCAAGATTATTCATCAAAGCTTATACTTTGTTTGCTTTTCATTCCTTTTTTTTTTTTTTTTTTTAGGTCTGAACTGGGATAAGAAACAATGGAAGAAGCTTTAGAACTCTTCTCACTTTTTATTTAAGAAAACTTATTAACCACTGTAACTTTCATTTTAGAATTAACTAATAGCATCAACAGTTATCTTTCCTTCATAATTATTTCAATAATAACTGGTTGAAAAATTATGTGCTATTTGAGATTTACCTTATGTTTCTTCTCTATTACAAGTAATAGTCACATGACGTTGTGAGCACATGCACCTCAAGTGTCAGTTAATATAATGACAATGTAATCAGGCCACTGTCATACTCAAATAATTAACAGCTGCACTGAGATTGCAACTAGGGCTCAAGAGATATATGTACTTTAGTAATTATCCATGGGGCATAATCCTCACTGCTTTCTCCCTGCCCTCCTTTTCTCCTGCCCTCCTTCCTGCCTTTCCTTCCTTTTTTCCTTATATATGCATATGATGCCCGATATGTATATGGAATTTGTTTTCAGTGCTGCTCACACTTGCCTTAATTATATGAATGAGTAAAGAAAACATCTTATTTAAATGAGGACATAAAATTTGGAGGGAAAAGACACTTCAAAAATTATGAAAATCTTAATTTCAATTGACTCTGCAATTATTTTTAGGAAATTCTTCTTAGAATAAAATCATCTTTATTTTGCACAAAATTTTATCTCCAGAAAAAGGCATGTTATCACTTTCATTTTATTAGAATAAAAAATAGAAAAAAGAAACAATAGTATTTGAGTAAATACATTATGATATATTTACATAAGTATGTTACTAAAATATAGAATAATATCTGATTATATGTGAAACTTTTACATTTATTGGTAAATGCAAGATAAAAAAAATAGGTCCAGATGCACGCATGCATGTGAGCACATTTGTTCAACCAAACTTCTCCATTGGTATGTTAAATACATTAAATTCTTAATATAATACAAATCATACATAGTAGAGATTTTAAATTTATATTCTAAATTCCAATAGCACAAGCTTCCATCAACTTGAGTGGCAAATAGTCTAGAGTTTGCACAGTAGCCTCTTCACTCATTACACTCTGTAGGAGTGCCTGAAAAATCAGGGAATGATTCTTAGATTTTCACTTCTTATCGGAACTGCTTTTACAGTGGTGTAGAATTTCCATGTTCATTACTCTTCATGTCCTTCCTTGCTGATGCTTGTCCTGATGCATATGGGTTGTCATTTTTGCAGGAACCAGCCACTTTTTGTAACAGTACCCATTACAATGACCTGTGGTCACTGCCAGTGCCATTATCATCTACCTCAAAATACCTGGAGTTAACTGCTCTTCTCTCTCTTGATGTGTTATTTCTCAGACAGGTTCCCGTATCTTATCCCCTAGTACAAAACACATCTTTTCCCCAGAGCACTGCTTTACAAATCATGGGTTATGAAACATTAATATGTGTGGAATAAATTTTGTGGGTCATCATTAGAAAATTTTAATTGAAATAAAAAAGTATCAAATTGAAAATAACATAGCACATCAGAGTGAGCAACAGTAAGATTATTTTGTGCAGGTTTTGCATGTTAAACTGTTTTTTTCCTCCAGAGAAAAAAATCAAACCATGGAATAAAAAAAAAATAATATTAATTCATATTTACGGACCATTTTATATTGATGTTTTTATGTAATCATGACAAATCTATGTGTTAGGACTTTATTAAGCCCATTTTGCTCTATGAAGAAACAGAAATTAAGACATTTTAAATAATTTGCCCCAGGTCACAGTTGTAGTTGGTGACAGATCTGGGACTCAAATCTGTCCCAAACCAATGTTCCTGTGCTCCATACGCAGCCTCATTGCCCCCAAATTCTATGTGACAGTAAAAAATTTTGACACATCAGTCTGTCCTAAGTACCTGGAAGACTGTAGCCACTTCCCACAAGTCGGCCTAAGTGAGTCCCATTTCTGACCTAGACAAGTTCTATTACACAAATAGATAATAGTGTAATAATGAGTGGAACTGTAACATGTTAACAATGTCTCTAAATTTTCTTTTAAGTTTTTCATAATTTTTAACTTTCCTAAAATTAATATTTGTGAACAATTAAAACATAAATGAAGGAATCACAGTGCTCAGAGGTGTGGTGTTTTTTACTAGTCAGAATATGACCACAACAAAGGGAATTGATATTTACTCTATTATAGCAAGGGAAAACCAGTTGAAACCTGCAAACAGAGTGGCAATCATTTTGCTTAGCAATATCCCTTCCAGCCATGCTAGACTAGTTTCCATCACATTATGGAAAAAAAAAACAAACTTACTTGAAGTGCTGTATAAATTTCAGATCTAGACAGATCCCATAATGATGCTGATTGACATCAGAGTATCAGATAGCTTTGTCACTTCAAGTCATCGTCATGTCAGAAATAGTCTACCACTAGAATGACTGCGCTAAGTGACAAATGACAAAACCTCCTCCTTAGGTTGTGACATGGAAAATATGTAGTTAATAATTTGAGAAACATTTATTAGGACCTCCTGTCTGTCAGGTACTGCTCTAAATGCAGAACAGTTTTGCCTAGTTTACTACTCTAAATGGTCAATAGACAAGTTTATTGTTGTTCAAGATGAAACCATATTTTAAATAATTAAAAACGTCTATAAAAATAGCTGATGGTGATTAACATAATAATTTAAAAAGTTAAAAAAATAGGTGAATAATATTTTGCTAATAAACATAATACCAAATGTCTAAAATACTCCAAGTATAAATAACAGGGAAAAAGAGAAAAAAATAGAAACATCGAAATGGTAAAAATAACCAATAAAAGTGGGAAATATAAGATATCAGTGATTGTATCATGAAAATGGAATAGAATACTGAGAGTAGGGACAGTAAAAAAGCATAACAGTTGCATTCTACTCCTACTTACTCTTTCATTATCCCTTATTTTATCTAAATGTGTGATAACTGCCATTACTTCTATATGCCCTTAATTCTTTATCATATTTTAATATATAGAGGTATAGACACTTCTGCTATTAATAATAATACCATATATTTATCTATTTATTTAGGAACTGTTATAGCCACTTCATAAGCAGTAGTATTTTTCTATTTGATAATATTCCTGAGACTATTTTTTTAAAGTTCAGGGTAAATGTGTGTGTGTGCCAGCATGTGTGTGTGTGTGTGTGTGTGTGTGTGTGTGTGTGTGTGTGTGTGCGTGCGTTATAAATGTATATTATATTCAAAGCCAAAAATATGCTCATATATGATCAATAACCGAGATATAGAAACAACCCTTATCTGTCAACATATGAATGGATAAAGAAAATGTGATATATATAAAATAAGACTTTTTAAGGCTGAATAATATTCTATTGGATATTGAAACAAAATGGATAACACTGGAGGCCATTATGCCAAGTGAAATAAACCAGACACAGAGAGACAAATACTGCATGATCTCACTTAAATGTGCAATCTAAAAGAATCCATTTCTTAGAAGCAGAGAGTAGAATGGTTGTTACCAGAGGCTGGGGGTGGGAGAAATGGGAAATGTTGATCAAAGGGTACAAAGCTTCAGATATGCATGATAAAGAAGTTTGAGAGATCTAATGTATAGCATGGGGACTATAGTTAAAATACTGTATTGTACACTTGAAATTTGCTAAGAGAATAGATCTTAGTTGTTCTCACATAAAAAAAGGCAACTATGTGAGGTAATGGATATTTTAATTAGCTTGATTGTGGTAAACATTTCACAATATATATGTATATAAAAAACATATCATGCATCTTAAGAATTTACAATTTTTATCAATTATGCCTCAATAAAGTTGAGGAAAAAAGACAATCTCATTAAAGAAAGTAAGTTTGTAATTATAACCTTTCAACAAATAAAACATTAGACCCAAGTGGTTTCCTGGAAAAATTCTATCAAATATTTAAGAAAGAAAAAACAACAAAGCAATACACCTCTTTCTGAAAAAGAAGAGGAGGGAACACATCCCAATTCATTGTATGAGTCCAGCATTATTGGAATATCCAAATGAGTAAAGGCATTATAAGAGAGGTAAACTACAGGGAAATTCCAATAATCCTCATGAGTATGAACACAAAATCACTGGCCAAATATTAGCAAAATATATTCAGTAGTACACAGAAATGAAACTGTATCATGAGCAGTGGGGTTTATCCCAGGACTGTATGACTGGTTCAACAATTAAAAGCAATCAATACAATCTATCGTATCAACAGCCTAAAGAAAAAGCACATGATCATCTCAATAAATTCAGAAAAAGCATTTGAAAATTCAACATTTGTTCATGGTATATCTATATATTTGTTAGACATTCACTAAATGTGTGTTGAATGAATAAATTAAATTGCTCATTAAAACCATAACAATGAGAGGAAAAGCAAACAAACTTTTTCATAAAATAGTGATACAAAGAGACAAAAAATAAAGCCATGATATTGATTACAGAATTATGACAAAGTATAAAACAAAGCTACAGAAGCCAAAGGAGAGATTTTTTTTTTTTTTTTGAAGAAAGGTGACTAAGAGTAATGAGTTGCTGATATCTTCAATTATGAGAACTGAGGAAAATATAGTTGAGAATTAAGAAACCCATGGTGATCCTCATAATTTCAATAGAATCTAAAACACAAAATACTGAATCAATAGTAAGAAGCAAGTATGGAACCCCATTTAAAGAGTTTTGACATAAAAAATGAAAACAAATAATATGGTAAGTAAACTTAGAGTTGGTTAAGTGTTTTATTTTATTGTTTTCATTTTATTCATTTCAAAATGAAGGTGTCTATGCATACTTGAAGAAGGCTCAACAGCTAGTTTGAAGATTGGCAGTAACTGAAGACTCTTGAAGAATATGGGAGAACATAGAAAAAGAGTGATAGTAAAGTAATAATAAGACGTTTGGGTGAGGAAGAGTGTTACCTTATCTTCTCAGAGAGGAAAGAAACATGATTTTATATATATATAAAGAGGGGAAAAGGATTAATGCCTGATAACTTTTATTAAATCTGTGGAAGCAAACCCTCTGAGAGGCAATAGGAAAATAAATAAACTTTGAAATAATACAATATCCAAATATGTTAGGAAAAAATCATATGATGATTAAAATGATTTTCAAAAGTAGCGAGGTTTCATTTGAAATGACCATGAGTTTGTTTTGGAGTAGACGACCTCAGTAAATTCTATAAAATTTTACTACAAGGTTCATAGGTCTCAAAAAATAATACAGAAAAGATAGAACATCTGATCCAAAGTGTTTGTTTTAGTGAAGAAAGACTTAAAAAATAGATATTTATATAGTACCTTGTGTTCTATAGAAAGAAATTTAGAAAAAAAAATTTCTAAAAGCTAGTCCTTCAAAAAAGAAAAATGGTTAACTGTATAAACATAAGTTTTAATACTGAAACAAAGCAGTGTGTATTTTGAATGATATATTTGTTGGTGACAGAGAAATTTCACTAGCTAACCCATTATCCCTCTTGTCTGAATAGCCATTTGTTGATGAATTAAATAAAATTGATGTTATAGTGAAAAATTTTGTAGTGCAGATGTCTGTAGTAAAATTTATGTGAATAGTGAATTAAATGGAATCAAGGCTCTATTCTGTAAAACAACAGTGTATTTACTAATCTTAAAGTAAACTCAGTTCTTTTCCAATAAAGGTACACAAGGAAAAAATTACATAAACTATGCCTCAGAAAACTACATTCATAACCGAAGAAATGAATGTATAAAAGGTCTGTTCATGTGTGCTGTACATACTCAGAAAGCATTTTGCTTTCACTCAATTTAAATAAAAAACAAAGCTCTTGTCTTACCTGCTCTGTTGAAACTTATTCTTTGCCTGATTATAGTAGTGATGGATTATTTCACGTCATCCTCACAACTCTGGCACATTCTAGCCTTAGCTTAGCAACATTCGTAACGAGGGATAATTAAGATAATATTGGATTGTGCCTCCAACGCGACAACCCACAGCTTTAAGTTATCTTAATCAATGCACCAGCCAGGGAACAAAGGCCGTATAATGTCACCTAACTGACTCAGAAATTTTCATGCTGTTGTGATAAATCATCCTTCTCTTTCTAAAACATTACCTTGTTAGCTAGCAGCTAAAGTGGTCCCAATGTGTTAATGTCTTACTCTCAATTCTGTAGCCTTTCTTGGGGAATTCATTTCATTGACTTCAGTTATGATTGAGCAAAGGACTATTGATTCAGACCCCAAAGGCTTAAGGTAATAACTTTACACAGACCTTATAACTAGTTTCATTGTCCCAATTCAATACAATTCACTCAACCTTCGTAAAAAAGACTTATTCATAGAATACAATGGACATCGTTTCCATGCTGGCCAGTATTCAAAGCTATAGATCTAGACCAATGTGGTTTTACGTTTCTCTTTGAGGTTTCTTTCTTTTTTTTTTAAAGATTTTATTTATTTATTTGAGAGAGAGAGAATGAGAGAGAGAACATGAGAGGGGGGAGGGTCAGAGGGAGAAGCAGACTCCCTGCCGAGCAGGGAGCCCGATGCGGGACTCGATCCAGAAACTCCAGGATCATGACCCGAGCCGAAGGCAGTCGCTTAACCAACTGAGCCATCCAGGCGCCCCCTCTTTGAGGTTTCTATATTGGTGTAAGTTCTGCGTCAAATCAGAATCACAGGGCGCCTGGGTGGCTCAGTCGGTTAAGCGACTGCCTTCGGCTCAGGTCATGATCCTGGAGTCCCGGGATCGAGTCCCGCATCGGGCTCCCTGCTCAGCGGGGAGTCTGCTTCTCCCTCTGACCCTCCTCCCTCTCATGCTCTCTGTCTCTCATTCTCTCTCAAATAAATAAATCTTTAAAAAAAAAAAAAAAGAATCACACACTTATGCAGACTTTTGGCAAGCCATCTCAACTATGGACAGTCCATATCTGAGATTAGTAAGACACAGATTTCATTCTTTTTTATGTAGAACAGCTATGTACTGATTAAACAAACTGAACCAGAAATGTTTAGATATAAATCTAGAAACGACGTAAAACTCAAACAAATCTGAGGAAATTTATTCAAGCCCTTTTAGATAAAACAAAATAGAATGTAAATGATAACAAGATATAACTTTACCCCAAATTTTCCTCATTCTGGTTAAGTCTCAGTCCCATTGACTAGCTTAATGTTTGAAAATGTCCCATTTCAGTAATAAGAATGTTGCTGGGAAAAGAAATCCCAATTTTATTATTAATATCAACATCCAATAACTTTTTAAAAACTTCCTTATTATGCTAAAGTAATAAACCCCAAACTTCAGTGGCTTAACAAAACACAGGCATGTTTCTTGCTTTTGTTTCCTGCCCACTGAGACCTGCCTAGGAACCTACCTCCAATTTTGTTTCCCAAAGAAAACAATACAATTAGATTACTTAAAATAATTTGAAACACTTATACATGAGACTTTTTTTCAATCTTCCCAATAAACTTTCTATCATCTTAAAAACTTTCCCTTGTTTTCTTCTTCCAGGCTATAACCATTTCCTTAGCATACATGCAGGTTGTGAATAAAATGAAATGGACCTATTTACCACTCATCTGCCATTAATTTCCTGCCACTGGAGAGTGGCCATTTATAAAGCTACAATTTTCTAAATAATCAGCACTATTCTTCCTGGAGTTGCCAAAAGCAGCCTTTGAATTCAAAGACCATCTAGCAAAATCTTGCTTAGCTGTGAAAATAAGCCTGAGGATGCTCCACCAAGCATATAGCCAACTAGCTAAATCATTTACTATAATCCACAACAAAGAAGCTTTTAAATAGAAAAGCAACTGAGTTGGAAACTTTTCCTTATGAGCAATAGTAGCAGGAAGGCAAGGGCAAATAAATGAAAGAAGTATGCACACTAGTTCATAGAACCAAAGCAGTGAGGACATTGTGATGTGTTACAATGTACCAGTAGTGCTCAATTTTAATGGATGTATATTGGAATATTGCCTGAAAATACTATTATTATCCAAAAACTACTTGTGTGCTACTTCACTAGCAATAAAAATTATTGATATCATTGAAAATGACAGCACAAATAGTAACTTATGCACTGAAATGCCTAAGCATGACGCTTTCTCACTTGAGCAAGCTTGCCATAAAATTGATACAAAACTGATTTGTCATAGTTGACAGATTATCTTAAAGAAAGAAAAGTACATTTCCACTTTCAATAAATTTTGCATGTAAAAATCATGATACACCCGGGAAGTACAAGTAATAACTATCATGTGGTCGGTAAAATAAACCTTATTGTAATACATACATACATATACACATACATATATAAGTTTTTAGTCACCTTTGTTACCTTGACAGCATTATTTGTGAGTAAAAAGCAGAAAGTATGACAAACAAAAGAACAAAAGATCATTAAAAGTGATACATTCACTTTGGGAGTGGCAATATAAAACAGTAATTAAGATTTGGAATCAGAAAGGTTATGTTTGAAATCACAGGTTTTCCACTAACTAGGGAGCTATTTTACGTAAGTTACTCCACCTTTTCAAGCCTCAGAGGCTTCATCTGATAATGGGGTATTAATATCTTCTTCATTACGTGTGAATACTTAGTAAAATACTATAAATTTATAGCCAGCACACTGCTTGATGAAAAGTCGGTGATATTTATAATAGAATAGTATGGCAGAATGACTACTAACTGGAAGTCAATAAACATTGGTATCACAACTAGAGCATTAACTCAATGTCTTGGCTTTTTCACTTATTTCCAAATCTCCCATTTTGCTTACATATAAGCTATGAGAAAAGAGAGATGGTGGATAAGAACATTCATTTATTCATTCATTCTTTCTTTCATTCATTCAGACTCTTTTACTGAGCACTTCTTACAGGCTAAGCACAGGGCACAATGGATACAAAGGTAAATAAGGCCAAGTCTCTCTCTCCAGACATTGACTGTCTAGTGGGGAGTCAGAGAGCAAACAGAACAAGTGTCATGCCTCAGGGTAATCTTCCTCACAGAATGCAGCTAGGTACATAGAGAAGAGATGAACTAAACCCACCGGGAAAAGTCAAAGCTTGTTTGACCCATGTGTACTGATCATGAGAATAATTTTTTAATATAGTTTAAGAAGAGAAAATTTGAATTACTTTTGAGAAAAAAGAATAAATACAAAGCCAGGGGTGAGTGAATGACTCTGTTGAATTAGCCCGGCAATTATGAGCTCAGTGCTATGACTGCTGATGTGAGCAAGTCCACTCTAGTTGAAGGTCTTATTTAAAGGAGGCAATGTGGGCAGTTTTATCACAATTTCTGGATATGAGCTTCAAGCTGAAGTTTGGATAACTGAATAAAATGGTTGAATGCATAATAAAATCACAGCTAAGACTTAGGGAAGCAAAAAGGAAGGAATTATAGTGGGTGACAGTGTTCTCCACCTTGTCAATCTTTTGGAAGGATTCTGGGGTTTTTATCAAATGCTGAGTCAATAAGACAAAGTGGTCATTTGTTAAATGTTTGGAAGAGAAACTATCAAAAAAAACAAGCACAAAGCAAGGAGGCTAAATTTACCTACCTTACAATCTACTGGGCAGATGAGCAGCATTATACTTCTAGGTCATAGTGCATACCTGGAAGAGGGGAAATAAGAAAGAGAGGTGCATCCTGTTAAGTGCTGACATAGCTATTGATAACTGGGGCAAGACTGTGAACATCAAGGAAAATTATAAAGTCACAGCTTTGTTTTTTGAAATTCTTAACTCTAGAATTTCTTTTAGACAACCACTAACTTTATCTCTTCCTCAATCATGAACTAAAATAATTTACTTTATCTCCAAAATAATATATTTAAGATAAGAGGTAGACAAAGTATTTGTATTATTAAGTTTCCCATTGTTTAGGAATTTATAAGGTTTGACTTTATAAATCTGTTCTGAATAAGCTCTTGTTTAAAGTTCAGCTTGTCACTTTTTCCTTATTCGCTTTATCAGCTACAAATCAAAATCAAGGCAGAGATTCTCCCCATAGTCTGAGATCCCAATTACCACACATTCTCTGATCCAAAGTGAACATGATTGTGATGCTTAGCAATCTTAGTAATTATAATGCAAGAGGGAAGGTGAATTATTCTGAGATGATCCTTAGAAAGGATGAAAATTTGTAACACATTTGTCTTATGACATTCCAAGAATTTTAAAATATCAGAACTATTTTTTCGAACCTTAGAAAAAGGAAGGTTATGATTTTGAAACACAAGAAATTGTCTCTTCTTTAAAGCATGTGATACTACAGCATCATGGTGACTAAGCAAATCATTGGAAAACTATAAAATCCCACATTTTAAATACTGCATGTCATAGGAGAGCACAGGCAGTGATTTCTCTGACATCGACTGTGGCAACATTTTTCTAGATAAGTCTCCTGAGGAAAGGGAAATAAAAGCAAAAATATACTATTGGGACTACATCAAAATAAAAAGCTTCTGTATGGCAAAGGAAACAATCAACAAAACTAAAAGGCAACCTACTGAATGAGAGAAGATATCTGCAAATGACATATACAATAAAGGGTTAGCATCCAAAATATATAAAGAATTTATACAACTCAACACCAGCATCCCCCCCCCAAAAAAAACCCTAATTAAAAATGGGTGGAAGACATGAACAGACATTTTGCCAAAGAAGACATACAGATGGCCAACAGACACACGAAAAGATGCTCAACTTTAGTAATCATCAGGGAAATGTAAATCAAAACTGCAATGAGATACCACCTCAAACCTGTCAGAATGACTAAAATCAAAACCATAGGAAACAACAAGTGTTGGCAAGGATGTGGAGAAAAAAGAACCCTCATGCACTGTTGATGGGAATGCAAACTGGTGCAGCCTCTCTGAAAAACAGTATGAAGTTTCCTCAAAAAATTAAAAATTGAATTACTATATGACCCAGTAATTCCACTACTGGGAATTTACCTAAAGAATATGAAAATGCTAATTCAAAAAGATATATGCACCCATATGTTTACTGTAGCATTACTGAAATAGCTAAGATAAGGAAGCAACCCATGTGTCCATTGATAGATGAATGGATAAAGAAGTGATATATGTGTGTGTGTGTGTGTGTGTGTGTGTGTGTGTGTGTGTGTGTGCGCGTATTCCATTTTATATATATGGATGACATGGATGGAACTAGAGACTATTACGCTAAGTGAAATAAGAATATATCAGTCAGAGAAAGACAAATACCATATGATTTCACTCATATGCGCAATTTAAGAAGTAAAACAAAGAAGCATAGGAAAAAGAGAGAGAAACCAAGAAACAGACTTTTAATGATAAAGAACAAAGTAATGGTTACCAGACGGGAGTTATGTAGGCGAATGGGTGAAATAGGTGATGGGGATTAAGGAGTGTACTTGTTGTGATGAGCACAGGTGATGTATGGATTGTTGGATCATTATATTGTACACCTGAAACTAATATAACACTGTATAACACTGTATGGTAACTATACTGGAATTAAAATAAAATAAAATAAGTAAAAACAGCTTTAAAACAGCTTTAAAAACATTTAAAAACATTTGTCTACAAAACAAAGATTTTAGGCTCCTATAAAAAAGATAGTAAAATATAAATAAAATATAAAATATAAAAAACATATAAAAATTGGTTTTCTAATGATAGAAAAGAAATTTTAAGAGATGGCTATAAGTCCACTTTAGGATTAGAAGTAGATAGCTCAGAAAGATTTCAGCTGTTGCCATGTATTTGAGACTGAATAACATGAAGGGACTCTTCAGTTCTCCAAAACAATGACCTATTTCCTTAATTCCTCATGTCTCTATACATCCTGAATGTCTTATGCAAAGAAAGGTGTTTTTTTGTTTCTTTTCTTTTCTGGATTTAACCAGGGTTGTGGCTTTTTATTTTCCATTTCTAGGACATTGTTAACTAAGTCCAGATACCCAGATTGGCCTAACAAATTTCCCAAGGGAGAAATTCAGAAGTAGCAACAACCTGAGAGAGAGTCAAGTCCCACTGCTCATTTACGTGAGCAAACTTCTGGCTGCAGCAAACAACAAATGCAAAGCAAATGAGTAAATATACACAGAAATGAAATAAAATATTTGACATTGTAAAAAACAGGTGACTACACAATAGTGAGTTTATACTTATAATGAGTTAATATTTATTTAAATATTTGAGAACTCAAAATGCATTAAAAATCAGCTATCTTTTCTTTTTTTAGCCCTAAGCATCACTTATTTTTTTTCTCAAGTTTTTATTTAAATTCCAGTTAGTTAACATACAGTGTAACATTAGGTTCAGGTGTAGAATCTAGTGATTCATCACTTACATACAATTCCCAAGGCTCAACTTTTCGCTTAATATAAGAAAATACAAAAAAAGAACATTAAATAATTCATAAGAGAATAAATATAAGTGACCATTTAATCAAATATAAACTAGACTCAGTTCATTCATATTTACTCATTTTTCATACATTCATTTCATTTATTTTTTACTCACTTTTCATACATTTATTTATCTCCGCAACCTCATGAGTTAGTTAATATTATCTACTTTTAACAGTTGAGGAAACTGATCAAACTAAGGTATACAGAAGTTAACAGACTCACAGAACTAATTTGTGGAGGAACTGGGTTACAATCCCTATCATTTGGGTCCCAGTGTCCTTTCTTACTAATGTGTACACTATTTCCTATAGATTTATTTTCACTATTAATTAAAGTGAACATTTTTTTTTTTTTACATAAATAAATGGTCCATAACGTAATGGGTAGAACTTGGAGTATACCAGAAACAACAAATTGAAAAAGTTTTTTTTTCATTGTAGTATAAAAGGATTGATTTAGTAATGTATATCATGATCTTTTAATGCTTGTACCTTTTGATCGAGTAATTTCCTTTCTACAATTTATACTAAAGTAATAATAATAGTAGACTCCTAAGATATTTACACATTTTTTAATTACACTTATTAATAATATTGAAATTTGGGATACTTAATAAATGTTCAATAATAAGATAATGCCTAAATAAATGATGATGTATTAGAATGGTCAAGTACCCAGATATTATTGTGGTAGGCAGAATCGTGAAATGAAGGAATGCTACACCTATTATTAAGACCATTAATCATTTGACCTCTAGTTAATTAAATGGGAGATTATGTAGGCTTGATGTAATCACAGGAGATCTGTAAAGCAGAGTTTTTTTAGCTGGTCGTCCACGGGAAATTAGAGAGCTACAAAGCAAGACAAGGATCTGTTGTGCCATTGCTGGCTTTGAATGTGGAGATGGGCAAGAGCAAAGACAAAAGAATGCTCTCTAGAAGCTGAGAACAAACCCAGACTAACAGCAAGAAAACAGGTACTCTAGTCCTACATCTGTAAGGAGTGAATTCTGTTAACACTGGAATGACGTGGTAAGTGGATTCTTACATAATGTCCCAGATCAGAGCCTTGCCAGACAAATACTTTGATTTCAGTCTTACCTTCAACAGACAATGCAGTTGAATCTGCCCAGACTTCTAATCTATAAAACCGTGAGCTAATAAATGGGTACTGTTTTAAGCTGTTAATTTGTGGTAATTTGCTATGCAGTGATAGAAAACTTCTACAATTAATAATTACGATTTCAATGAAACTTAATATAATTATTTGATATGTCATATATCATGAAATAATAAAAATGGAAAAATTAATACATAACTCAAACTAGCCCAAACATTAATTGGAAACATTAATGTTGCTTAACTATGAGAAATAGAATTCAGCAGTTAATTAATTTAAATATACATTTCATTATAATTGTATCCATTGTGCCTGTTTTCAACACTGCATATGGATATACTCATAATTAGAAAAAAGATTCTCACACAGTAACAGGATAACTAATCTTACATATTGTTCACATTAAGCAATTAATTCAGGCCTATATACACATACAAAAGACTATAAGGACATCTTTTGAAATATTCACATTGATAATATCTAGTTCTCAGGATTAAGATTATATTTTGGTTTCATATCTATAAGTACATGTAGCTCCCTCTTTTCCACAATGTACATAACCTTCTAGTAATACCAGAAATTTTAGACACTTTATTTGTTCCTAAGGATAAAATAGTTACAGGGTCTCTGAAAATTGAGGATTCTCTTTTTCAGCAAGTCACTTCCTTCCTCCGTCCCTCCCTCTCTTCCTTCTTTCTTCTCTTTCAGTACATCAAACTGGAGACCTCAGTTTGTTGAGGTAGAAAGATCAAACTGTTTCTGTCTTTCTGCTTTATGATCTGCAATTTCATATACCAGCTGCTTTATGCTGTCTGCATATAGGTGGATTCCTTCAACTATCTGAACAATCTCAGAGTCTTATTATAGTTCATTCAGTTGTGGCAGCAAAAGACAGGAGGGTTTTTTTTTTTTTTTTTAAGATTTTATTTATTTATTTGACAGAGAAAGACACAGCGAGAGAGGGAACACAAGCAGGGGGAGTGGGGGAGGGAGAAGCAGGCTTCCCGCGGAGCAGGGAGCCAGATGCGGGGCTCAATCCCAGGACCCTGGGATCATGACCTGAGCCAAAAGCAGACGCTTAATGACTGAGCCACCCAGGCGCCCCGACAGGAAGGTTTTATCAGGTTACAGCTAAGCATGAACAGGTAACTATTCCAGAGAAGACATGTTCCCAAAATTTTATTACCGAAAAAAGATTGACAGAGATTGACATTGAATAAAAACATTTTTTTATACCATTTGTATGTTGATAGATGCATTTTTACATTTCTACTCAAATTATGCAGAGAACTATTTAACAAACAAGCAAGATTCATAATTTCTGAAGTGAGGTTTGTGCAGATACTACAATGTGTCCTTGTATAATGCAGACATGCAGGGTCTCACTCCAAAGGACATGCACTGTGATAGGTCAGTATTTAAGAGTGTAGGTTCCGGAGCTAAAATGACTGTTTTCAAATCCTGGCTCTGCCACTTAGTGGGCTAGTAGCTGCATTCTTTCTCAGTTTTTTCTTCTTGAAAATGGGGCTAATAGTAGTATCTACCTCATAAGGTTGGTTTCAGGTTTAGATGAAATAATCTATGTATCGCATTAAAGACAATCTCTGCCAAATTGAAAGTACTCAATAAACATTAGCAATATGATAACTGCTTACTAATACTGGTCAAAGTAGTTTAATGCCATCAGTTACCCCAAGAGGGAAAATACCATTGCATTGGGGTTCGCCATCCTCAGCTATGAATTATTCAAGTATGAAATTATTGTTGTTATACTCCTGTTAATTATCTTACCTGTAGTATTTTATTAAATTTTAAAAGTAAAATTAAAAAGTTATTACTCTTTATTTTGTCATTTATCTTCAAGTCACCTTATTTGGTTAAAGTTATTTTATTAGGAAAAAGGCAAATTATTAATTTAGATAACTCCACACTCTTCTGGTGCAGTGGCTTCCTTTTCCCATTCATTATTTTCCATTGATGTAGCAAAGAAACAGTGGAATATTTTCACTGTGTAGGAAACATCCTGGTAAAAATACTTATGATTAGGTCTTATTTTAGATTAGGATTTGAGGGAAGCTTTCTCTGAGAAAGTGATTTTTGAGGTAAAGGACAAATGAATGTTATTGATAGAAAGAATGAGAAGGTGGAGATGGGTAAAGGAAGGGATTTTCATTTCATTTATTTTCATTAGTTATTTAAAAATTTTGGTGTGTGGATAACTCAAAGTTATTTTATTTCCTTTCAAACTCATTTATAGACAGCAATAGTTGCTGTCTGTCATCTAATGAGGAATACCATCTAAATCTGATTATAAAAGGTGGTGTCACATCAAACTTTCTTTGTGATAATGTGTTATCTGTCTTTATTTCCTATCACACTGCTGCTGATTTACAGGGATTATTTTAGCCCCTGATCTCTTGCATATCATCAGTTGCTATAAGCTAGGCAGGGTTGTTATTTATTTGCCCAATTAATGATGCAGAAGACAGTTCCTTAACACTTTGTCTATTTCAGGAGGCAGATGAACTATTTACACTTTGCTATGTAGTTCTTATTATTTTGAGGGGGAATAATTATTTTTTTAATTAGTAGATTACATGAAACCAATTTTAAATGTCAATTGCTATAATTCAAAAAGTTTTTTTTCTATTTTTATAACTATTGTTAGTATATCAAGTACAGTTTGTTGAATATTGCCTTTATTCATAATTCATGGAATTATGTATTGGTGAGGTATGCAGGAATATACCCCACAAATTAAAAAAAAAAAATGTGTCCCTTTACTTACTTTATACCATATTCATGCTAATAATACTATTGCCAGAGAATTTTGACATATATTAAACATTTTAACTTTATATATGTGATTACTATGTATTTGTCTGAAATATGTTTACCAACATTTGAAATCATGTTCAAATATTTGGAAGAGTTTTATTAATCAAACAGGGTTATATATTTGGAGGAAGAATATCACTAGTACAGACTTCAGTCCTGGTTTCCAGATGTTTAAATCCAACTGTCCACCTGACATTTTTACCTGGATGTCCCATAACTCAAACTCAACCTATCCAAAAGTAAGACCTTAATTCCCTATGCCAAATCTCTTTCTCATTTAATAGTAATACTATGATGATTTACATGAACTACCTCCATGTAACCCAACTAGAAACCCTTTTCTCCTTACATCATGTTTAACAGTGACCCAGTTCCATTGATTATCACCACTGTAACTTATCTCTTATCCAGTCTTACTGTCTTAGTTCCAGCATCCAGTCTTTTGAAGGAATGTTACACTAGTTTTCTAACTGATTTCTAAAGATTTCTATCTAATTGCATTATTATCCACAGGATTGCAAGTGACCTTTCTGCAATATACCTTATCAGGTTTTTTTTCTGTGAAGGACTTCAGTATCCTCCATTTAAACTATAGGTTATAAAATTACCCTTCTTAAACATTTATTCAGTCTTCCAAGGTCTGGAACTTGACTACTTCTCAAGGTTTCTCTTCTTTTTCATTTACCTGTCTACTTTGCTGTTGTTTGAATGGGGACCCTAAATTTGACCCCTGTTACTAGAAGATCTCCCTGGAAGCAGATGTCCACGCGGTGTTTGTTCCCTTTAAGCACTTTCTGAATTCTTAAACTGCCCAGGGCAAAAGTCTAAGAAGTTAAGTAGAATAATTTCTTAAAGCAAAACAATGTTCAGCCATCTTGGGGCTCTGAGAAGGCACAAAACAAAACAAAACGAAATAGTAGTTCAGTATTCACTCGTGAAAAAGGGTCCTGGTAAATGATCCATGCTCCAAGTTGGAAGTCCCTCAGGGGCTATAATGCCAGGAACGAGGCAACCAACCCAGATGTAGAAAAGGTCTTATTAAAAATGCAGCCCAGGAGTGGGTCAGCTCATCTAGTTGGTTATTTCGATTTGTCCCACTATATCTACTTCCCAGAGCAAAGAGTAAATCTTCTCTGGGAGAAGATAGCATCACCCAGAGACTCTACGATGTTTCTTACACAATGTACAGAATCCAATAAAATATTACCAAGTGTACAAAGAAAGAGGACCAAGAATATATTATAAAAAGAGATACACATACAGACAAGCACAGAGAAATGATAGGGTTATTTGCATTTTCAGACAGGGGCTCTAAAGTAATTGTGATTGATATATTCAAGGAAATAGATAAGAAGGTACAGAATTTAACCAGAGAATTGAAATAAACATCAAATGGAAATTATAGAAGTACAAATTGAAAAACTAAAATTAAAGACTCAATAGATTAATTCAAGCACATATGGAACAGAGGAGAAAGAACATTAGTAAGCTGGAAAATGTTCAATTTGGAATGCTGAGACCTAAAAAAAATACAAAGTATAAAATAGAGAATAAGAGACTTTGAGATAGTAAAAATGTCTAATGAACAAGTAACTGAAGTCTTAGAGATGAAGAGAGTATTTGGCACAAAAGCAACCACAGGGGTGATATATTTGCCCACCTAACCTCTGTGTTTTTATTTACCTAAATATATCTAGTAGATGCACTTATTTTTTGTCATATGTTCATATACTGCCCATTAAAAATTAGTTATATGAAGTCCAGAATTTAAGAATAAAGATGCGAGTCCTCAGATAAGAAGCATATTCTGAGAACTGAGCTGGATAAAGAAAAATAAATTCATATCCAGAATATACTAGTTGTATGGGATAGAGTTATTTTACGGCTGGACTGGGAATGCTCTGTCTTTATCTCTGGGGACCTCAGGATTTCTGACTTAGACTCTTGGCCAAGATAAGAGAAGTGGGGTTTATGACATGCTGTTTAAAGTCTGAAACTCCCCTGGCAAACTCCAGGGCCAGTTTGTTTTCTGATTATTTTCACCAGCATCATCGGTTAGACAACCTGGCTTGACCAGAAAGGCATAAAAGACTCCACTGGGAACCTCTGCCCTGAGCTTTCCTGAAGCCAAGATTCATTGCACAGATTTTGATGATTCAAACTGCAGCAGTGTGTCCACGTGTGAATAAGCACCCTATTAAGCTTGCATCTGGATGTTTCTAAGACCCGTGATGGTTGTCTGCACTCTCTCTTGCTCTGTCTTACCATTTGTCTTTAATCAAAGACTTTAGCTTTGTATGCTCTATGGATTCTCATGAGTCCTTTCAAATCCCTGAACTGGGGGAATTTTTGTAATAAAGTATAAGCATTAAAAAGAAAAAGAAAAAATCATCAAAAATACCAATGATAACAGAAGGACCAAATTTGACTGACAGCTAATCCCCAAAACAGTAGAAATTAGAAGTTGAATATTGTTTTTAATATGATGAAATTTTTTTTCCTAGAATTTTATAGAAACAAATTGTTTTTTAGATACTGAGTAAAATGAAGACTTTTTCAAACTCAGAGACAAAGTAATTTTCTCCACATTTAGTCTAATAAATATAGGCTTTTCAGAAAAAATAAATCCAGGAAAACACATCAATTAGGGAAAAAATGGCAAATACACTATATTACATATATCAACACACCCAACTATCAACTGTAAAAATGAATATTTTTACTTTGGAATATGAAACAATGTCACGATGAAGGCAAAATTATACACAATACTAAAGTTGTTCACTATTAGAAAGCAGTTACAAAAAAACCTTTAAAAGGCCTTTAAAAAATAATACATAAACATATTCATTAAAAATGTAATGTAATTAACAATAAAGGTATTATTAATCTGATTTGTAAAATGTTTTATTTTTTTGATAAAACCTACAAAATAGTCAAATGATGACTAGGTGAATTGATCCAAGTATAGTAAAAATACTTATATTAGCATAATATTGTATACCAATTCATTGGTATACCTATGTAATATTTTTGTTTCATTTGTGTTTGCCTGCTACCCTTTATTTCTTTATATTTCAATCTTTTTTTCTTCTTATAATCTAAGCATGTCTTTAGTAAGCAATATATATTTGATTCTGTTTCTTATCCAGCATGATAATATTTTAATTGGAATATTTAGTTCATTTACAGTTACTGTTATTATTTATATATTTATGCTTAAATCTGGCATGGTACCCTTTGGTATTTATCCCTCCTTTTCTCCCTATTTCTATATATTCTCAGTTTTATGAATTGAATAAAAATTATTTTATTATCTTCTTCAATAAGGTTGTTATACACACTTTGTTTTCTACTATTAGTTACCCTAGAGATTGTAACATGATTTTGATTTATCAGTCAATATAAATTAGTATTTTACCACTTCCTTGCAAATAACTTAAAATCTTTTATCATCTACCAACCCATATGTTATTGTTGCTGTATATTTTAATTTGAGATACATTGCAGATTTCCTGAACACATTATTATAGTTTGTTTTTATTCAGTATTCATTTAATCCAGATATTTATGTTTTCTCTTGTTCATCATTTTTTCTTACGTATTCATGCTTCAATCTTGGATTATTTTTTGTCTATAGAGACAATATTTTTAATTATTTTCTTTAGCTTTTTTTTTTTTTTTCTCCAAATTCTTTCAGGTTTTTTTTTTTTAATCTTTTGTTTTGTTTCCTAAAAATGCATTAATTTTACCTCTGACATATTTTATTGGGTTTAAGGTGTAGAATTCTAGACTGAAAACACTTTCAACCTATCATCCATTATTTTCTGGCTTTATTTATGATGAGACAGTTGAAGATAATACATCTTTTTCTTTGGCTGTTGCTAAGGGTTTTTTTGTTTGTTTTTTTTAGCTTATTTCTCAGATATGTCTAGCAGTAGTTTTCTTTGTACTTATGCAGTTGATAAATCTTGATAAATTCTTGAAAACTCTTGAAAATTCTAAGCCATTATGTCTTCTAATATTGTTTCTACCTCAATTAGTTTTTCTCTCTGAAACTACAAAAATATATGTATTCCTTTCATTATTTCCCATTGTCTCTCTTTTTCCCTTTGTTTTCTTTCTTTTTTTCCTCTATTCTTTAGGACTGAATGAATATATTCTTTTTACCTATATTCCAATTCACATTCAATCCATTTCTGCTTGAGCAATCAGCTCCTACACTCAATTTTTGAGTTCTATATTTTAGTCATTGCATTACTCAGTTCTATAATTTTAAAATACATTTTCAAATTTTCTACCAAATATCACCATTTTCTAAGTTTCTTGGTAATCATTTTACTCTTCAAAAAAGTGTGCCTGATGAAACATGAAACATTAAATTAAAAAATACTACATGACAAGATAAAAAAGCAAGCCAAAGGTAGGAAAATGATTTTTGCCATGCAATTAATACCACAATACATATCCAAAATGAGAAAAGTAAATTGTAAAAAAAAAAATCAAAGAGAATAAATATGTAAGCCACAGTAGAATAAACATATAAAAAAGAGTAAGTTTCCCAAATAATGCAATATATGTTAAGAAAGAAAAAAAGAAGAAGAAGAATGTAGCAGGAGGGGAAGAATGAAGGGGGGGAAATCGGAGGGGGAGAAGAACCATGAGAGACAATGGACTCTGAAAAACAAACTGAGGGTTCTAGAGGGGAGGGGGTTGGGAGGATGGGTTAGCCTGGTGATGGGTATTGAGGAGGGCACGTTCTGCATGGAGCACTGGGTGTTATGCACAAACAATGAATCATGAAACACTATATCTAAAACTAATGATGTAATGTATGGGGATTAACATAACAATAAAAAAATTAAAAAAAAAGAATAAAAAAATAAAAAAAAATAAAAAAATAAAAAAGAGTAAGTTTCCTTAGTACTTGCAAAAATTTAAATTAAAACTCCAGGACACTATTTTCTTTCTATAGATAGGCAAATGTCAGACATTAAATAGTGGTAAATTTTTGAGAAAGAATTCCCTTACACTGGCCATAGGTATACAAATTGAAAGAAAACTTTTAGAGGCAATTTGATATTTTGTAGAAAATTCATAGATGTTCATACCAAATAATCCAGAAATTCCTCTTTAAAAATAACATCCTAGCAAAATGTTAACATATATGCACATGAAAAAGTTATGGAATATATTTATTTTGGCATTGCTTCTTTAGAAAAAAGTGTAAATAATGTAAATGACCATCAAATCAGAATGAATAGATTATGATATATTTTGGAGTACCTCTGTTCTTCTGGTAACAACTTTCAACCACAGAAGAACTGAATAAGGATCCCGCTAATCCTATTTGTAATACCACCACCCTTTCTCCAAATTTTTTTGCCATATTTATACATAAATTTTGTAGGACACCAGTCTAAAGTATGTGGCTGCAATTGGAAATGACTATTTCTCTTTCCTTATGTGCCCACTCATCTCTCTAAACCAGAAAAATGCGGTATAGATGATGCTCTTCACTTAAGTGTATATCTTCCATATTTCTCTGGACATTCACTAACGCACTGAGGGTGGTCTTGCACCCATATTTTCCTATTAGTAAGGCTGAGTCCACCTTCTTATTTTATTTTTTTAAAAAATTAGCTAGACAAAACAAATGAGCATCATGAAACCAGAGAGACAGAATGAGTACTGCTCATATTTTAAGTCTGTGGTGTGTAGAAGGAGGGGTTAGAGAAATACAGAATATAATGGAGTTTACTCTCTGTCAACCTCAATTCTCACTTTCCTAGAAAATCCTCATGGATGATTATATTCTCCTTCCCTTTTCCATGCTTGGGTTCATTTTATTGGTGTCTAGGGTGTGAAGACAGATGAAACTAAGGGCCAAGGATGAGGAGTAACAGGAGAAGGTTTACCCTTTTCCTCCATTTTTACCTTGTAATCCTTTTGACAACTCAGAAGCAGACACTTACCAAACCTGGAGATTAAAAAAAAAAAAAAAAATAGATAGGGTGAGGAATAGAGGTGAGTGTGCACAGTAAACAGTTGTATTTTGACATAGAGAAGGAACATGACATGGAAGAAAGGTGGGAATTTACAAGTGCAGGGAAGATACATAATTCTGATTGCCTCTGCTTCCTCTGATCCCAGTTTTTTTGTGTTTCTCTTCAGAGTCATTTCTATACTCACCACTTGCTAATTTGTGATGAATTTTTGCTATATTCAATCTTCTCTGAATCACCTTTTGGTAATAGAGGTCCTTCTTTTCTACTAACATATATGATAAAATATTGTACATAGAAATATTTCCCCAAAAAGAGAAAAAGAATCTGAAATGATTTAGTTTGGAAGAAGACTGTGGTGAAAACAGGGTGATGTGACTTCTGGTCCTATTTCATTTTATGAATTAAATACTTTACCAATGATGTGCTTGTAAGGCATAGAAAGTCTACTGAACAGTCTTTTTGCTTATCTGGGTCACTTCCTGATGTTGAATGCCATCTCTAAACTCTAAAGCAAGAAAAAATGCAGATATGTCTGGACCACAGATCAGTTATATTGATTTGACAACAGTTGTTATTTTTAGATATAATTCTCCATTTTTCATTTTTCCTGGGGGCTTATAGTGTATAGTATTTTTTTGATTAGAAGGGGGGGAAATCGGATGGGGAGATGAACCATGAAAGACTATGGACTCTGAGAAACAAACTGAGGGTTCTAGAGGGGAGGGGGGTAGGGGGATGAGTTAGCCTGGTGATGGGTATTAAAAAGGGCACGTTCTGCATGGAGCACTGGGTGTTATACGCAAACAATGAATCATGGAACACTACATCAAAAACTAATGATGTGGGCGCCTGGGTGGCTCAGTCGTTAAGCATACACATTCGGCTCAGGTCATGATCCCAGGGTCCTGGGATCAAACCCCGCATCGGGCTCCCTGTTCAGTGGGAAGCCTGCTTCTCCCTCCCCCACTCCCCCTGCTTGTGTTCCTGCTCTCGCTATCTCTCTCTCTGTCAAATAAATAAATAAAATCTTAAAAAAAAAAAAAAAAACTGGGGCGCCTGGGTGGCTCAGTCGTTCAGCGTCTGCCTTCCGCTCAGGTCATGATCCCAGGGTCCTGGGATCGAGCCCCGCATCGGGCTCCCTGCACGGCGGGAAGCCTGCTTCTCCCTCTCCCACTCCCCCTGCTTGTGTTCCCTCTCTAGCTGTTGCTCTCTCTCTGTCAAATAAATAAATAAAATCTTAAAAAAAAAAAAAAAAAACTAATGATGTAATGTATGGTGATTAACAAAATAAAACAAAATTTAAAAAATAAATAAATTTAAAAAATAAATAAATAAAAGAAATGATGCCGAAAATACTTCCGAGTTCTGGTTCTGGTATTGGTGGTTTAGATCCAGCTGCGTTACTTAAGACAAGTTATTTAATCTTTTTATACTTTAGTACCATTAATTCTAAAATGGAAAGTTTGGACTTGACTATTATAAAGTTACTTCAAAACCACTCTGCCTTTTCTTGCTTCATCTAACATGGTTTCATGCTTGAACTCACCTTAATTTTAGATATTTGAGGTTATATTAAATATAGTAATTCTCTATGTTTTAATTCAATATTTAAGTTAAAAAAATAATGGATTACACGAATGCATTTTTTAAATAGTAAAACAATTTTCAACTCATAAATATTTATCTTTATAGAAGTATGGGTCTGAAAAGATTCCATTATTTTCTTCACTGTATTCCATGAGTTCCAAGCATTCAAGACATGAAAATACTAATTTGTCTTAAAAGATCAGAATGTAGGCATAGAAGCATTCTGAAAATCAAATTTTGTAACCCTAATGTGTTGTACCACCAATTTGATCATCTATTAAGCAATTTATTTGGAATTAAACACAGGAAATTCTAGTGACACGATAAATAAATTGTGATATTTGAGAAACAGAAGAGAAGTTTTCACTGTCTAAATGATTTGGACACAGACCTCTAGTTTAATAGCTTTGGATTTCTTTCATTGCAAAATTATATTGCATCTCTGTAATTTTCCTTTTTGGCACGGAGAACAGGTGTTCTACAGATGGAGAAACAGTTGTGGTTTTATGGGACCTCCTCTCCTAAGTACATTAGTATTTGTCACTCACAGGGGTCCCTTTTCTAAGAATGACAAATGCCCTTATGCACACTTATTGTTAAAAAAGACCTTTGCATCTGCGAAGGAGAGAAGACATGTTTACCTTTATTGAATGTGGGATAAGGAGTGAAGGGAGTTTCCTGGCACAGTCTAGATATTGATTATATAATAAAGTGGTTTCTTGATCACATATACTTATAAGAAAGAGACTATGGTTGCAACATATAATAGTTTTGAGTCAGGAAAAAGCCACTCCCATTCCTACCCTCACCACACACAAACAAAAGAAGAAAGTTATGCCACGTCAACAGATGAGAGGTGTCTGGTGAAAATAACAAAAGTAATGATTTTGAAAATGATGACAAATATTGAAATGAAATATACAGTTCCATTTATCTGTCCACAAGACCACTTTGCAGACCAAGATTTGTTATCTTTCAATGAACTAAGTCAGTAACGCGGTTTATAAAGGCCCATGGGTAGCAGTAGGTGTAGAATAATTACTACAAAGCACTCCTCAGTGGTACAGTTGCTCAGGTACCATAGATGAATGGAAGGATTTGATTAGTGCCTTTTGTGTCCATCACCCCTAACCCTCTCTGGTTCATTGAAACTTTCAGGAAACCCATTTGGTAATGTCTATACTATCAATGGTAAAATTATCAGAATGGTAACATCTTGCTAACAAAGTTTTAATTTGGATTTCATACTTTGAATTACACTCTGGATATACAATTTTGTTTTCAAGTGGGAGATAAATTTAAAGTATTAGATATTAATAGCATTTTAAAATTATGATGTGCTAACTGGTACTCTAAACTCTGGTTCTTCCACAGGAAAATCATGCTGAAGCAAAACCTGCCTCTTAAAAAATGTTTTTCTTAGCCAGAGCAAACACTAATACTTTTGATTAAACATTTTAAAAATACACCTTTGTTTTCTTGGTAATATCTTTCATCTTTAAAAAAAAAGTGAATTTAAGTTTTTGCAGAAGAAATTTAGAAAATATGTGCTCATATTAGTTATGAAAATAAAGAAATCAGTACCGGATCTAAATAACCATTAGAAAAAGCAAACAAACATACAGAAAGAAGAACAAAAAAAACATTAAAAGAAAGCTCCTAATCATATTCCACAATACACTTGGTCTTTATTCTTGCTGAATAGTAAATAGTTGTTAAGAACTTTTCCTGCTCACCGGAAAGGGATCTGGAGGCAGGAGCATAATCACAATCGAATTTAAAAAGAAAAATAAAACCTTACTAATAAGAACAACAGTAATTCTTTGGTAGTCCCTAAAATATAACCAGTATAAAAATTTGGTACCATGAGATTACTAAAGAAAAACAATAGTGAAAGAAAAAATCATCATCAAATTCAATTAATTCTTTCCTTACAGTTTTCAATTCACAGGTAACATATATGATTGTAAATTGCAATTCAGAGAATTTTAAGTTAAAAATGCAAATTAAATGCTTCTATGTAAAGCATAAATTAATATTTAGGTAAATTAATAACCTTTTGTTGTAGATATGTTTTACCTGATGAGGAACACAGGTAGAAAAGTTGCAGTCTGTAATGTAAGCATTCATTATGAGGTTAAATACAAATGTAGTTCTCAAATATGCTACATTTTAAATAAATAATTTGCATTATAATATTAATAATCAAATATAGTACAATTAATTTTCATTTTAATGGAACTTTCCATATTCCTATGTCTGGTCTTCTCCTCAATTGTTTAATATCTAATATTAAGAAATAATCACTGACTCCAATCTCCTGTGTCTGGTCCTCTATTCAATTGTTCAATATCTAATATTAAGAAATAATCTTTAACTCTATCTCCAGGTTTCCCTGTAGTTTCAGTGATAGGAAGCAACTTGTTAGTGTGATACTGTGTACCTAATTAAAGACAGTGCACTTAATCAGAATTTGCATGGAAAAGGCAAGGTTTTATGAATCTTCAGGTTAACCTTTCTGAATACTAATTAGCATGTGAAGTATTGAACACTAGTCCTAATTCTGAATAGATGTTTCATAAGCTTTACATTACTGGAATGTCTGCTTGATCTGAAATTTTATTTATAGGGAATGATATCAAAGGTCACACAATTTTGAAAACCAGGCTATATACACTTAATAAAACATCTCAAGTTACTAATCCTCTAAACATTAAAAAATAATGTTAGTATATGACAGCTATGATTGATGTTTAAATAATAGTAAGTATTTATTATTTGAGTATTACTAGGTAGTCAGCATGATCAACCCGATGTAAAATTATATATTAAAAATTATGTTAAATAAGAAGCAAATTAATTTAAAAGGTTGCATTTGCTATGAATATTAAATAGCAAAGAGAAAATATAGTCTCTGAAACCTAACTTTAATGCTTTTTAAGATGTTTGGTAGTGTCCAAAATAAATGTAAAGCACAGCACATTATTTTGAAGTTTTAAAAGTAGTTGAAGTGATTCTTTATTCAGTAAAAACTATTTTTGAAATGGAAACCAAACCAAAAAAAAAATTCAAATGTGCTAAAAAAAATCTTCACAATCAGTGCACAACATACACACAAATGAATTATGTCTTTGACTCATTCTGCCTGAGAATCTAAGGAACATTTATCTTGGTTGGAGCTATTTTTAACATTAGCAAAATGAATGTTTTTTATTTTTCTGAATAAAGAAGTTATGATTATTGTTTTAAAAATATGGTACAAGGTGACCCTAAACATTCAACTAGGGAAGGATGCTCGTAATGTTCTGCAACACTCCGTGGGGATTCTCCCATCCAACAGACACCCTTCCTGCTTCATTCTTTAATTGCAGGGTGAAATTGCCTATACATCATGCCTGGTAAGTTAAAGTAGATGTGATTGGATGTATTATCATCGTAACACAATATTTCTGCCCATGAGAAAGGTATTAAAGAGATTTTTAAAAATCAACCCTTTTAACTATAGAGCAAGAATAGCATTGAGAAGTTAGGTTTCAGAACTATTCATACCCTTGAAATGAAATTCACCTCATCAGCAGAGGAATGGATAAGAGCTGAAATGTTCAAAATGTCATGGGTAGAGAAAAAATGTGAAGAATAGGACATTCCTTGACTGGCTTCTGTGACTTGGTATCCTCAAACTTTCATTTGCTAGATACTACATAAGCCAGAGTAGAAAGCCACCCTCTTTTTGGCAAGGTTCTAAAACTGCCACAGTAAAACTCCTTTTTAATTCAATAACATTTAGAGAAATGTTCTAGAAAGAAACTTACAAATAATTTATTCAAAGACTGTGTATGTGTAGAGCAGGACCTTAGGTTCTCATAAATGGGTTGCTTATGTAAAGTAAGTTGTCAGGTCAAATCCTAGGTTTCTTATTTTTTTCTCTTTTTCATTGGATCTTTTTACATTTGCCTCAATTTCTTTGCCATTTAATTGTTTTAATACATATCATGGTGTCTAATATGATTGTCACAACAACCTGTTACATGAGAAAAACGTTATTTTGTACCTCTACTAGGTCAACACAGAAACTAAATCTCAGAAAGGTGCAGTATATTTTTTGCTATAAAGTAATTTAGGGTTTATCTTCAGATATCTCCAAATGTAGTTAACACTTCATAAAGTTTCCCCAAATGGCCAATTCACCTAGACAATACGACTCAGACTCTAAACTGAATTCTGAGAAAAACTTAAGCTTTTTATTTGTAAAAGCTTTAACCTTGCCAATTACATTACAGGAAATGTCATTTTTCATCTGGCTACAGCCAGCTTCTTATGGATCTCCACAGAACTGTTCCAATTCTCTTTGTCATGGAACTGAGAAAATTGAAGCTATTCATCAATCCCAAAGAATAGCATGCTAGGGTGTGAGACTTCAATGACTTTGTTTTGACCTTGTTTTCTCTGGTGATTCAACATAGGTGAAATAGACCTAGATGGTAAAGATTTCAAGGTCACTCTCAGATTTTTTTAAAAAGGTGTCAACTAATATTGATAGATCATCTTTATTTAAATTTGAGGAACTTTAGATCTAATGATAAATTAATGTTCTTTACTAGCACAAACTATTGTAGAGAAACAATACTTGTGGAAAAAATGATAATTTTTATTTATTTAGCTACTTCTAATTACTGATTCTTTTATGTAGTCAATTATAATGTATTCTGGAATTTGTGAGTATAAATATCTTTAACTGAATCCATTAATACTACTGGAAACTAATCTTTTGAAAATAGGTGAATAAAGTCACCTTTGTTTGTGAAATCAACATATCATTATCTTTTGGCATAGTGATATTTCTGAACTCTGTATCTTAAATTCTGAGAACCTTAGAACTAAACTTTCTATGACCTAATGGGATATGCTTAGGCAACAAACAAAATAACATCTGATTTTTTATCAACCTGTAACATTATTTAAAGTAATAAGTATACCAAGTAAGTGACTTAACAAATATTTGTTATATTGAAATGTTGACCTGGCAAGGAGGTTTTATTTTCTTTTGTTGAGAGAATACTGACCAAACACTGACATGATTATAGAGAAAAACTGCCTAACACTATCACCTCCCATAAATATTCTTTAACCTTGGAATAACTTTCTTAGTACAAAATGATGAAAGTATTTTAATAGCTGATTAATGCCATTTCTCAACTTGTGTTTGAAGGTATTTTCCCTGTTGTTTCTTTCTTTATGTTTGAACTTTGCAAAAAATCATTCACTGTGTGTGATACAAAAAGCACTTAGCATTTTAAAGTGTTATGGTTATACATTTATTGAATATTCAGGGTCATATTTCTGTTTCACATAAATTTTAGCCAACAGAACATGACCCTTAGACATAACAGAGCTAAGAGAATACAAAAGAAGTGCATCGTTTCCAGCGTAGAAATTTTAAGTCACTTTTCAAGAAATATAACCACTGAAGATGCATTTTGAAAGGTGAATTTTGAGTCTTATATGTTCTGAATAGGAGTTGTTTTATTTTCCATGGTAAAACAGATATATTAAACATGATAATATATGGATAGATGGTTGGATGGAATTATGGAAAGAGGTAGATAGGTAGATAGATGATAGATTTTCTTATATTATTTTATTTGAGTAGCTCCCTATTCTCTCTTTTTTTTAGATTTTATTTATTTATTTGAGAGACAGAGAAAGAGAGAGAGAGCACACACACAGGGGGAGAATGAGAGGGAAAAGCAGACTCCCCACTGAGCAGAGAGCCTGTTGCCTATGCTGCGGGGCTTGATCCCAGGATCAAGGCAGATGCTTAATGGACTGAGCCACCCAGGTGCCTGATCCCTATTTTCTTTCTAATCTATATAAAACTATACCTAAGGGGAAGCAATAACCAATGTGTCACTTAGGTTTTATTAATAAGTGAGGTAACTCATTCCTTTCATTGATTTTTTTGTAAAGATGTAAAATAGTTTTAAAACAAATTATTTCCAAATGTTTACACACTACCTTTTTTTATAGATGAAAATGAATCATTTCATTACAAATCAAATTTTCCAAATTAATACAATTAACAGGTAACATATTTGAACTTTTTTTTTTACCTCCTCTAAGATGAAACATGTTAAAAGTGTAAATACAAAAAAATGACTAAAGTAAAACATTCAGTAAGATGTAATGAACCATTCCCTGTGGAATGTTACAATCACTGTATTCAAGGGATTTCTCTGAAAAACAAATCTTTGCTTTGAATTTCAGTGACACAGATTGATAAGCTTCATGAATTTGTCAGCACATATTTTGCATTTTTCCCTTTAGACATATTTCTAGTGTTTAAAGATTTTATCTGTACCTTCTGACTATGAATCAAAAATGGCAATTTTCAGACTTTTAATAAAAACTTCAGTATGTTTTTTATTTGGCATAAGGGAGTGATAGAAAAATAATTTGCATTCTCTAAATGAACCCAAATAATAATGTTATTTTACTTCAATGCAAAATCACTTCACTATATTAATCGCAAATCATCAAGTTTTATTTATTTAACATATACTATTTACCCTACATATATGTATTTGAAAAGAGTGATCTTTGTAGACATTTGCAAATACATGTCTATAAATGCTCAAAGAAAGTCACTGATTGTACAAGCTATCACATTTGCTAAAATACAAAAGAGCACATCCAGGTGATAGAAAAAAATAACTTTTAAAGATTTTTTTTTAAATAATCTTTACACCCAACGTGGGGCTCGAACTTACAACCCCGAGATCAAGAGTTGCATGCTCTACAGACTGAGCCAGCCGGGTGCCCCAGAAAAAAGAACTTTTAAAAATTAAAATTAGTAACCATACAGAAGACAATTTGAGCAGAATCTACAATCATGTCTAAAGATCACTTACCAAAATGGATAATGTCCATGTTCAAGTGGTTTAGGACTCTAATATAGTCTTCAAAATTACAAAATTTATAGGTCTATGACATATGGTATTTTGCCATCTAGAATGGGTACAAGATTTTCTTATTAGGAAGGTCTTAATGTCATTATTCTACTTCTGTGGCCCTTAACATCTTTTTAAATTATTATACCTTGAAGAAAAACCTTTAAATTCAATTAAGAGTTACATGAAAATACAAAATCTGAAAGAAAATGGGGGAATTGGCAGGTTAGTGAAAATGAATTCAGCTTGAAAGAACACTAAATTTTGTATGCCTGTTTTCCAATATTCTACAATATATTTGCGCTGTTTCAAGTAAATTGGTTACTGAGTCGAAATGCTATTCCTAAGCAAAGTCCTTTCAGGATTAGAGAAAGATTTTAAAAGAAGCAATGGGATAGTAAAAATAGCAAGAATGAGGTTTGGAACCAGGAAAATGCCTAGTTTGTTTTGGGGAGCAGCATGTGATTCTACTGCAGTTAGACCATATGGTGTATTGTAGAGATGGTGGGCCAGGCTGTGAAAGGTACCAAAAGGCAGGATAAGGAGGTTGGTGTTTATTTTGGTGGCAATGAGAAAGGAGACAATGGAAGTTTTTATGCAGGAGAACAAATGCGACAACAAAACTGAGTTGTAAAAGAACATGATGACAGTGCGGTGGACGGTATATTAATGGAAAGGAGATTGAAAGCAGGAAGGTCAGTGAGAACACTGCATTGGTTCAGAGATAGGCTGAAAGTATCTGCGATCTGGAGTAATGCTACAGGGGCTTGAGAGAAATGGATGGATTTCACACAACGTGGTATAAAGAGCTGAGTTAAGAATGTGGAAAAGTCAAATCACCAAAATTTCTTATTTATTATAATACTAATTTTAAAATGATACACATTATTTAACACTTTTCATTACATTTTTTGTAGTTGATTAAATTTTTACTTCTCTTAGTATAAAAGCAGTAAAAGAAGCTATAGAAAATTCCCTAAAATTACAACTTTGATTTAAATGTTATACATATGTTTATATATATAACAGATATGCATGCATAACATATATATATATACATACACCCCCATGCTTATGCATATATTATGGGTAGAGTATCAAAACTGCAGATACATAAGAGAACAAAGTCATCTCCTAATTTTTCAAAGTTTCTATTTATGCTTAACTGATTTGATTTTCTTAATTAGGAAATACAACATATAACTTTTTTTTTTCCATATGGAAGACTTTCTTTCATATATATATAGATCTTTTCTTTCATATATATATATATATATGTGTGTGTGTGTGTGTGTGTGTGTGTGTGTATGTGTGTGTTTTATCTTTTTTAGGAGATGCCATCAGGTTTACTTGGAGCTACTAAAGAGAGAATGCTGAAAATGAATATTTGAAAGACGGATGTTTGCAAAAAGGTGTTATGAGAAGTAACAAAGAGATAACTGAATAAATACACTTGTATATGTAAAATATGTACAGAATTTCAAAAGCTGTATCTTTTCTCTTAAAAATTAATGTTAAGGGAAACTGACACCACATGGATACAAACAACAAAGTAGATACCATTAAGTGTTACTTGTTTTTATTTCCCTATATTAAGCTATACTGATTGATATTAATAGAAGTAGGTAATGGCAAGGAATTAAAGAATCAAATAAATCATGATCATTTGTATTTCTTTATGTTTCATCTAAAGCATTAGGTGATAAAAATATCTGATGAAGGTTCACTTTTAATTTGCTCAAGAGATAAAAAGCAAGAGTAATTTGGAACATTAAGTATGTGTGCAGTAGTCCCTCCTTATCTGTGGGAGATACGTTCCAAGACCCCTGTGGATGCCTGAAACTGCAGATAGTACTGAACACTATATATACTAAGTTTTTTCCTATACTGTACGCACATACCTATGGTAAACTCTAGTTTATAAATTAGTCACAGTAGGTGATTAACAATAAAAACTAATAATAAAATAGAACAGTTATAACAAAATATTGTACTAAAAGTTATGTGAATGTGAACAAAATATCTTATTGTGTGTACTCACCCTTCTTCTTGTTGCGATTATATAAGATAATAAATGCCTATGTGATGAGATGAAATGAGGTGAATAATGTCGGCATCGGGACATAACATTCGGCACTATTGACGGTCTAGTGATACCTCAGCAGGAGAATCATCTGTTTCTGGATCATGGTTGATCACAGGTAACAGAAAATGTGGAAAGTGAAACCAAGGATGAGGGGGGGCTACTATATGTGTATTTTGCATTCAATAAATGGTAAATATTATGCTGGCTACAGAGTATAAAACAATTGGTGGACAATTGTGCTACTGGGTATTTACCCCAAAGATGCAAATGTAGTGATCCGAAGGGGCACATGCACCCCAATGTTTATAGCATCAATGTCCAAAATAGCCAAACTATGGAAAGAGTCCAGATGTCCATCAACAGATGAATAGATAAAGAAGATGTGGTGTATATATACAATGGAATATTATGCAGCCATCAAAAAAATGAAATCTTGGGGCGCCTGGGTGGCTCAGTCGTTAAGCGTCTGCCTTCGGCTCAGGTCATGATCCCAAGATCCTGAAATCAAGCCCCACATTGGGCTCCCTGCTTGGCAGGAAGCCTGCTTCTCCCTTTCCCACTCCCCCTGCTTGTGTTCCCTCTCTCACTGTCTCTCTCTGTCAAATAAATAAATAAAATCTTAAAAAAAATTTAAAAAAATGAAATCTTGCCATTTGTAATGACGTGGATGGAACTAGAGGGTATTATCCTAAGTGAAATAAGTCAATCAGAGAAAGACAATTATCATATAATCTCAGTGATATGTGGAATTTGAGAGACAAGGAAGAAGATCATAGGGGAAGAGAGGAAAAAATGAAACAAGAGGAAACCAGAGGGGGAGATAAACCATGAGACTCTTAATCTCAGGAAACAAACAGGATTGCTGGAGTGGAGAGGAGTGGAGGGGTTGGGGTAGCTGGGTGATGGACATTGGGGAGGGTATGTGTTGTTGTGAGCACTGTGTATTGAGTAAGACTGGTGAATCACAGACCTGTACCTCTGAAACAAATAATACATTATATGTTAATATTAAAAAAAAAGATTAAAAGCTCTTCCTTGGCGCTGCCTGTGGAGGTGGCAGCCATCTGTTACTGGGCATCATGGCTGCCCTCAGACCTCTGGTGAGGCCCAAGATCATTAAAAAGAGGACCATGAAGTTCATCCGGCACCAGTCCGACTGCTATGTCAAAATTAAGTGCAACTGGCAGAAACCCAGAGGCATTGACAATAGGGTGTGCAGAAGATTCAAGGGCCAGATCTTGATGCCCAACATTGGTTATGAGAGCAACAAGAAAACAAAACACATGTTGCCCAGTGGCTTCTGGAAGTTCCTAGTCCACAATGTCAAGGAGCTTGAAGTGCTGCTGATGTGCAGCAAATCTTACCGTGCAGAGATTGCTCACAATGTCTCCTCCAAGAACTGCAAAGCTACTGTGGAAAGAGCAGCCCAGCTGGCAATCAGAGTCACCAATCCCAATGCCAGGCTGCACAGCAAAAAAAATGAATAGACAGCTTGTTGTGCACGTCATATTTGTGTTAACAAAATCATAAAACTACAAAAAAAAATTAAAAAATTTAAAAAATAAAACAATTGGTGAAATTTGGTTCATCCTTTCAATGATCTTGTATTCTAGTTATTGAGATCTTTGTATCCAAGTGACTGCATATAATATTCTGTAATTGCTCGGTTGCTACCTTGGGAGCCTCCCAGGTTGAACAAAAATAAGCCTGTTACTCATGGAGGACAGGGAAAGACCAAAGAAAGAGGCAGACCACTCCACATTGGTAGGTGGCAGGATTAGTAAGCAAGGGAACTTAGTTGTGAGATTTGACTTAGGCAGCCACAGAATAAGTAGATCTCCCTACACTTATTCACAAGAATCTTTAAAGTTCACATAGAGGCCTTAACTAGGTTCAATGTACATGCTTGAGATAGTACCATCACCACACTTCTATCTCAAGGTTTTATCCTTGGGACAGCTTCTGGGCAGGCAAGCAGAACACACATTCCAAGGATGGGAAGGGGTTGAGGAGCCGTTAAGTACCCACATCTAGCTCATGGGTCAAACCTGTGGTCACGTCTTATTGGTGACCTCCTCCAATTGTATGGCGAGTTTACAAAATATTGAGATAATTCCTCAACAATTTTGATAAACAACCACTTCCCCAAGTCCCCTGAGTGACCCATCACTACTTTCCCTCCACTATCTACCTTCTGGAAAGGATCTTAGTGAGAAGGATATGAAATATGGACTTCTGTTCAGCAATCCAACTTCCCTATATCTTGAAAGAATCATTTCTTAAAAGGGAATGAATACCAAGCAAATAAAGTCTCAGTTGGGAACAAATTTACCAGGTATGAAGAAGAGCAAGGCCACTGTCACTGAAATATACTGATCAAAGCAAAGAAGGGCAAGGAGATCAAAGGAGGAGCCTACTGGCCCAGCTCACTTAGGACTTCTTAGGACATGGTAAAGGGTTTTGATTTCATCATGTATTAAATAAAACAGGCAGAGGAATGTATAAACAAGAGAAAGAACAAGATCAGTCTTACATTTTAAAAATATTACATAACAGGGCACCTGTTATGATGTGGGTGGCTTAGTCGGTTAAGCTTCTGACTCTTGATTTTGGCTCAGGTCATGATCTCAGGGTCATGAGATTCAGCCCCTCATTGGGCTCCATCCTCAGTGTGGAGTCTGCTTGAGATTCTCTCTCTCCCTCTCCCTCTGCCCCCCCTACCGTGCATGCCCGCTCCCTCTCCCTCTCTCTCTCTCTCTCTCTAAAATAAATAAATAAATAAAAATATTAAATAACATTTATATAGAGAATGGTCCAGAAATTTCTCATTACAAATTCTTTTCTAGACTCATATAATTTTTGAACTATTGAAGACCAATTGTATGATTAACTTCCATATAAAACTAAGTTCCCCAAATAGTTAATAGTCACTCAATAACTAGGGACACAGCTGATTTGGGGGCCCAGTTTTGATATCAAATGCTATTATATTAGATTGGGAGGTTAGATTCAAAAGGATTATGTGTGTTAATCATGACAAAATAAAATGGTATTGTGCCTCACAAAAATTCTCTCCACTGATCATACTTAGTGATTTCTCATGGAGAGTAAATGGGTTCCCTCTCAATGTTTTTTTCCTTCATTGTGCAAATGATTTCCAACACAGATGGCTACACAGATGCAGTAAGTTATATCAAAGAGGGAAGTATGTTCAGTGTAATATAATGAGAAGTGACTGGGGCAAATTGCTTCTTTATGACCATGAAAAAAATCCAAGTATATTTTTAATACATGGTAGGAGAAAAGAAAATAAGTTTGTGTGCAGTTTCAGTTCATAAAAATATAGTCACAAAAATGATGACTGGAATGTTCATCCCCTTGGTTTCTTAAATGAAACTGGACAATGCTTTAGGAAAGCTCTGCAAGGGAAGGTTTCAGCTCCAGAGAATAGGCAAGTGATGATTCCTGCAAAGATCATCCCGTACCTGTGAAGAAACCGTATAGTCACAACCTCATAGAATTTTTCAGCAGCATGGAACTGTTAAGATAATTGAGTTCAAACCCTTTAGTTTTCAAGCAAAGTGACTAAAGATTTATGCTTCTGTATTCTCTATAATACACAACTTTGATTTGCTTTTCATAGGAATCAGAACATCTGAAAAAGCAGAGGATACTTGCATTAACTCCTTCCAGTAAATACAAATGGAAGAAGAGGGTTTCCAAATAACATAAGAAATGATATTTAAAAATTAAATTCATGGGAATAAATCTATTTAGTAACCTGAGTAAAATTTACAAGACATAAAGTATGGGTAACTAAATATATAACTGAGAGACAATGTCAATAACCTTAAAATTTATTCACTAAATAATCTGAAAGTTCTTTATTATTTATTAAGCATGAAAATCTGTATTCTTGTATTAAAGAGTATTGTGCATTTGCAACATGTAATACAAGGAATCAGTCAGGAAAGCAAGATCAAGAGTCCCTTACCAGTTACAATGCCAATAAAATAATTATCCTCACATTCATTCCAGAATACCTACTTCATAGGATTGTTATGAGGACTCAGTAAGTTAAAATGCATTCAGAATTTAAAACAGGGCCAAGCTTATAATCATATTTGAGAATCTCTTTATTCCCAATAATATCATCAAATGATATGTTGAAATATCAATTATATATGTAATTTTGTGATATGATTATATATTTATATTTTAAAGTGATTTGGGAATAAAAGAAAAGTCAATTCTTAGATTATCCAAGTCAGATATAAATGGTAATCTAAAGTCATTTCATTCATATCAATCATTTGCCTTTATAAAATCTTTTAATGTATTCAGAAATCATTTCATGACAGTATCTCATTAAGTCGTAAGACCCTTTCTAGGTCAATAGAAAATCTATTAATATTTTCATTTTTTAGGTGAGGAAACTAGAGTTCAAATAACTCAAGTAGGTGAAATCCGTAATGACCCTGGAATCAGAACTCCGCTTCTGCCTTCAGTAGTCTATGCTGCAACTGAAGATGAACATATTCACAATGCTTCAGGTGAAACCCTTGGTATATGGTCCATTTATCATATCTATCAAGATTTTTGTACTCTCTGGTTAACTTTATCAAAATTCACATTATTCTGATTTGTTAGGAATAAAGATGATAGGAGAATGATTTCCTTAGGCATTTTCAGCATTTGGGAAGTCACTCAAGAGGTCTTATGTTGAATAGGTCCAGTTTTTGAACTGGATTCACCATTATGAAAATAGAATATCTTCAGAGAATGTCTAGGAATGATTTGCTCACCTATGAATGGCATATCCTCCCGTTCAATTCTTTAATTGACCCAAAACACATTGTGCAACCTTTGGTCATAAAGACCTTATCCTAGAACAGATATTTTCTAAAAAGAAGGAAAAAACTCAATTTATATCTGTACACAGTATAAAAATGTAGTATCTTTTGATAAAGGAGAAGTTTTTTGTTTTCTATTGTTTCTGTCATGTATTATTCTGCTTACAACCAGTAGACTAATACTCATATTTTTATTTTAGAGTTTTAGAAGAATTGCAGGGACATCCAAATTCAAAAAAAGTGGAAATTTGTTATCTAATTTCCCATTGGATCCAGTTTCTCCTACTGGATGGGTCTATTTGTTATGTCATTAGAAGCTAGGGGTGTAAGCAAACAACAAGTTCCAGTTATTTCTACATAGGCAGCTCAAAGCTCAGTTTGCCTCAGAATGATATTTTAGATCCTTCTTAGATCGCCTTGTAAGAGTGAATCAGATTTTTACCAGGGTGAACTTTTACAGACTTTAAACTATGAAACACAATTTCCTACTTAAACACCTGATATAGAAAAGAAATTTCAGAAAAGAAACACCAAACAAAATCATAGAAAAATCATGAGACAAGCCAGTATATCAATGAACAATGAACAAAGCCCATGGCCTGTCACTCATGATTCTCCCTCCCATCAAGACAGGCTCAGGGAGGTAGCTTCAGGGTCTTCTGTCAAAGTTGAAATATTTTTCCACAGATGTCTTGGACAGTGTTCATTATATAACTTACTGAATCTGTACTTGAGTTTGATATTGAAAGCACAAGAAAAAAAAATATCTTCCAGTTAGAAAGATAAAGAACAACAGGAGAACTAAAATAAAACTGATACACAATTTTAAGAGTAACACTGAAGTTAGTGGAGTATATGATAAAATTGTGGAAAAGTAAGACTATGCTGTTTATCTAGAATGTTATATCTAATGATAACCTTTAAGAACCTTTTTATTAATAGGAGAAAATATAACAAAAAAAAATCCTTATTGTATTAAGTTGTAAAAAAAATACATTGTGTATAATACAGTTTTAAAAAATACTGTCTTGACCCAGTTTTGAAGCCCTGGATAGTGGCTGGTTAGTTCCCTTTCTTGAGTGGCCTATTAAACCTACACCCAACCTATCTCTGATCAGGCTTTCAATCTATACACACCTTAATTAGCCCAAGCCAGGTACCAAACACTTAGGCATAGCCAACCTATGTCCCAGAGCCTGGGAAATTATTCAAGTAGCCAAGCCACACCCTGCTTGCAATACATACACTGCTCCTTACAGCTCCAGCTTACTGTTACCCTGTCCCCTGGTACAATCCCATCTGTGACCTTGGCTGGCAGCTTTCTCTCTTTTGGGGCTGTAAATAACGAAAAATTCTGCCTTTCAACTATCTGAGTGTCACTGCATTGCACCCTACGATCAAACAAATCTTTACATCTTATAAAACATTGTGATATAGTATAATGATTACTGGACCAGGCCACAGAATACATAAAATCTAAAGAAAGCTCTGTCACTCATTAGCTAGATGATGCATTGCAGATATAACACCCAGATGTAAATTGTCCTCACTGAGGCCACATTCTGCGAGGGAGAGGTAGTATTTATTATTGCTTTGACTACAACTATCTGGTGGAAATCATATCGCCCTAATACACAAGAGTGAGGTTTCTTAAATTAGTCTATTTAAATATACATGCACACATACATACATTTAATGCAAAGAAGATATACATTTTAATAGATTATTAAATAATTTCATAGCTTCTGAAAATTTAAGTATCACTGATGTGGAAGAATCTTTATCCTGAAATTTTATGAAGTAAAAAATATAAGAATGATTGAATCAAAACTACTGAAAACAATCTAAATATACTTTAAACTGGAGTTAATTTATGTATAATAGCAAATGTAAATGTATTATTAATTTCTCATTTTTCCCTACAAAGAACCTTATAAAAGCTGTTTGTAAAGTGTGGTCCATAGACTATATTTATCCTGATTCCATCAGTCTTGAACTTTTCCATGTACTTCCCAGGTTCTGATGATGTATAAGTTTTTCATATCACTGATGACCCATTTGGTGATGCTTTCTGAATTTGAAACATTAACATTCTTTTAAAAATGTTCAGTTGATTCTACACAATTTAACAACACAAAATACCTATCAAGTGTTTTGTTTAGTTTTCCTTCCCTCTACTATAAGCAAAAAAATGGCTTCCAGTAAATCTATTACTCTGAGGTAATTACTTCCTTATTTCTTCAAAGAGATAGATGCCATTTTTTTTTTAATTCCTAGTAATTTAAGTATTCTATGTTCAGGCCTACTGCCTTTGTGTTCTGCCTGTGGAAGGGTTGTTTTATTACTCTTCACTTGCCATAAAAAATAATAATTTGCACATTTAATATAAACTGAGAAAATAATTGTTAAAATAAATATTAAGACAATGACACTCCCTTTATAAATATATATTCTTATGCCTTTATAAATAAGTGCTAACACCAGCAATGATTATAGTTTACTGTTTCTCTTTTCAGCATTAACAACACATGGTTTATTTTGCTCAAACTCTAAGTGCTGTCAACTCTTAGAGCCTTGCTTTATTCATCCGTAAAACTGCTTTTGCTTTGAAGGTGTTTCCCAACCCAGGTGAATGGTAGCCTCTGATTTTCATGATCTCACAAGGCCCAAGGCCTACCTAAGTAATTTAATTTAATAAGAAATCAACTACTTTAAGCTGATTCCTCCATATGGATATACCATCAGTGCAGTGGGAACTAGAAATAAATACTACTTCACATGTTCCAAGAAACACTGAGCTGATGATTTTATTAAAAATGGTCCCAGACCTTTAGTGTCTTGATGGGTCTGAGAGAAGCAAGCACAGATTTTCTCAGGCCTCACAAAAATCTGATAAAGCTCGAGGAAAAATGAGTAACTCTCTCTCATACATACACAGACATACCTCACACACATTACAATATACACACAAATACAAATTACAGAATACACAAAAACAAACAGTAGAATAAGACCTGATAAAGACTTCAGATAAAGGAATTATTAGACACATAATTAAAATAGCTCAGAAATAATAGGAGCTTGAACATAAAAACATTAAGCAATTTACTAATGAACCAAAGAGTTCTATAAATTAAATAAAATGAAACAAAATAATTGAAATGTAAAATCCAGGGTATGAGGGGTGCCTGGGTGGCTCAGTTGGTTAAGCGTCTGACTCTTGGTTTAGGCTTAGGTCATGATCTCTGGGTTGTGAGATGGAGCCCACCCTGTGTCAGACCCTGTACTCAGAGGGAAGCCTGCTTGAGATTCTCTCCCTCTCCCTCTGCCTTTCCCTCCCCCTCTCTCACTCTCAAATAAATAAATAAATATTTTTTAAAAATCCAGTGTAAGAGTTTAACCACAAATTGACATTTCAGGACAGAATAGTAAACCAGAAGATAAATATATAGAAATTATGCAGAATGCATTAGAGAGATTAAAAAAAAAAAGGAAAACATGAACAAAGACTTAAGAGACATCGATGACAGGAGTTACGGAAAGACAAAAAAAGTTATTAAGGCACAGATATCACTGGAAAATATACAAGCCAAGAGTTTTCCACAATTGATGGGGTAAAATAATTTATATATTCAAAGAGCCCAGTGAATCAAGGTAATATTAATAAAAAGGAATCTAGACCTAGGCACAGCAAGGTAATGATTCAAAACACTAAAGATTAATAGAAGACCTTACAAATAGCAAAAGTCAATGGCAGATTAACTTCATATGTGCAAAAATAAAACTGATACACAATTTTAAGAATAACATTGAAGTTAGTGGAGTATATAATGAAATTGTGGAAAAGTAAGACTATGCTGTGTATCTAGAATGTTAAACCTAACGATAACCTTTAAGAATTAAGGATAATAAAAATGCAGTTTCAAAATCAAAGCAGGGTTGGCCACCAACAAATCTTCAATAATGGAAATTCAAAATGTTGTATTAGAAGAAAAAGGAAAAAATGATACTAAATGGCAGTTCTGTGATTGAAAAAATAAGGGAACCAACAAATTAATAAAAATGTTTAAATTTAAAATAACATTAGCTTTATTAAAAAAAAGCATGATGAAATCAATGATGTAAAATGGTCTAAAAATACATGACCAAAGTAATGTTTAATTGGAATGGATGACAGATCTTAAAGTGTTTTAAGAACTATCTAGAGTTTAGGTGGGCAATAAAAATGTTAAATTAGGGGCGCCTGGGTGGCTCAGTCGTTAAGCGTCTGCCTTCTGCTCAGGTCATGATCCCAGGGTCCTGGGATCGAGCCCCGCATCAGGCTCCCTGCTCCGCGGGAAGCCTGCTTCTCCCTCTCCCACTCCCCCTGCTTGTGTTCCCTCTCTCGCTGTGTCTCTCTGTCAAATAAATAAAATCTTTTAAAAAAAAAATGTTAAATTATATCAGAATGAATTCAGAATGGGTATTAACTTTTATATCATATATACAACAATTATAATGAGTATATTAAGTTCCCAAATACTAGAGAAAATTTGTACAATAAGAAAAAATTTGAAAAAAACTAAGAAAAGAGAAATGTACACATAAAAAAAGATGTAGGAAAAAATAAGAATAAAATAAGATGTTGGAAATAAATCTAAATATCTGTGGTTACAATAAATCCAAATGGAGCAAATATTCTTATGAAGATAAATATATTCAAGTTGGACAAAGAGAGAGATCAATTATACATAGTTTAAAGTAGACACACCAAAATACTAAGAACTCAAAGTTTTAAAGGCAATGGCTATCAAAAATTATAACCGATCATTAATAATCATATTTGCAACTTTTATTTGTTTAAAAGTATGAAAGATGCTTCTTTTAAAAAAAAGGATGTTTCTTTTATAATATGGGCTTAAAAACTCTAATGGCATTTTTTTTCAGTCTTACTCTGTGTTGTTTCATATATTGTACGTTGTCATTTTCTTGAATATTTTGTGCTTCATATTTCCCTTGAAACTCTACAGCTGGTGGTTAATATTTTAAGGCATAGAATGAAGGTGTGTTATTCCAGAGAGTAATCTGAATTTACTTCTATTAAGCTCCTATAGCCACATTTTTACTTAAATTATTAACTATTATTTGGGCCACCTAAATATGTAATTTTTGTCTGCAAACCTATGTAAGGCATCTTCTATGGTAACAGAATTAATTTGTTTTCCCTCTTCAATGAACTCTGAAGTTCCAAACAAGCATTTTTGAGACTGAATGCGGATACCTAAGGTGAATATGGGGGTACAGATTTATTTCTAGTTTTACCCTTACACTAAGCACACAGGTCTTTGGGATTTCAGGCAAGTGGGATCATAGGGACTCCCTACTTTGGCATACTCTAGGCTTAGTCTTCTTTCCCCCTAGTACAGGGCAACCACTTCAGCAAATGTTCTCAACTCAAATAGTGCCTTGTCTTCTCAGTAATTTCACTTCTAAGAGTTGATTTAAATTAAAAATACAAAAATATAAATAACTACATATTTATTAAATGCCATAATGAAATCCAAACTAAGAAAAAACTTAATTATAAAACGATGGGTAATTAATTACAGATCATCCCCATCGATAATACAATACATTCACAATAGTCTAAAGATATTCAATTATGTTTAAAAGTTTGTATGTTTATAAAAAAGAATTAATACTCTTTCAACATTTAAAATAAATATATGCATGTAAAGTAATTCCTAAAAAAGAAAAAAATAAATTATAATTGGAATAACCTAAACAGGACACTCAATGAACTTGTTGTTCATTTTCTTTTTTTCTATGGAGCTGTTCATAGATACAAGATAAAGGGTAAAGGCCTTAACTTTACCTTTTAAGGACTAACTGACCCTCATAGCTTAAATCAAGAGAAACATGTATTATTTCACCCACTAGGAAAATTAGATTTTATTTTGAAAACAGTCAAACATGTATGGGATGATTATTGCCTCTTTTTATCACAGAAGTCCAATATAGATTGAAGCCTCTGTATAATTGCCTATCTTTCCTTGAAATAGAATTATCTGTGGTTCTACTGTTAAGAATCTCTTTACACCCTAGATATATTTTTATCTATATATCTACAACTGGCACTAGCTTTTCTTTTTTTAATTTTATTTTATTATGTTATGTTAGTCACCATACATTACATCATTAGTTTTTTTTATTATGTTATGTTAATCACCATACATTACATCTTTAGTTTTGATGTAGTGTTCCATGACTCATTGTTTTCGTATAACACCCAGTGCTGCATGCAATACATGCCACTAGCTTTTGACTTAAAACTTTTTACCCTTCTCCCTTGCTGATTATGATGAGTAATGTAATTGATATCTGCCTATTCTAATATTAGGTTAGGGAAACATGTTCTTGATATAATTTTTTAAAAAATCAACTTTTATTACAATGCATTCTTTGAAACTGGGTGCAAGATGCAAATCTTCTTGCAACCATGAAGCCAGTAGTCTTCTTAAATTTAGTAGTTTCTAAGATTCTATAATCTAGAATAATCCTTCTCTCTTTATAACATTGAGAATTTAAGGAAGCCAAACTACTACTGGTAGATTGAGGGAAAAATGCATGATTTAACAATAATATCATTTTGATGGTAGGGTTAGGGCAATTTTTTCACTTTGTGTTTCTAAATTTTTAAACAATTGTCAAGGGTTATTTTTTCCAGAAGAAAAAGTTATTATAATTTAAAAATTAATTACAGTAAAGAAACATCTACAATTTTAGATTTTTAAGAACACTGAATGAAAATGAAAACTATATTTTTCTTAATTGATCTAATAGATTAATTGTTCAATTTAATAGTAATAAAGTATCGGGTAGTTATAGTTTATAGATAAGTGAAATAAATGAGAGCAGTTATAAAAGATGTCAGGGGGGAATTGAGAATGCTGTTTGAGGTACTGTGAAGCAGTTGAGTGTTATTGGAAAATAGATGTAGATTAGTTGTAAATATATACGGCAAAATCTAGGACAATCACTAAAAGAAAAAAAGAAATACAGTTAATAAAAAAGGAGTGAAAATGGAATCATAAAGTACTCAGTTAAAACCAGAGAAGGCAGAAAAGGAGGGAAAGATAAAAAATGAACAAGTACAATGAATAGAAAACAGTTAAAAAAAGTAAATGTAAATCCAACTGTATCAATAATCATTTTCAATTGAACGGTCTAAATAGACCTATTAAGAAACAGAGACTGACAGAGTAGGCTAAAAACAAACAAAAATCCCAACAACTCAACAATATGTTGTCTAAAAGAAACCCATTTTAAATATAAAGACACAGATGGATTTAAAGTAAAGGGATAGAGAAATACATAGCATGCCAATGCTAATCAAAAGAAAGCTGGAGTAGCAATATTAATTTCAGACAAAGCTGACTTCAGAGCAAGGAAAAGTTTCAGGTTTTAAAGAGGGGCATTACATATTTATAAAATGTCAATCCTCAAGAAGACATAACAATTCTTAATGTGAATACACCTAATGAGGTAGTGTCAAAATACATCAGGTAAGAACTGGTAAAACTGCAAGAAATCTACCATTAGAGTTGGATATTTCAACACACTTCTATCAGAAATTGATGGATCCAGTAGGCAGAAAACCATAAGCATATAGTAGAATTGAACAGTTTTATATTTGTCAATGTTCTCCAGAGAAACAGATACAATAGAATATAGAAAGACATACATGGAAGAGAAGGTTTATTATAGAAATTGGCTCATGCAATTATGGAGCTGAGAAATCCCACAGTCTGCCATCTGCAAACTGGAGAACCAAAAAAGTCAATGGTTTAATTCACTTGGACTACAAAGCCTGGAAAAGGGGCAGGGAGAAATGGTGTAAGTCTTGGTTCAAGTCCGAAGGCTAGAGAACAAGGAGCACCAATGTCTGAGGGCAGGAAAAGATGGATGTCCTAGCTAAAGCAAAGAGAGCAAATTCACTCTTCTGTTCTTTTGTTCATTTGACAAAATACATCATATTTGGCTTTTGCCAAAATAAAGCCTTAAAAGCTATCAACAGAAACATGCTTCATTGAAAAAACAAATTTTAAACAACATTGACATTTCAAGCTGAATGCTCAAGATCTTATATGATACATAACTTTTTTAAATTTTAGAATAAGTTGATATGAATTTGTTATGAGAGCCCATGACCTTTAATTTTTTTATCGTACCTCATGAAAAAATCTACCCTATCAACTCTTAAGAATACTGATTCTCTTTCTCATTGTTATATTTGTGAACTTATTCTAAGAATTTTAATGATTTTGCTCCAACAGAACAATATGTTTAATGATCAAGAAAAGAGCATGGGCATATTAATAAGTGAAAATCCAGGGGCACCTGGGTGGCTCAGTCGTTAAGTGTCTGCCTTCGGCGCAGGTCATGATCCTGGGGTCCTGAGATCAAGCCCCATATCAGGCTCGCTGCTCAGCAGGAATCCTGTTTCTCCCTCTCCCACTCCCCCTGCTTGTGTTCCCTCTCTTGCCATCTCTCTCTGTCAAATAAATAAATAAAATCTTAAAAAAAAAAAGAAAATCCAACTAGGTTTTTTTGTAAATATAGAAATAAGAAAATTTAGATCAAATGAGGTTATGCATATTAACATATTGTGACAATATTATCAGAGTTCTGTCTGTTTTGCTCAATAGTGTATCCTCAGTTCCCAGGTTAGTGCCTGGCATATTGTATTTACACAATTAACTTACGTTGAATGCGTTGATTATTTATCAATGTCTGGCAATATTAGTCATTTTAATATTGATTTATGTCCTATACATGATAATGTATATTGTAACGTTGTCCAATATATTGGTTAAATCATATGAAATTGTGAAAATGTTATCTCTTTTAACATTTGGTACATATGTTATCAATGGGTTGGGTTATGTATTAAAATAATGAGGGGCGCCTGGGTGGCCCAGTCATTAGGCGTCTGCCTTCAGCTCAGGTCACAAACCCAGGGTCTTGGGATCGAGCCCTGCCTCGGGCTCCCTGCTCCACGGGGAGCCTGCTTCTCCCTCTCCTGCTCCCCCTGCTTGTGTTCCCTCTCTCGCTGTGTCTCTCTCTGTCAAATAAATAAATAAAGTCTTTTAAAAAATTAAATAAATAAAATAATGATATGTAGTAATCATAAAATTATGTTAAAGTGACAATTTTGGGTTCCTGTAAAGAAAATAACAATGTATTATGTTCAAATTATGGATTTTCCTTCCTCTATTGTGTGCCAGACATTTATAAGATTACAGGTCCAGTTCTACATTTCTGAGCCCTATCTCTAAACTTTTCAATGATCTGCCATTTTAAAAGCTTCCAAAGGCAAGTTTGGAAAACAGACCATGAGAGAGTGCTTGATGTTTGCTGGCCATTCAGAAGCTGGGTCTCCAAGAACTGGAGGCTAATCAAAGCCCAGCAAACTACACAAGTATCATGTTAAAAGTTATGCTTTCTCCATGTTGATCTAAGAAAAGATGAATTCACTTAACAAAGACAGTGACTGAACCATAAAAAAAATAAGCCTAGAAAAGGCAAAGAGAAAGGATGAAGAACATCCGGTTTCTTTACTCTAGTTCTTGCTAATGTCATATTTTGTTCCCCCTCTTTTAATGAGATTCCTCCATAGCCTCATAATAAATTATGCCTTTCTCCTTAGGCTGAAGTTGGTTTTCTTTATTTGAAATCAAAACAGTTCTAAGTTTTTATCATATCAAATAAAAAATAAAGCATAATGGAGCCTGAAGGATATTAATTAATTATACTCCCCTGTATCTACTTGGTTCTTTATCTGACAGCTACCTAAAATAGTGTTTTAATTATTCATTGATTAGTTCTTTGTTATAAAATATACCACCAAGAACAAAATCCCATATAAAAGTGCTCTAGCTTTAAATAAATCACTGCAACTGGTATTTTAAAAAATAGAGATGTTTATCTTAGTTCATATTAAAATTCAGTATTAATTTTTTTTTCTCATGGAGCTTGAATGATATGCATGTGTATGCAAAAGTGATTATTGAGACATACCATTAAAATTGCAGTAACAATTTTATTTGTTATGATAGATCATAACTTCTGCTTTCTGAAAAGTAACTAGTCAATGGCCAAAGAATCAGGAAATTCACAAGTCAAGGAGAAGAGTTTTAGTTTTATTATTTCTGAATGATTAAGAAGAGAAGTAAATTCAGGGAAAAAATAATTAACTACATCATGGTAATTACAGAGAAAATCATATAAGGTAGACATATTTTTTAAAAATCTGTGTAAAAACAACACAACAACAAAACAAACCTAGTATATAGGGATAAACCTAGTGTATGTGGGATAAGGTTTGAAACTACACCCACCCAATTTCTTAAGAAGCAAAACTTAAGGATTTGTTTTTCTTCCTAATGGATTATGCCCAGATAAAGAATTATACAGCCTATATAGCTAGGTAAAGATATGAAATATAAAATTTTATTCAAGTCACTGCCAATAGGTAATAACCAAATATAAGGAAAAAGTTAGCATTTATTTGATTATCAAATGGAATTGCAGACAACTTCTACCTTCAATTTTTGCATTCCAGTTTTAATTTTAATATTGTTTTGGAATAAAGTAATACATATATAAATTTAAATCACAAAATAGCACCAGAAGGAGAAAAAAAAAAACATGGAATGCCAGTTTTGTGTTGGCTTGTTGTTTTGTTTCATTTTTTTACAACTCTGCCACTTTTTGTTCGATCCTTTCTTAGAAATACAGAACTGAGAGTCAGAGGTTTGTATGCTTGTTTATTTTCCTAGAATACAAACTAATAAAGAGAGAAACCAGGTGGAAAAACACATTTATAATTTCAAATTCCATGATGTTTAAACTGCAAATCTCAATACTTTGGAAAGTAGACTTATCCAAATTTGGACATTTTAATATGAATTTATGGTAGAATGAGAATAAAGTGGAAAAAAATCTTAAAAAAATGTAAGATAAAGGAGGGATACAGGACCTTCACTATATTTCTGATTGAGAACAGGGAAACAAGCCTTGAAATATGTTGTAGTCTTACCTATTATTTCATTAGCATCGTTTTACAAATTGACAGGGTTTTAATTGTCTAGGCTGAGGTTTTATTTTCTTTAAATTCTTTTGTTTTAACAATCTATGGGATTCTGATTTATTCAAATTCCATATGCTTTGCTATCAAGATCTTTACATCACTGCAAATACAAAAGCAAAAAAAAAAAAAAAAAAAAAAA